>NC_090928.1:1259904788-1260215413 GCF_040938575.1 Ambystoma mexicanum
CATAGTGCGAGCTAGAGAGCAAGCACATGGAGGGCCTGATAGAGAACTCACAGAGAGCTAGAGCGCTAGCACATGGAGAGCCTCATAGAGAACATAGAGAGAGCTAGAGAGCGAGCACATGAAGAGCCTGATAGAGAACATAGAGCGAGCTAGAGAACGAGCACATGGAGAGCCTGATAGAGAACATAGAGAGAGCTAGAGAGTGAGCACATGGAGAGCCTGATAGAGAACATAGAGCAAGCTAGAGTGCAAGCACATGGAGAGCCTGACCGAGAACATAGAGAGCTAGAGAGCGAATACACGGAGAGCCTGATGGAGAACACAGAGAGAGCTAGAGAGAAAGAATATGAAGAGCCTGATAGAGAAAATAGAGAGAGCGAGAGAGAGAGAGCACATGGAGAGCCTGATAGAGAATATAGAGGGATCTAGAAAGCAAGCACGTGGAGAGCGTGATAGAGAACATAGAGAGAGCTAGAGAGCAAGCACATGGAGAGCATGATGGAGAGCACAGAGAGAGCTAGAGATCAAGCACATGGAGAGCCTGATAGAGAACATAGAGAGCTAGAGAGTGAGCACATGGAGAGCCTGATAGAGAACAGAGAGAGTGCTTGAGAGTGAGCACATGGAGAGCCTGATAGTGAACATAGAGCGAGCTAGAGAGCGAGCACATGGAGAGCCTGATAGAGAACACAGAGAGCTAAAGAGCTAGCACAGGGAGAGCCTGATAGAGAACACAGAGTAAGCTAGAGAGCATGCACGTGGAGTGCCTGATAGAGAACAGAGAGAGTGCTTGAGAGCGAGCACCTGGAGAGCCTGATAGAGAACACATAGAGCTTGAGAGTGGGCAAATGGAGAGTCTGAGAGAGAGAACAGAGAGAGATCTCGGGGAGCAAGCACATAAATAGCCTGATAGAGAACACAGAGAGATCTGGAGAGCAAGCACCTGGAGAGCCTGATAGAGAACAGAGAGAGTGTCTGGGAGTGAGCACATGGAAAGCCTGATAGAGAACACAGAGCGAGCTAGAGAGTGAGCACATGGAGAGCATGATAGAGAAGACAGAGAGAGGTAGAGAGCAAGCACATGAAGAGCCTTTTAGAGAACATAGAGCAAGCTAGAGAGCAAGCACATGGAGAGCATGATCGAGAACACAGAGAGCTAGAGAGTGAACACATGGAGAGCCTGATGGAGAACACAGAGAGAGCTAGAGAGCAAGAATATGAAGAGCCTGATAGAGAAAATAGAGAGAGCCAGAGAGAGAGAGCACATGGAGAGCCTAATAGAGAACATAGAGAGATCTAGAGAACAAGCATGTGAAGAGCATGATAGAGAACATAGAGAGAGCTAGAGAGTGAGCACATGGAGAGCCTGATAGAGAGCACAGAGAGAGCTAGAGAGCAAGCACGCGGAGAGCCTGATAGAGAACACAGAGAGATCTAGAGAGTGAGCACATGGAGAGCCTGATATAGAACACACAGAGAGCTAGAGAGCAAGCACATGGAGAGCCGGATAGAGAACATAGAGAGATCTAGAGAGCAAGCACGTGGAGAGCCTGATAGAGAACAGAGAGCGAGCTAGAGAGCGAGCACATGGAGAGCCTGATGGAGAACACAGAGAGCTAGAGAGAAAGCACATGGAGAGCCTGATAGAGAACAAAGAGTGAGCTAGAGAGCAAGCACCTAGAGAGCCTGATAGAGAACAGAGAGAGTGCCTGGGAGTGAGCACATGAAGAGGCTGATAGAGAACATAGAGCGAGCTAGAGAGCAAGTACACAAAGAGCCTGATAGAGGACATAGAGCGAGTTAGATAGCAAGCACATGGAGAGCCTGATAGAGAACATAGAGAGAGCTAGAGAGTGAGCACAGGAGGAGTCTGATAGAGAACTCACAGAGAGCTAGAGAGTGAGCAGATGTGGAGCCTGATAGAGAACATAGAGAGAGCTAGAGAGCAAGCAGATGGAGAGCCTGAGCGAGAACAGAGAGAGAGCTAGAGAGCAAGCACATGGAGAGCCTGATAGAGATCATAGAGCGAGCTAGAGTGCGAGCACTTAAAGAGCCTGATAGAGAACATAGAGTGATCTAGAGTGGAAGCACATGGAGAGCCTGATAGAGAACATAGAGCGAGCTAGAGAGCGATCACATGAAGAGCCTGATAGAGAACATAGAGAGAGCTAGAGAGCAAGCACAGGAAGAGCCTGATAGAGAACATAGACCGAGCACATGGAGAGCCTTATAGAGAACATAGAGAGAGCTAGAGAGCAAGCACATGGAGAGCCTGACAGAGAAGACATAGAGAGCTAGAGAGCGAGCAGGTGGAGAGCCTGATAGAGGACATAGAGAGAGCATGCAGATGGAGAGCCTGAGCGAGAACAGAGAAAGAGCTAGAGAGCAAGCACATGGAGAGCCTGATAGAGATCATAGTGCGAGCTAGAGAGCGAGCACATGGAGGGCCTGATAGAGAACTCACAGAGAGCTAGAGAGCATGCAGATGGAGAGCCTCATAGAGAACATAGAGAGAGCTAGAGAGCAAGCACATGGAGAGCCTGATAGAGAACATAGAGCGAGCTAGAGTGCAAGCACATGGAGAGCCTGAACGAGAACATAGAGAGCTAGAGAACGAATACACGGAGAGCCTGATGGAGAACACAGAGAGAGCTAGAGAGCAAGAATATGAAGAGCCTGATAGAGAAAATAGAGAGAGCTAGAGAGAGAGAGCACATGGAGAGCCTGATAGAGAACATAGAGAGATCTAGAGAGCAAGCATGTGGAGAGCGTGATAGAGAACATAGAGAGAGCTAGGGAGCGAGCACATGGAGAACCTGATAGAGAGCACAGAGAGAGCTAGAGATCAAGCACGTGGAGAGCCTGATAGAGAACAGAGAGAGCTAGAGAGTGAGCACATGGAGAGCCTGATAGAGAACAGAGAGAGTGCTTGAGAGTGAGCACATGGAAAGTCTGATAGAGAACACACAGAGAGCTAGAGAGCAAGCACATGGAGAGCCTGATAGGGAACATAGAGCGAGCTAGAGAGCAAACACATGGAGAGCCTGAGAGAGAACATAGAGAGAGCTAGAGTGCAAACACATGAAGAGCCTGATAGAGAACATACAGAGATCTAGAGAGCGAGCACGTGGAGAGCCTGATAGAGAACATAGAGCGAGCTAGAGAGCGGGCACATGGAGAGCCTGATAGAGAACACAGAGAGCGCTAGAGAGAAAGCACATGAAGAGCCTTTTAGAGAAAAAAGAGCAAGCTAGTATGCGAGCACATGGAGAGCCTGATCGAGAACATAGAGAGATCTAGAGAGCAAGCACGTGGAGAGCCTGATAGAGAACAGAGAGAGTGCTTCAGAGTGAGCACATGGAGAGCCTGATAGTGAACATAGAGCGAGCTAGAGAGCGAGCACATGGAGAGCCTGATAGAGAACACAGAGAGCTAAAGAGCAAGCACATGGATAGCCTGATAGAGAACACAGTGAGCTAGAGAGCATGCACGTGGAGTGCCTGATAGAGAACAGAGAGAGTGCTTGAGAGCGAGCACCTGGAGAGCCTGATAGAGAACACAGAGAGCTTGAGAGTGGGCAAATGGAGAGTCTGAGAGAGAGAACAGAGAGAGATCTCAGGGAGCAAGCACATAAATAGCCTGATAGATAACACAGAGAGATCTAGAGAGCAAGCACCTGAAGAGCCTGATAGAGAACAGAGAGAGTGTCTGGGAGTGAGCACATGGAAAGCCTGATAGAGAACACAGAGCGAGCTAGAGAGTGAGCACATGGAGAGCCTGATAGAGAACACAGAGAGAGGTAGAGAGCAAGCACATGAAGAGCCTTTTAGAGAACATAGAGCAAGCTAGAGAGCAAGCACATGGAGAGCATGATCGAGAACATAGAGAGCTAGAGAGCGAACACATGGAGAGCCTGATGGAGAACACAGAGAGAGCTAGAGAGCAGGAATATGAAGAGCCTGATAGAGAAAATAAAGAGATCTAGAGAACAAGCATGTGAAGAGCATGATAGAGAACATAGAGAGAGCTAGAGAGTGAGCACATGGAGAGCCTGATAGAGAGCACACAGAGAGCTAGAGAGCAAGCACGCGGAGAGCCTGATAGAGAACACAGAGAGATCTAGAGAGTGAGCACATGGAGAGCCTGATTGAGAACAGAGAGAGAGTGCTTGAGAGTGAGCACATGGAGAGCCTGATATAGAACACACAGAGAGTTAGAGAGCAAGCACATGGAGAGCCTGATAGAGAACATAGAGAGATCTAGAGAGCAAGCACGTGGAGAGCCTGATAGAGAACAGAGAGCGAGCTAGAGAGCCTGATGGAGAACACAGAGAGCTAGAGAGAAAGCATATGGAGAGCCTGATAGAGAACAAAGAGTGAGCTAGAGAGCAAGCACCTGGAGAGCCTGATAGAGAACAGAGAGAGTGCCTGGGAGTGAGCACATGGAGAGGCTGATAGAGAACATAGAGCGAGCTAGAGAGCAACAACACGAAGAGCCTGATAGAGGACATAGAGAGAGTTAGATAGCAAGCACATGGAGAGCCTGATAGAGAACATAGAGAGAGCTAGAGAGCGAGCACATGAAGAGCCTGATAGAGAACTCACAGAGAGCTAGAGAGTGAGCAGATGTGGAGCCTGATAGAGAACATAGAGAGAGCTAGAGAGCAAGCAGATGGAGAGCCTGAGCGAGAACAGAGAGAGAGCTAGAGAGCAAGCACATGGAGAGCCTGATAGAGATCATAGAGCGAGCTAGAGTGCAAGCACTTAAAGAGCCTGATAGAGAACATAGAGTGATCTAGAGTGCAAGCACATGGAGAGCCTGATAGAGAACATAGAGCGAGCTAGAGAGCGATCACATGAAGAGCCTGATAGAGAACATAGAGAGAGCTAGAGAGCAAGCACAGGAAGAGCCTGATAGAGAACATAGACCGAGCACATGGAGAGCCTTATAGAGAACATAGAGAGAGTTAGAGAGCAAGCACATGGAGAGCCTGACAGAGAACACAGAGAGAGCTAGAGAGCGAGCACATGAAGAGCCTGATAGAGAACTCACAGAGAGCTAGAGAGCGAGCAGATGGAGAGCCTGATAGAGAACATAGAGAGAGCTAGAGAGCATGCAGATGGAGAGCCTGAGCGAGAACAGAGAAAGAGCTAGAGAGCAAGCACATGGAGAGCCTGATAGAGATCATAGTGCGAGCTAGAGAGCGAGCACATGGAGGCCCTGATAGAGAACTCACAGAGAGCTAGAGAGCATGCAGATGGGGAGCCTCATAGAGAACATAGAGAGAGCTAGAGAGCAAGCACATGGAGAGCCTGATAGAGAACATAGAGAGAGCTAGAGAGCGAGCACATGGAGAGCCTGATAGAGAACATAGAGCGAGCTAGAGTGCAAGCACATGGAGAGCCTGAACGAGAACATAGAGAGCTAGAGAACGAATACACGGAGAGCCTGATGGAGAACACAGGGAGAGCTAGAGAGCAAGAATATGAAGAGCCTGATAGAGAAAATAGAGAGAGCTAGAGAGAGAGAGCACATGGAGAGCCTGATAGAGAACATAGAGAGATCTAGAGAGCAAGCACGTGGAGAGCGTGATAGAGAACATAGAGAGAGCTAGAGAGCGAGCACATGGAGAGCTTGATAGAGAGCACAGAGAGAGCTAGAGATCAAGCACGTGGAGAGCCTGATAGAGAACAGAGAGAGCTAGAGAGTGAGCATATGGAGAGCCTGATAGAGAACAGAGAGAGTGCTTGAGAGTGAGCACATGAAGAGCCTGATAGAGAACACACAGAGAGCTTGAGAGCAAGCATGTGGAGAGCCTGATAGGGAACATAGAGCGAGCTAGAGAGCAAACACATGGAGAGCCTGAGAGAGAATATAGAGAGAGCTAGAGTGCAAACATATGAAGAGCCTGATAGAGAACATAGAGAGATCTAGAGAGCGAGCATGTGGAGAGCCTGATAGAGAAGAGAGAGAGTGCCGGGGAGGGAGCACATGGAAAGCCTGATAGAGAACATAGAGCGAGCTAGAGAGCGAGCACATGGAGAGCCTGATAGAGAACACAGAGAGCGCTAGAGAGAAAGCACAGGAAGAGCCTTTTAGAGAACAAAGAGCAAGCTAGTATGCGAGCACATGGAGAGCCTGATCGAGAACATAGAGAGATCTATAGAGCAAGCATGTGGAGAGCCTGATAGAGAACAGAGAGAGTGCTTGAGAGTGAGCACATGGAGAGCCTGATAGTGAACATAGAGCGAGCTAGAGAGCGAGCACATGGAGATCCTGATAGAGAACACAGAGAGCTAAAGAGCAAGCATATGGAGAGCCTGATAGAGAACACAGTGAGCTAGAGAGCATGCACGTGGAGTGCCTGACAGAGAACAGAGAGAGTGCTTGAGAGCGAGCACCTGGACAGCCTGATAGAGAACACAGAGAGATCTAGAGAGCAAGCATGTGGAGAGCCTGATAGAGAACAGAGAGAGTGTCTGGGAGTGAGCACATGGAAAGCCTGATAGAGAACACAGAGCGAGCTAGAGAGTGAGCACATGGAGAGCCTGATAGAGAACACAGAGAGAGGTAGAGAGCAAGCACATGAAGAGCCTTTTAGAGAACATAGAGCAAGCTAGAGAGCAAGCACATGGAGAGCATGATCGAGAACATAGAGAGCTAGAGAGCGAACACATGGAGAGCCTGATGGAGAACACAGAGAGAGCTAGAGAGCAAGAATATGAAGAGCCTGATAGAGAAAATAGACAGAGCCAGAGAGAGAGAGAACACATGGAGAGCCTAATAGAGAACATAGAGAGATCTAGAGAACAAGCATGTGAGGAGCATGATAGAGAACATAGAGAGAGCTAGAGAGGGAGCACATGGAGAGCCTGATAGAGAGCACAGAGAGAGCTAGAGAGCAAGCACGCGGAGAGCCTGATAGAGAACACAGAGAGATCTAGAGAGTGAGCACATGGAGAGCCTGATTGAGAACAGAGAGAGAGTGTTTGAGAGTGAGCACATGGAGAGCCTGATATAGAACACACAGAGAGCTAGAGAGCAAGCACATGGATAGCCTGATAGTGAACATAGAGCAAGCTAGAGATCGAGCACATGGAGAGCCTGATGGAGAACACAGAGAGCTAGAGAGAACGCACATGGAGAGCCTGATAGAGAGCACAGAGCGAGCTAGAGAGCAAGAACACGAAGAGCCTGATAGAGGACATAGAGACAGTTAGATAGCAAGCACATGGAGAGCCTGATAGAGAACATAGAGAGAGCTATAGAGTGAGCACATGAAGAGCCTGATAGAGAACTCACAGAGAGCTAGAGAGTGAGCAGATGTGGAGCCTGATAGAGAACATAGAGAGAGTTAGAGAGCAAGCAGATGGAGAGCCTGAGCGAGAACAGAGAGAGAGCTAGAGAGCAAGCACATGGAGAGCCTGATAGAGATCATAGAGCGAGCTAGAGTGCGAGCACTTAAAGAGCCTGATAGAGAACATAGAGTGATCTAGAGTGCAAGCACATGGAGAGCCTGATAGAGAACATAGAGCGAGCTAGAGAGCGAGCACATGAAGAGCCTGATAGAGAATATAGAGAGAGCTAGAGAGCAAGCACAGGAAGAGCCTGATAGAGAACATAGACCGAGCACATGGAGAGCCTTATAGAGAACTTAGAGAGAGCTAGAGAGCAAGCACATGGAGAGCCTGACAGAGAACACAGAGAGAGCGAGAGAGCGAGCACATGAAGAGCCTGATAGAGAACTCACAGAGAGCTAGAGAGCGAGCAGGTGGAGAGCCTGATAGAGAACATAGAGAGAGCTAGAGAGCATGCAGATGGAGAGCCTGAGCAAGAACAGAGAAAGAGCTAGAGAGCAAGCACATGGAGAGCCTGATAGAGATCATAGTGCGAGCTAGAGAGCGAGCACATGGAGGGCCTGATAGAGTACTCACAGAGAGCTAGAGAGCATGCAGATGGAGAGCCTCATAGAGAACATAGAGAGAGCTAGACAGCAAGCACATGGAGAGCCTGATAGAGAACATAGAGAGAGCTAGAGAGCGAGCACATGGAGAACCTGATAGAGAACATAGAGCTAGCTAGAGTGCAAGCACATGGAGAGCCTGACCGAGAACATAGAGAGCTAGAGAGCGAATACACGGAGAGCCTGATGGAGAACACAGAGAGAGCTAGAGAGCAAGAATATGAAGAGCCTGATAGAGAAAATAGAGAGAGCTAGAGAGAGAGCAAATGGAGAGCCTGATAGAGAACATAGAGAGATCTAGAGAGCAAGCACGTGGAGAGCGTGATAGAGAACATAGAGAGAGCTAGAGAGCGAGCACATGGAGAGCCTGATAGAGAGCACAGAGAGAGCTAGAGATCAAGCACGTGGAGAGCCTGATAGAGAACAGAGAGAGCTAGAGAGTGAGCACATGGAGAGCCTGATAGAGAACAATGAGAGTGCTTGAGAGTGAGCACATGGAGAGCCTGATAGAGAACACACAGAGAGCTAGAGAGCAAGCACATGGAGAGCCTGATAGGGAACATAGAGCGAGCCAGAGAGAAAACACATGGAGAGCCTGAGAGAGAACATAGAGAGAGCTAGAGTGCAAACACATGAAGAGCCTGATAGAGAACATAGAGAGATCTAGAGAGCGAGCACGTGGAGAGCCTGATAGAGAAGAGAGAGAGTGCCTGGGAGGGAGCACATGGAAAGCCTGATAGAGAACATAGAGCGAGCTAGAGAGCGAGCACATGGAGCGCCTGATAGAGGACACAGAGAGCGCTAGAGAGAAAGCACATGAAGAGCCTTTTAGAGAACAAAGAGCAAGCTAGTATGCGAGCACATGGAGAGCCTGATCGAGAACATAGAGAGATCTAGAGAGCAAGCACGTGGAGAGCCTGATAGAGAACAGAGAGAGTGCTTGAGAGTGAGCACATGGAGAGCCTGATAGTGAACATAGAGTGAGCTAGAGAGCGAGCACATGGAGAGCCTGATAGAGAACACAGAGAGCTAAAGAGCAAGCACATGGAGAGCCTGATAGAGAACACATTGAGCTAGAGAGCATGCACGTGGAGTGCCTGATAGAGAACAGAGAGAGTGCTTGAGAGCGAGCACCTGGACAGCCTGATAGAGAACACAGAGAGCTCGAGAGTGGGCACATGGGGAGCCTGAGAGAGAGAGCAGAGAAAGATCTAGAGAGCAAGCACATAAATAGCCTGATAGAGAACACAGAGAGATCTAGAGAGCAAGCACGTGGAGAGCCTGATAGAGAAGAGAGAGAGTGCCTGGGAGTGGGCACATGGAAAGCCTGATAGAGAACATAGAACGAGCTAGAGAGTGAGCACATGGAGAGCCTGATAGAGAACACAGAGAGAGGTAGAGAGCAAGCACATGAAGAGCCTTTAGAGAACATAGAGCAAGCTAGAGAGCAAGCACATGGAGAGCCTGATAGAGATCATAGAGCGAGCTAGAGTGCGAGCACTTAAAGAGCCTGAGAGAGAACATAAAGCGATCTAGAGTGCAAGCACATGGAGAGCCTGATAGAGAACATAGAGCGAGCTAGAGAGCGAGCACACGAAGAGCCTGATAGAGAACATAGAGAGAGCTAGAGAGCAAGCACATGAAGAGCCTGATAGAGAACATAGACCGAGCACATGGAGAGCCTTATAGAGAACATAGAGAGAGCTAGAGAGCAAGCACATGGAGAGCCTGACAGAAAGCACAGAGAGAGCTAGAGAGCGAGCACATGAAGAGCCTGATAGAGAACTCACAGAGAGCTAGAGAGCGAGCAGATGGAGAGCCTGATAGAGAACATAGAGAGAGCTAGAGAGCATGCAGATGGAGAGCCTGAGCGAGAACAGAGAAATAGCTAGAGAGCAAACACATGAAGAGCCTGATAGAGAACATAGAGAGATCTAGAGAGCGAGCACATGGAGAGCCTGATAGAGAATAGAGAGAGTGCCTGGGAGGGAGCACATGGAAAGCCTGATAGAGAACATAGAGCGAGCTAGAGAGCGAGCACATGGAGAGCCTGATAGAGAACACAGAGAGCGCTAGAGAGAAAGCACATGAAGAGCCTTTTAGAGAACACAGAGCAAGCTAGCATGCGAGCACATCGAGAGCCTGATCGAGAACATAGAGAGATCTAGAGAGCAAGCACGTGGAGAGCCTGATAGAGAACAGAGAGAGTGCTTGAGAGTGAGCACATGGAGAGCCTGATAGTGAACATAGAGCGAGCTAGAGAGCGAGCACATGGAGAGCCTGATAGAGAACACAGAGAGCTAAAGAGCAAGCACATGGAGAGCCTGATAGAAAACACAGAGTGAGCTAGAGAGCAAGCACGTGGAGTGCCTGATAGAGAACAGAGAGAGTGCTTGAGAGCGAGCACCTGGACAGCCTGATAGAGAACACAGAGAGCTTGAGAGTGGGCACATGGAGAGCCTGAGAGAGAGAACAGAGAGAGATCTAGAGAGCAAGCACATAAATAGCCTGATAGAAAACACAGAGTGAGCTAGAGAGCAAGCACCTGGAGAGCCTGATAGAGAACAGAGAGAGTGTCTGGGAGTGAGCACATGGAAAGCCTGATAGAGAACATAGAACAAGCTAGAGAGTGAGCACATGGAGTGCCTGATAGAGAACACAGAGAGAGGTAGAGAGCAAGCACATGAAGAGCCTTTTAGAGAACATAGAGCAAGCTAGAGAGCAAGCACATGGAGAGCCTGATCGAGAACATAGAGAGCTAGAGAGCGAACACATGGAGAGCCTGATGGAGAACACAGAGAGAGCTAGAGAGCAAGAATATGAAGAGCCTGATAGAGAAAATAGACAGAGCCAGAGAGAGAGAGAGCACATGGAGAGCCTGATAGAGAACATAGAGAGATCTATAGAGCAAGCATGTGGAGAGCATAATAGAGAACATAGAGAGAGCTAGAGAGCGAGCCCATGGAGAGCCTGATAGAGAGCACAGAGAGAGCTAGAAAGCAAGCACGCGGAGAGCCTGATAGAGAACACAGAGAGATCTAGAGAGTGAGCACGTGGAGAGCCTGATTGAGAACAGAGAGAGAGTGCTTGAGAGTGAGCACAATGAGAGCCTGATATAGAACACACAGCGAGCTAGAGAGCAAGCACATGGAGAGCCTGATAGAGAACATAGAGAGATCTAGAGAGCAAGCACGTGGAGAGCCTGACAGAGAACAGAGAGGGTGCTTGAGAGTGAGCACATTGAGAGCCTGATAGTGAACATAGAGCGAGCTAGAGAGCGAGCACATGGAGAGCCTGATAGAGAACACAGAGAGCTAGAGAGCAAGCACATGGAGAGCCTGATAGAGAACACAGAGTGAGCTAGAGAGCAACCTCCTGGAGAGCCTGATAGAGAACAGAGAGAGTGCCTGGGAGTGAACACATGAAGAGCCTGATAGAGAACATAGAGAGAGCTAGAGAGCGAGCACATGAAGAGCCTGATAGAGAACTCACAGAGAGCTAGAGAGCTAGCACATGGAGAGCCTCATAGAGAACATAGAGAGAGCTAGAGAGCGAGCACATGAAGAGCCTGATAGAGAACATAGAGCGAGCTAGAGAGCGAGCACATGGAGAGCCTGATAGAGAACATAGAGAGAGCTAGAGAGTGAGTACATGGGGAGCCTGATAGAGAACATAGAGCGATCTAGAGTGCAAGCACATGGAGAGTCTTATAGAGAACATAGAGCGAGCTAGAGAGTGAGCACATGAAGAACCTGATAGAGAACAGAGAGAGAGCTAGAGAGCGAGCATATGAAGAGCCTGATAGAGAACATAGAGAAAGCTAGAGAGCGAGCGAACATAGAGCAAGCTATAGTGCAAGCACATGGAGAGCCTGATAGAGAACATAGAGCGAGCTATAGAGTGAGCACATGAAGAGCCTAATAGAGAACATAGAGAGAGCAAGAGAGCGAGCACATGAAGAGCTTTATAGAGAACATAGAGAGAGCTAAAGAGCAACCACATGAAGAGCCTGATAGAGATCATAGAGAGAGCTAGAGAGCGAGCACATGAAGAGCTTGATAGAGAACATAGAGCGAACTAAAGAGTAAGCACATGGAGAGCCTGATGGAGAACATAGAGCGAGCTAGAGTGCGAGCACTTAAAGAGCCTGATAGAGAACTCACGGAGAGCTAGAGAGAAAGCACAAACTATCAAAAATATGCAGAAATGCACGCGCCGAGAATAACTCTGACCCGAGCAATGAAAATAACCCCTCCTCTGTTCTAGAGTGTGAACTAGTGATGCCACCTTTTCCTCTGAAAGGATGCCTTCTGCGAGGGTGTTCACGCCTCAGCTTGTTTCGTGTTCTCTCTACACAATGATGTTGCTTTTATCTTCCAGAGAGTGGGCTCTGCTAAACAGCCGCCACTATCTGTTTATTACGTTTTTGATATTTTAGAAAGCCCAATAGTCAAAGAAACTATTTCAAATTAAAGATCGTCAGCATTCTCGATAAGGTTTCACTTCTGTGAAGTACAATTGGGCGTAACAAACACATCTTTTGTTTCTTACAAACATAATTGAGATTACCCGATGAAAGGTAAAACCCTTGGCTAATCCCCTTTAAGTGCCAAGGACGAGGTATCTCGTCCTTGGGGTTACCTCCCCAGTGCCATGGATGAGATAGCTCGTCCTTGGGATTACCTCCCCAGTGCCATGGATGAGATAGCTCGTCCTTGGGGTTACCTCCCCAGTGCCATGGGTGAGATAGCTCGTCCTTGGGGTTATCTCCCCAGTGCCATGGATGAGATAGCTCGTCCTTGGGGTTACCTCCCCAGTGCCATGGATGAGATAGCTCGTCCTTGGGATTACCTCCCCAGTGCCATGGATGAGATAGCTCGTCCTTGGGATTACCTCCCCAGTGCCAAGGATGAGATAGCTCGTCCTTGAGATTACCTCCCCAGTGCCATGGATGAGATAGCTCGTCCTTGGGATTACCTCCCCAGTGCCATGGATGAGATAGCTCGTCCTTGGGATTACCTCCCCAGTGCCAAGGATGAGATAGCTCGTCCTTGAGATTACCTCCCCAGTGCCATGGATGAGATAGCTCGTCCTTGGGATTACCTCCCCAGTGCCATGGATGAGATAGCTCGTCCTTGGGATTACCTCCCCAGTGCCAAGGATGAGATAGCTCGTCCTTGGGATTACCTCCCCAGTGCCATGGGTGAGATAGCTCGTCCTTGGCACTAAAGGGGTTAATGAAGGAGGAAATGTTAGAAGGCTTTACATATACATCAAAACCAAATGGGAGCTCGAGGAGAGTTGGCACTTATAAAAACACCATCTGCTAGGTATCTTGACGTTCTTTAACCTTAAATCGGGGGATGTGGTGGGGAGGTCTAGAGCCTCCTGCTCACTGTTGTGTGCTGGTGGCAGAGGTGTAGGCCAGACACATACCAGCTCCCAGCCACTTAGTGTGAAGGTCATGTGTGCTTTATTATACATATGTACAGTTGCTGTATTGTACAGTTACCCCTAAGTATGTCCATCAAGAGACCACCCACCGGGGGTCCTCTTACTCTCCAGCTCAGGCCTTTCTCCAGAGCTGTCAATCACCCCACGCACCGACAATCCACTCAAACAATAAGAAGGAGGAGTTCCCCGATCTGCACCTGACCCATTTATCTCTCCTCCTCTGAGCTTGTGCCTTGACAGTTATTGAAATATCGCAACGCTGGAGTTTCCATAATCCACTGATTTATTCAGGATCTGTGTTTTCCAGAGTAATAAGGAAATAGTAGCAGAGCCGATCTCAGGCCTCTCCTCCCCCTGCAAGCCCTGTGGGACCTGTCAATCACGGTCTCTCTGCGGCCTTCCTCTTTAAATAAGAGGCCAAGATTATCCAGGAAAGCCTTTAATCTCTCTGCTGGACTCTCCTTCCTTTTCCTGAATCCTCAAAAAGCACCTATTTTCAATATCATCCAATTCCAAACTAATTTCTTCCCACTGTCTCTCCAGTTCGGCTGTCCAGACATCAACATGGGTTTCCAGAAGCTCAACCTTTGAATGTCTACGGAGGATAGCTCAGGGGCAACGGGCTCGCCATCACACACAGCAACAACACAATGACAGAAAGCTCCTCACGCCAGCATTTCCCCCGCCCCCAAGGCACAGAGCTTTCATACAGGAGAGCACACATGGAAAGCGTGGGTTCAGACATGATATGACATGATATGGCATTTGTAACGCGCCTATACGCAAGTGTTTCATGAGATTGTCAAGCAACAATGTTTCAGGTGACAGTTCACTGCCTCAGCATACAAGCTCTAGGCAGAGGCTACCTTCACATGCTGTGAAAAGGACAACTGGGCTTCTGCGGAAAACGTGGTATGATGCATTACAATTCTTCAGTCCGCACACAGTCTGGGGCCACAGTCTGGGGCATACCGGCTTGCTTACTAACATAACGCCACCCTGTGTAGCAAAACGACACTCTAAAACACACTGATACATGCCAAACGGGAAGCCCATCAGAGGTGAGAAGAATGTGAGCGTGCATTGTTGGGCAGTAAGCGGTAAAGCCTTTGTGGTGAAGACATAAGCATTACAACACAGGGCTTGTGCCGCAATGTCAAGAAGGTGGTTCTATGTTGTTACATCTTTAGTCTTTTTTCAATGTTTTTCCATTTTTATTCGAAAACTCATCGAAATTCTTATTTTTATTTTTGGAGGATGTTCTCCACCTCGCCCTCCCCTGTTGTTTTTTCTCTATTCCTGATGCCCCCCCTCATATATGCCCTTACCACCCCCTCCTATTCTCCCATTCTTTCTCTACTAGACTACCATCCTACTAGACCACATCTCTACTAGACCACCATCCTACTAGACCACATCTCTACTAAACCACCATCCTACCAGATCACATAATCTCCACTAGACTTCCATCCTACCATATCACATCTCTACTAGACCACCATCCTACCAGACCACATCTCCACTAGACCATCATCCTACCATATCAAATCTCTACTAGACCACCATCCTACCAGATCACATAATCTCCACTAGACTTCCATCCTACCATATCACATCTCTACTAGACCACCATCCTACCAGACCACATCTCCACTAGACCATCATCCTACCATATCAAATCTCTACTAGACCACCATCCTACCAGACCACATCTCTACTAGACCACCATCCTACCAGACCACATCTCTACTAGACCACCATCCTACCAGATCACATCTCTACTAGACCACCATCCTACCAGACCACATCTCTACTAGACCACCATCCTACCAGATCACATCTCTACTAGACCACCATCCTACCAGACCACATCTCTACTAGACCACCATCCTACCACATCACATCTCTACTAGACCACCATCCTACCAGATCACATCATCTCTACTCGACCACCATCCTACCAGATCACATCATCTCTACTAGACCACCATCCTACCATATCAAATCTCTACTAGACCACCATCCTACCAGACCACATCTCTACTAGACCACCATCCTACCACATCACATCTCTACTAGACCACCATCCTACCAGATCACATCATCTCTACTCGACCACCATCCTACCAGATCACATCATCTCTACTAGACCACCATCCTACCATATCAAATCTCTACTAGACCACCATCCTACCAGACCACATCTCTACTAGACCACCATCCTACCAGACCACATCTCTACTAGACCACCATCCTACCATATCAAATCTCTACTAGACCACCATCCTACCATATCAAATCTCTACTAGACCACCATCCTACCACATCACATCTCTACTAGACCACCATCCTACCATATCAAATCTCTACTAGACCACCATCCTACCATATCAAATCTCTACTAGACCACCATCCTACCATATCAAATCTCTACTAGACCACCATCCTACCACATCACATCTCTACTAGACCACCATCCTACCAGATCACATCTCTACTAGACCACCATCCTACCAGGCCACATCTCTACTAGACCACCATCCTACCACATCACATCTCTACTAGACCACCATCCTACCAGATCACATCTCTACTAGACCACCATCCTACCACATCACATCTCTACTAGACCACCATCCTACCAGATCACATCTCTACTAGACCACCATCCTACCAGACCACATCTCTACTAGACCACCATCCTACCAGATCACATCTCTACTAGACCACCATCCTACCACATCACATCTCTACTAGACCACCATCCTACCACATCACATCTCTACTAGACCACCATCCTACCATATCAAATCTCTACTAGACCACCATCCTACCACATCACATCTCTACTAGACCACCATCCTACCACATCACATCTCTACTAGACCACCATCCTACCAGACCACATCTCTACTAGACCACCATCCTACCAGACCACATCTCTACTAGACCACCATCCTACCAGATCACATCATCTCTACTCGACCACCATCCTTCCAGATCACATCATCTCTACTAGACCACCATCCTACCATATCAAATCTCCATTAGACTTCCATCCTACCATATCACATCTCTACTAGACCACCATCCTCCCAGACCACATCTCCACTAGACCATCATCCTACCATATCAAATCTCTACTAGACCACCATGCTACCAGATCACATCTCTACTAGACCACCATCCTACCAGATCACATCATCTCTACTCGACCACCATCCTACCAGATCACATCATCTCTACTCGACCACCATCCTTCCAGATCACATCATCTCTACTAGACCACCATCCTACCATATCAAATCTCCATTAGACTTCCATCCTACCATATCACATCTCTACTAGACCACCATCCTCCCAGACCACATCTCCACTAGACCATCATCCTACCATATCAAATCTCTACTAGACCACCATGCTACCAGATCACATCTCTACTAGACCACCATCCTACCAGACCACATCTCTACTAGACCACCATCCTACCAGATCACATCTCTACTAGACCACCATACTACCAGATCACATCTCTACTAGACCACCATCCTACCAGACCACATCTCTACTAGACCACCACCCTACCAGATCACATCTCTACTAGACCACCATCCTACCAGATCACATCATCTCTACTCGACCACCATCCTTCCAGATCACATCATCTCTACTAGACCACCATCCTACCATATCAAATCTCCATTAGACTTCCATCCTACCATATCACATCTCTACTAGACCACCATCCTCCCAGACCACATCTCCACTAGACCATCATCCTACCATATCAAATCTCTACTAGACCACCATGCTACCAGATCACATCTCTACTAGACCACCATCCTACCAGATCACATAATCTCCACTAGACCACCATCCTACCATATCAAATCTCTACTAGACCACCATCCTACCATATCAAATCTCTACTAGACCACCATCCTACCACATCACATCTCTACTAGACCACCATCCTACCAGATCACATCTCTACTAGACCACCATCCTACCAGACCACATCTCTACTAGACCACCATCCTACCAGATCACATCTCTACTAGACCACCATACTACCAGATCACATCTCTACTAGACCACCATCCTACCAGACCACATCTCTACTAGACCACCACCCTACCAGATCACATCTCTACTAGACCACCATCCTACCAGATCACATCATCTCTACTCGACCACCATCCTTCCAGATCACATCATCTCTACTAGACCACCATCCTACCATATCAAATCTCCATTAGACTTCCATCCTACCATATCACATCTCTACTAGACCACCATCCTCCCAGACCACATCTCCACTAGACCATCATCCTACCATATCAAATCTCTACTAGACCACCATGCTACCAGATCACATCTCTACTAGACCACCATCCTACCAGATCACATAATCTCCACTAGACCACCATCCTACCATATCAAATCTCTACTAGACCACCATCCTACCAGATCACATAATCTCTACTAGACCACCATCCTACCAGATCACATAATCTCTACTAGACCACCATCCTACCGGACCACATCTCTACTAGACCACCATCCTACCAGATCACATAATCTCCACTAGACCACCATCCTACCATATCAAATCTCTACTAGACCACCATCCTACCAGATCACATAATCTCTACTAGACCACCATCCTACCAGATCACATAATCTCTACTAGACCACCATCCTACCGGACCACATCTCTACTAGACCACCATCCTACCAGATCACATAATCTCCACTAGACCACCATCCTACCATATCAAATCTCTACTAGACTACCATCCTACCAGATCACATCATCTCTACTAGACCACCATCCTTCCAGATCACATCATCTCTACTAGGCCAACATCCTACCAGATCACTTCTCTACAGGAGGGCATTTCTAGAAGAGCATATCTTAACTAACCCACATCTACACTATACTACACTTTCACTAAACCATAGCTTCACTTAAACTTATTTCTGCAAGCCATCGCCTCCACTAGATCAGATCTCTGCCAAACTGTAATTCCTCTAGACCACACTTTGACTAAATCACATACCCTTTCAAGTATATGACAAGTGCAACACATCACCACTGGACTCCCATTCCACTAGTTCACACCTCAACTACACCAGCCTTTCACTAGATCACATCACCACTCAGCTTCACAACACTACATTCCACTGACGCGCATCTCCACTAGGTCATGTCTCCAATAGCGTACATCTCCACCTGGGCAGGTGTACATCAACAAGGGCGCATCTCTACTAGAGCGCATCTCCACTGGAGCATATCTCCACTAGGGAACATCCCCACCAGGCCGCATATCCACTAGTCCATATCCCCACCTAGAAACATCTCATGCTGGTGACATCTCCACCAGATTACCACTCCACTAGGATACAACTCCACAAGGCCTCCTTTCCACCAGTGTGCATATATACTTGGGCGCATCTCAACCAGGGCACATCTCCACCAGGGCACATATCCATTAGAGCCCAATGCCACTAGGGCACATCTCCACTAGGGTGCACCACCACCAGGGCACATCCACACCAGGGTGCATCTCCACTAGGGCACATCCCCACTAAGGCACATCTATACAAGGGCACATCTGCATTAAACCACAACTCAACCATGGCACTTTCTCACTATATTGACTCTCCACTAGGGAATATCTCCATTAGGGCATATCGACATCAAAGCACATATCCACTAGGGAACATCTCCATTAGGGCGCATCTCCACTGCGGCACATCTCCACTACAGCAAACACCCACTAGGATGCACCTCCAGTAGACGTACCATCCATTATCCCACATCTCCACCAAGACCCAACTCTACCAATGCACATCTCCACCAGGGCACAGCTCCACCGGAGCACTTCACCACTAGGGAACAGCTCCACTAGGGAAAATCCCCACTAGGACAAATATCCACCAATACGCATATTGACCAGAGCACATCCAAACCAGAGCCCATCCTCACGAGAGCGCATCTGAATTGGATCACAACTCAACCAGAGCACATCCCCACTAGGGAATATCCCCACTAGCCCCCCCCCCCCCAGAACACATATCCACCAGGGCACATCTACACTAGGGAACATGTTCACTAGAGCCCATTTCCAAAAATGTTCCTCTCCACTAGGGTACATAAACGCCTGGGTACATTTACAATGTGCACATCTCTACTACAGCACATCTTCAATAGGGCACATCTCCACTCGGGTGCATCTCCACTGGAGAACATCTCCACTAGGGTGCATCTCCACCAGAGCACATCACCACCAGAGCAAATCTCCAGCATGCTACATCACTACAAAAGCACATCTCCACTAGGGCACACTTCCACAAGGGCACATCTCCACTAGGGTGCATCCCCACTGGAGCACTTCTCCACTAGGGCACACTTCCACAAGGGCACATCCCCACTAGGGAAAGTCCCCACTGGGGCACATCTCCCCCTGGGCACATCTCCAGCATGCCACATCACTACTAAAGCACATCTCCACTAGGGCACACTTCCACTGGAGCACTTCTCGACTAGGGTGCATCTCCACCGGAGCACATCTCCAGCACGCCACATCACTACCAAAGCACATTTCCACTAGTGCACATCTCCACTCAGGTGCATCTCCACAAGAGCACATCACCACCAGAGCACATCTCCAGCATGCTACATCACTACAAAAGCACATCTCCACTAGGGCACATCTCCACTAAGGTGCATCTCCACCATAGCACCTCTCCACTAGGGTGCATGTCCACCAGAGCACATCATCACCAGAGGACATCACCAGCATGCAACATCACTACAGAAGCACATCTCCACTAGGGCACATCTCCACTAGGGTGCATCTCCACCATAGCACATCTCCACTAGGGTGCATGTCCACCAGAGCACATCACCACCAGAGCACATCTCCAGCACGCCCCATCATTACCAAAGCACATCTCCGCTAGGGCACATCTCCACTAGGGTGCATCTCCACCAAAGCACATCTCCAATAGTGTGTATCACCACCAGAGCACATCACCACCAGAGCGCATCTTCAGCATGCCGCATCACTACTAAAGCACATCTCCACTAGGGCACATCTTCATTAGGGCACATCTCCACTCAAGTGCATCCCCACTGGAGCACATCTCCACTAGGGTGCATCTCCACCAGAGCACATCACCACCAGAACACCTCTTCACTAGGACACCCCTCCACAAGCACACATCTCCACCTGGGCACATTTACAATGTTGACATCTCTACTACAGCACATTTCCACTAGGGTGCATCTCCACTAGGGCGCATATCCACTAGGGCGCATCTCCAGTAGGGTGCATCCCACTGGAGCATATCTCCACTAGGGTGCATCCGCACTGGAGCACATCTTCACTATGGTGCCTCTGCACCAGAGCACATCACCACCAGAGCACATCTCCAGCACGCCACATCACTACCAAAGCACATCACCACTAGGGCACATCCCCACTAGCTCACATCCCTATCAGAGCACATCCCTACTAGGGTGAATCCCCACTGGAGCACATCTCCACTAGGGCACATCTCCACCAGAGCACATCACCACCATAGCACAGCTCCAGCACGCCACATCACTACCAAAGCACATCTCCACTAGGGCACATCTCCACTAGGACACATTTCCACCAAAGCACATCCCCACTAGGGTGCATCTCCACTGGAGCACATCTTCACTAGGGTGCATCTCCACCAGAGCACATCTCCAGCACACCACATCACTACTAAAGCACATCTCCACTAGGGCACATCTCCACCAGAGCACATCCCCACTAGGGTGAATCCCCACTGGAGCACATCTCCACTAGGGTGCAACTCCACTAGGGCACATCTCCACTGGGGTGAATACCCACGGGAGCACATCTCCACTAGGGTGCATCTTCCCCAGAGCACATCACCACCAGAGCACATCTCCAGCATGCCAAATCACTGCCAAAGCACATCTCTACTAGGGCACATCTTCACTAGGGCACATCTCCACTCAAGTGCATCCCCACCAGAGCACATCTCCACTAGGGTGCATCTCCACTAGAGCGCATATCCACTAGCGCGCATCTCCACTAGGGTGCATCCGCACTGGAGCACATCTTCACTATGGTGCCTCTCCACCAGAGCACATCACCACCAGAGTACATCTCCAGCACGCCACATCACAAAAGCACATATCCAGTAGCTCACATCCCTATCAGAGCACATCCCCACTAGGGTGAATCCCCACTGGAGCACATCTCCACTAGGGTGCATCTCCATCAGAGCACATCACCACCAGAGCACATCTCCAGCATACCAAATCACTGCCAAAGCACATCTCCACTAGGGCACCTCTCCACTAGGGCAAATTTCCAACAGAGCACATCCCCACTAGGGTGCATCTCCACCAGAGCACATCTCCAGCACACCACATCACTACTAAATCACATCTCCACTAGGGTGCATCTCCACCAGAGCACATCCCCAGCACACCACATCACTACTAAAGCACATCTCCACTAGGGTGCATCTCCACCAAGGCACATCTCCAGCACACCACATCACTACTAAAGCACATCTCCACTAGGGTGCATCTTCACCAGAGCACATCACCACCAGAGCACATCTCCAGCATGCCAAATCACTGCCAAAGCACATCTCCACTAGGGCACCTCTCCACCGAAGTGCATCCCCACCAGAGCACATCTCCACTAGGGTGCATCTCCACTAGGGCGCATATCCACTAGGGTGCATCTCCACTAGGGTGCATCCCACTGGAGCATATCTCCACTAGGGTGCATCCGCACTGGAGCACATCTTCACTATGGTGCCTCTCCACCAGAGCACATCACCACCAGAGTACATCTCCAGCACGCCACATCACAAAAGCACATATCCAGTAGCTCACATCCCTATCAGAGCACATCCCCACTAGGGTGAATCCCCACTGGAGCACATCTCCACTAGGGCGCATTTCCACCAGAGCACATCCCCACTAGGGTGCATCTCCACTGGAGCACATTTTCACTAGGGTGCATCTCCACCAGAGCACATCTCCAGCACACCACATCACTACTAAAGCACATCTCCACTAGGGTGCATCTCCACCAGAGCACATCCCCAGCACACCACATCACTACTAAAGCACATCTCCACTAGGGTGCATCTCCACCAGAGCACATCTCCAGCACACCACATCACTACTAAAGCACATCTCCACTAGGGTGCATCTCCACCAGAGCACATCTCCAGCACACCACATCACTACTAAAGCACATCACCACCAGCGTACATCTCCAGCACGCCACATCACAAAAGCACATATCCAGTAGCTCACATCCCTATCAGAGCACATCCCCACTAGGGTGAATCCCCACTGGAGCACATCTCCACTAGGGTGCATCTCCACCAGAGCACATCACCACCAGAGCACATCTCTAGCATACCAAATCACTGCCAAAGCACATCTCCACTACGGCATCTCTCCACTAGGGCACATTTCCACCAGAGCACATCCCCACTAGGGTGCATCTCCACTGGAGCACATCTTCACTAGGGTGCATCTCCACCAGAGCACATCTCCAGCACACCACATCACTACTAAAGCACATCTCCACTAGGGTGCATCTCCACCAGAGCACATCTCCAGCACACCACATCACTATTAAAGCACATCTCCACTAGGGTGCATCTCCACCAGAGCACATCTCCAGCACACCACATCACTACTAAAGCACATCACTACTAAAGCACATCTCCACTAGGGCACATCTTCACTCAAGTGCATCACCACCAGCACACCTCTTCACTAGGACACCCCTCCACAAGCACACATTTCCACCTGGGCACATTTACAATGTTGACATCTCTACTACAGCACATCTCCACTAGAGCACCTCTCCCCTAGGTTGCATCTCCACTAGGGCACATCTCCACTAGGGCACATCTCCACTAGGGTGCATCTCCACTAGGGCACATCTCCACCAGAGCACAACACCACCAGAGCACATCTCCAGCACGCCACATCACTACTAAAGCACATCTCCACTAGGGCACACTTCCACCAGAGCACAACACCACCAGAGCTTATCTCGAGCACGCCACATCACTACTAAAGCACATCTCCACTAGGGCACATCTCCACTAGGGTGCATCTCCACAAGAGCACATCACCACCAGAGCACATCTCCAGCACGCCACATCACTACTAAAGCACAGCTCCACTAGGGCACATACCCACTAGGGTGGGTCCCCACTGGAGCACCTCTCCACTAGGGCACCTCTCCACTCAAGTGCATCCCCACCAGAGCACATCTCCACTAGGGTGCATCTCCACTAGGGTGCATCTCCACTAGGGTGCATCCCACTGGAGCATATCTCCACTAGGGTGCATCCGCACTGGAGCACATCTTCACTATGGTGCCTCTCCACCAGAGCACATCACCACCAGAGTACATCTCCAGCACGCCACATCACAAAAGCACATATCCAGTAGCTCACATCCCTATCAGAGCACATCCCCACTAGGGTGAATCCCCACTGGAGCACATCTCCACTAGGGTGCATCTCCACCAGAGCACATCACCACCAGAGCACATCTCCAGCATACCAAATCACTGCCAAAGCACATCTCCACTACGGCATCTCTCCACTAGGGCACATTTCCACCAGAGCACATCCCCACTAGGGTGCATCTCCACTGGAGCACATCTTCACTAGGGTGCATCTCCACCAGAGCACAACTCCAGCACACCACATCACTACTAAAGCCCATCTCCGCTAGGGTGCATCTCCACCAGAGCACATCTCCAGCACACCACATCACTACTAAAGCACATCTCCACTAGGGTGCATCTCCACCAGAGCACATCTCCAGCACACCACATCACTACTAAAGCACATCACTACTAAAGCACATCTCCACTAGGGCACATCTCCACTCAAGTGCATCACCACCAGCACACCTCTTCACTAGGACACCCCTCCACAAGCACACATCTCCACCTGGGCACATTTACAATGTTGACATCTCTACTACAGCACATCTCCACTAGAGCACCTCTCCCCTAGGTTGCATCTCCACTAGGGCGCATCTCCACTAGGGCACATCTCCACTAGGGTGCATCTCCACTAGGGCACATCTCCACCAGAGCACAACACCACCAGAGCACATCTCCAGCACGCCACATCACTACTAAAGCACATCTCCACTAGGGCACACTTCCACCAGAGCACAACACCACCAGAGCTTATCTCCAGCACGCCACATCACTACTAAAGCACATCTCCACTAGGGCACATCTCCACTAGGGTGCATCTCCACAAGAGCACATCACCACCAGAGCACATCTCCAGCACGCCACATCACTACTAAAGCACATCTCCACTAGGGCACATACCCACTAGGGTGGGTCCCCACTGGAGCACCTCTCCACTAGGGCACCTCTCCACTCAAGTGCATCCCCACCAGAGCACATCTCCACTAGGGTGCATCTCCACTAGGGCGCATATCCACTAGGGTGCATCTCCACTAGGGTGCATCCCACTGGAGCATATCTCCACTAGGGTGCATCCGCACTGGAGCACATCTTCACTATGGTGCCTCTCCACCAGAGCACATCACCACCAGAGTACATCTCCAGCACGCCACATCACAAAAGCATATATCCAGTAGCTCACATCCCTATCAGAGCACATCCCCACTAGGGTGAATCCCCACTGGAGCACATCTCCACTAGGGCATATTTCCACCAGAGCACATCCCCACTAGGGTGCATCTCCACTGGAGCACATCTTCACTAGGGTGCATCTCCACCAGAGCACATCTCCAGCACACCACATCACTACTAAAGCACATCTCCACTAGGGTGCATCTCCACCAGAGCACATCCCCAGCACACCACATCACTACTAAAGCACATCTCCACTAGGGTGCATCTCCACCAGAGCACACCTCCAGCACACCACATCACTACTAAAGCACATCTCCACTAGGGTGCATCTCCACCAGAGGACATCTCCAGCACACCAC
Source organism: Ambystoma mexicanum (assembly GCF_040938575.1). Taxonomy (NCBI): domain Eukaryota; kingdom Metazoa; phylum Chordata; class Amphibia; order Caudata; family Ambystomatidae; genus Ambystoma; species Ambystoma mexicanum. The sequence goes on from NC_090928.1 coordinate 1,259,930,246, forward strand.
ATCACTACTAAAGCACATCACCACCAGAGTACATCTCCAGCACGCCACATCACAAAAGCACATATCCAGTAGCTCACATCCCTATCAGAGCACATCCCCACTAGGGTGAATCCCCACTGGAGCACATCTCCACTAGGGTGCATCTCCACCAGAGCACATCACCACCAGAGCACATCTCCAGCATACCAAATCACTGCCAAAGCACATCCCCACTAGGGCACCTCTCCACTAGGGCACATTTCCACCAGAGCACATCCCCACTAGGGTGCATCTCCACTGGAGCACATCTTCACTAGGGTGCATCTCCACCAGAGCACATCTCCAGCACACGACATCACTACTAAAGCACATCTCCACTAGGGTGCATCTCCACCAGAGCACATCTCCAGCACACCACATCACTACTAAAGCACATCTCCACTAGGGTGCATCTCCACCAGAGCACATCTCCAGCACACCACATCACTACTAAAGTACATCACTACTAAAGCACATCTCCACTAGGGCACATCTCCACTCAAGTGCATCACCACCAGCACACCTCTTCACTAGGACACCCCTCCACAAGCACACATCTCCACCTGGGCACATTTACAATGTTGACATCTCTACTACAGCACATCTCCACTAGAGCACCTCTCCCCTAGGTTGCATCGCCACTAGGGCACATCTCCACTAGGGCACATCTCCACTAGGGTGCATCTCCACTAGGGCACATCTCCACCAGAGCACAACACCACCAGAGCACATCTCCAGCACGCCACATCACTACTAAAGCACATCTCCACTAGGGCACACTTCCACCAGAGCACAACACCATCAGAGCTTATCTCCAGCACGCCACATCACTACTAAAGCACATCTCCACTAGGGCACATCTCCACTAGGGTGCATCTCCACAAGAGCACATCACCACCAGAGCACATCTCCAGCACGCCACATCACTACTAAAGCACATCTCCACTAGGGCACATACCCACTAGGGTGGGTCCCCACTGGAGCACCTCTCCACTAGGGCACCTCTCCACTCAAGTGCATCCCCACCAGAGCACATCTCCACTAGGGTGCATCTCCACTAGGGCGCATATCCACTAGGGTGCATCTCCACTAGGGTGCATCCCACTGGAGCATATCTCCACTAGGGTGCATCCGCACTGGAGCACATCTTCACTATGGTGCCTCTCCACCAGAGCACATCACCACCAGAGTACATCTCCAGCACGCCACATCACTACTAAAGCACATCACCACCAGAGTACATCTCCAGCACGCCACATCACAAAAGCACATATCCAGTAGCTCACATCCCTATCAGAGCACATCCCCACTAGGGTGAATCCCCACTGGAGCACATCTCCACTAGGGCGCATTTACAATGTTGACATCTCTACTACAGCACATCTCCACTAGAGCACCTCTCCCCTAGGTTGCATCTCCACTAGGGTGCATCTCCACTAGGGCACATCTCCACCAGAGCACAACACCACCAGAGCTTATCTCCAGCACGCCACATCACTACTAAAGCACATCTCCACTAGGGCACATCTCCACTAGGGTGCATCTCCACAAGAGCACATCACCACCAGAGCACATCTCCAGCACGCCACATCACTACTAAAGCACATCTCCACTAGGGCACATACCCACTAGGGTGGGTCCCCACTGGAGCACCTCTCCACTAGGGCACCTCTCCACTCAAGTGCATCCCCACCAGAGCACATCTCCACTAGGGTGCATCTCCACTAGGGCGCATATCCACTAGGGTGCATCTCCACTAGGGTGCATCCCACTGGAGCATATCTCCACTAGGGTGCATCCGCACTGGAGCACATCTTCACTATGGTGCCTCTCCACCAGAGCACATCACCACCAGAGTACATCTCCAGCACGCCACATCACTACTAAAGCACATCACCACCAGAGTACATCTCCGGCACGCCACATCACAAAAGCACATATCCAGTAGCTCACATCCCTATCAGAGCACATCCCCACTAGGGTGAATCCCCACTGGAGCACATCTCCACTAGGGCGCATTTACAATGTTGACATCTCTACTACAGCACATCTCCACTAGAGCACCTCTCCCCTAGGTTGCATCTCCACTAGGGCACATCTCCACTCGGGCACATCTCCACTAGGGTGCATCTCCACTAGGGCACATCTCCACCAGAGCACATCACCACCAGAGCACATCTCCAGCACGCCACATCACTACTAAAGCACATCTCCACTAGGGCACATCCCCACTAGGGTGGGTCCCCACTGGAGCACCTCTCCACTAGGGCACATCTCCACTAGGGCACAACTTCCCTTTCCACCAAGCCGCACATCTAGTAGACCACCTCCCTATAAGCTCACATCTTCTCCCCTGGGCCACTGACCTGCCATGTGTGTGGAGTTCGCCGTGTAAAGACCTTCCTGGCAACAGACCTGGGGGTCGTTGTGAGGGACTCAGACAGACGCTCCTCTCCTCCCCTGAGTAGGACGATGCCGTGTGAAACCCGTTGGACGGTGCCGTGTGTGTATAAAGCCAGGGAAGCACACCCCTGAAATCACTGCTTGGCCTCAGTGGTCGCTGAGTAACAGGGTGGGGCAGGGTGCTGGCCCGTTTCCTGGCTGTGCACGGTAAGCAGAGGGAGTGCTTTCAGCCAGACCTACAATGATACCAGGAAGGGGTGGCAGACGCCAACCCTGCCCAATAATAAGAATGCAGTATCAATATAACGCTCCCTGCCACAAACGTTCAGCTTCCATGCACTGCAAAGAACAGCTGACATCATTACCTCCAATCAAAAGCTCATTTGATTGCAATTGGACGATTAAAATCTGTCGGCACCTCCGTGATTCGAACCTATGGGCCGGGGTTGGGAGAGGTACAGCTTTACACTAGATACCTAACCTGGTCGCACCAAACTGCATTGATAGCAGGGCCGCCGTGCCCAAATTGCATTGTCTGTTCTACAAACTGCACTGATAGGCTTCTCTCCCACTATACAGGTGTCTCAAACTTAGCAGGGCCGCCGTGCCCAAATTGCATTGTCTGTTCTCCAAACTGCATTGATAGCAGGACTGCCGTGCCCAAATTGCATTGTCTGTTCTCCATACTGCATTGATAGCAGGGCCGCCGTGCCCAAATTGTATCGTCTGTTCTCCAAACTGCATTGATGGGCCTCTCTCCCACTATACAGGTGTCTCAAACTTAGCAGGGCCACCGTGCCCAAATTGCATTGTCTGTTCTCCAAACTGCATAGATAGCAGGGCCGCCGTGCCCAAATTGAATTGTCTGTTCTCCAAACTGCATTGATAGCAGGGCCGCCGTGCCCAAATTGCATTGTCTGTTCTCCAAACTGCACTGATAGGCTTCTCTCCGACTATACAGGTGTCTCAAACTTAGCAGGGCTGCCGTGCCCAAATTGCATTGTCTGTTCTCCAAACTGCATTGATAGCAGGGCCACCATGCCCAAATTGCATTGTCTGTTCTCCAGACTGCATTGATAGACCTCTCTCCCACTATACAGTTGTCTCAAACTTAGCAGGGCCACCGTGCCCAAATTGCATTGTCTGTTCTCCAAACCGCATTGATAGGCCTCTCTCCCACTATACAGTTGTCTCAAACTTAGCAGGGCCGCCGTGCCCAAATTGCATTGTCTGTTCTCCAAACCGCATTGATAGGCCTCTCTCCCACTATACAGTTGTCTCAAACTTAGCAGGGCCGCCGTGCCCAAATTGCATTGTCTATTCTCCAAACTGCATTGATAGCAGGGCCGCCGTGCCCAAATTGCATTGTCTGTTCTCCAAACTGCACTGATAGGCTTCTCTCCCACTATACAGGTGTCTCAAACTTAACAGGGCCGCCGTGCCCAAATTGCATTGTCTGTTCTCCAAACTGCATTGATAGCAGGGCCGCCGTGCCCAAATTGCATTGTCTGTTCTCCAAACTGCATTGATAGCAGGGCCGCCGTGCCCAAATTGCATTGTCGGTTCTCCAAACTGCATTGATAGCAGGGCCGCCGTGCCCAAATTGCATTGTTGGTTCTCCAAACTGCACTCATAGGCTTCTCTCCCACTATACAGGTGTCTCAAACTTAGCAGGGCCGCCGTGCCCAAATTGCATTGTCTGTTCTCCAAACTGCATTGATAGGCCTCTCCCCCACTATACAGGTGTCTCAAACCTAGCAGGGCCGCCGTGCCTAAATTGCATTGTCTGTTCTCCAAACTGCATTGATAGCAGGGCCGCCGTACCCAAACTGCATTGTCTGTTCTCCAAACTGCATTAATAGACCTCTCTCCCACTATACAGGTGTCTCAAACTTAGCGGGGCCGCCATACCCAAACTGCATTGACGGGCCTCTCTCCCACTATACAGGTGTCTCAAACTTAGCAGGGCCGCCGTGCCCAAATTGTATTGTCTGTTCTCCAAACTGCACTGATAGGCCTCTCCCCCACTATACAGGTGTCTCAAACCTAGCAGGGCCGCCGTGCCTAAATTGCATTGTCTGTTCTCCAAACTGCATTGATAGCAGGGCCGCCGTACCCAAACTGCATTGTCTGTTCTCCAGACTGCTTTGACAGGCCTCTCTCCCACTATACAGGTGTCTCAAACCTAGCAGGGCCGCCGTACCCAAATTTCATTGCCGCTAAGGGAGACGGAGACTAAAGAGAGCCACTGTTAAAACCCAACTATATAACTATACAACCCTTAACTCCACCCTTATACCCCGACCGAGACAACAACTAGACTAAAACAACTCGGAATCGTACAATGCAGCGCAAACGACCCACCCAGAGGGAAAGAAGAGAAGAAAGAACAAACACCCCGAAACTTCAACTAAGAACCGCAACAACAGAACACATCCCCACAGACAGGTTCAAAGATCGGACCAACACTGAAAGAAAAGACAAATCCCTTTACCTAACTCCATACCTCGCTGAGACCTGCTCACCAGATCGAACCAACGCAACGCCAAAACCAACTACACTGAACAACCTACCAACATCACAAAGAAGGACAAACCCCACCAGATACAACAAGCACACAACTGAAGCAATAACACCATACATCACCAAAGCAAGAAGAACCCACAACCACGTCCCCTGGAAGACGAACCAGATGAAAACAAAAACCCTAGACTAAACCTAGAAGAACTACTCGAGGACGCCGACAACCTGAAACCTGCTCCTGAACAAGATCAGAAAACGACCCTAACAAAAAAAGGCAAACCAAGCTACACCTCTAAACTCCACTGCAATCTAATAAATGCAAGATCCATGTCAAAACACTCTACAGAGATCTTCGACCTACTCGACGACAACGGCATCGACATCCTCTTCATCACAGAAACCTGGCTGGACGACAACTACAAAATCACACTCCAAAGCTGCCTTCCAGCAAACTTTAAATGCCTACAAATAAACAGGAAAAACAAAAAAGGAGGAGGCATCGCAATAGCATTTAAAGAGCAGCTGAAAATAAGAACAGACGAACCACTCAACATCCCCAACTGCGAGTCCATGGTCATACACCTAACAGCTAGCCCAAAAACCAACATCACATTCATCCTGGTGTACAGACCCCCAACTTATGATGCATTCTTCGTCGACAACTTCATAGAAGCCATAACCAACATAGCCATCAACCACGAACACCTAATCATACTGGGGGACTTCAACATCTGGTTCGAAGACAGTCATGCCAACTCCCAAAACTCACTGATTGAACAACTCGCCACCATGAAACTACGACAACTAGTAAAAGGGGCAACTCACTCGGCAGGACACACCCTGGATGCAATATTTGCAGAGGAAAAACTCATCACCACGGCACCGCCAATACAAATACTGTGGAGCGACCATCTCATCATCCCATTCGTAATCACTCTGCCAACTCAAATCTACATTCAACCTCCCAAACTCACAGCCACCACAAAAAGAAACTGGAAAGACGTCAAAAAAGGCAACCTATTCGAACAACTGGAATTAACCAAGCCCTCAACAACAGAACTAGACCTAGCTGACCTAGACGGGAAAGCTGAGATATTACACAAATGGATTGCAGATACAATTGACAAGATGGCCCCAGAAAAACCATTCACACCATCAAAAAAGAGAGCAATGGCAAAATGGTTTACCCCACTACTAAGCACCATGAAAAAAGAAAACAAAAAGATGGAAATGGAATGGAGGAAAGATTACAACCCAGACAGAAAAACAATGTTCCAGAAGCAAATGTGCGCATACAAGAAGGAAATTCAAAAGGCAAAGAGAAGGCATTATGATGACAGAATCACAAATGCCACCAACACACAAAAAGAAATGTTCCATATCATTAAAGAAATGAGAAACCCACCAGGCTGTGATAACACCCCAACCCCCTCGGAGAAACTATGCAACAACCTTGCAGACCACTTCAAAAAGAAAATCAATGACATCCGACAAACCATCCAACAGAGACCAACCAGCAGCGACATACAACCAAATGAACCTAAATCAGAACCGCAGCACAAACTCAATAACTACCCTGAAATATCAGCAGAGGCATTCGCAATGCTGGTAAAACACAGCAAGAAAGCGGGCTCACCGATGGATCCCTGTCCCCCGGACATCTAGAAATCAATCCTCGGACAAGGAACACCAGCAGAATACTTCAGAAACCTTCTAAATCTATCACTGGTGACAGGAACAGTACCAAGGATCTTCAAATCGACTTACATGAAACCACTTCTGAAAAACATAAGCGTGGACGTAGATGACCTCTCCAACTACAGACCAATCTCCAACATCCCCTACCCAGCCAAACTCCTTGAAACCTACGTATACAAACTAACCCAAGAATACATTGAAGAACACCACCTGCTAGATCAAGCTCAAGTCGGCTTCAGACCCACAAGAGGTACAGAAACAGCACTACTATCCATCTGGGATGACCTAAAAGCAAACGCAGACTCCAACACAACATCTGCCCTTATCCTCGACCTCTCCGCAGCCTTCGACACAGTTAGCCATGACACCCTAACCAAAAGACTAGAAGACATAGGCATAACAGACACAGTGCTACGCTGGACTAAATCATTCCTAGCAGACAGAACTGAAACCGTCTGGATCAAACGCTTCAAATCCACCCCACGAGTCAACGACTGTGGAGTACCACAAGGATCCTCCCTATCACCACTGTACTTCAACATCTACCAAACCCCAGTAATCAGAATCTTCAAGAAACACAACATCAAATGCTACAACTACGCAGACGACACTCAAATCATCTACAAGACCGAAGACACCCAAGCCAATCATTCAAACTTAACTGACTGTCTAAAAGAAGTCTTCAACTGGATGAATGCCAACAACCTGAAAATCAACCCAGGAAAAACCGAAATCATGATCATATCCAAAGACCAAGAAGAAGGAAACCGCCATCCCGTGGCCAACGGAAATGGGATCTGCGCCATCACCATCTAAGGTAGTAAAAAATCTGGGAGTCCTGATGGACAACACCCTAACCTTAGAACCGCAAATAAACGCAACAGTCAAGAAATGCTTCTTCCTCCTCCACACGGCAAGAAAAATACTACCTTTCCTCTCCTTCACACACAAAACACTCACTATCGTCGGCCTCATCATGTCAAGTATCGACTATGCAAACAGCCTCTACCTCGGTATACCGGAATACCTACTGAAGAAGCTACAACGGATCCAAAACACAGCAGCCAGACTACTCCTCAAACTATCCAGAAGAGACCACATCACCCCGGCCCTAAAAACACTACACTGGCTCCCAGTAAAACAGCGTATCATCTTCAAAACAATGCATAACGCACCGGGCAGTCTGCGGACAAGGAGCAGAATTCCTACAAAAGAAAATAACAATCTACAAGCCAACGAGACCGCTCAGGTCAACCAACGAAATCCGACTGGAACAAAAACCTTACATCAAGAAGAAACTCGGAGGCACCGCGTTCTACCACTTAGACGCGAAAACCTGTAACAACATCCCAAAAGTAATAAGGAACACCAAAGATCACCTTAAATTCAGAAAATTACTAAAAACCTGGCTCTTCAACGCCAGGGACTAAAGCCGAAACAACAATAAGACAAATGACTCAACAAAAAAGGACATTGACAAACCCCTAGAACCGACAGAAGTACTCTGAGCACCAGTAGAGCTGACGCTGGACACAGGGGTCCACCTGCGAGACCCAGGGAGGCTGAGGCAACAACTCCAGCCAACCCTTACCATCCCCCACCGCCCGTACAGTCACAACTAGGTACCACGGGGCTGTGGAACAGACGAGATACCACCAATCACCACACAATCGGAAGTATGGACACTAGCAGCTGCGCTAGTCATGTGGGGGGGGTGAGGAGCATGCAAAGTTATTAAGGGAGCGGGCGGAGGGGACAGCTAAATCGGCCTTGAATGCAAAATACGGGCACGTACCTCCTGAGGCACAGGGTGTACAAGCATCCTGGCGTGTAAGATTACACGAGCCCAACCGGTTCAATCCAGGATAGAGATACCAACTAACGAATACCACTAACAATTTCCTTCTCTGCATACACCTCTCAAACTCCAAACCAAATACAACCACAAACCTCCAGCACTGCAAACCGCACGAACTTCACTACACTGCAACAACAAAACAAAAAACACACATAGACTCGCACATCAGCACACGACGACTACCGGCCGCATACACCCCAGGCTCAGCCGATGGAACCACCGGGCTGAGGCTGCCAACAGCACATCACTGCAATCTTGCACTTTTCCAGCCTCCACCCACTAACCCACCTCTCCCTCCCTCTTTCAGAGCCGCCAGAGCGCCAGGGGACCACTCCGGTGGTGATAGTGCGCGGTACAAATGACCTTTAACATTAACATTAACTATAACCACCAGGTTAAACTCGGGTCTCCCCGGGAGCAAGGAGTTTACTCACTGACCTATCTCACCAGCTTTCATGACTGAATGCCACTTTGGATAAGTTAAGATGTGATGGATATTATGATACTGTTTTGTTTTGTGTTTTATATTTGCATAATATGTGTAAAGTGTAATTTATTTTAACTAAATCACATAAAATATTAAATTAAATTAAACTTTGGATAAGGCAATGGCTACAGTAAATCTTTCACTTTGTTCTGCGTCATGTGCAAGTAAGTCTGCCAACCCAAGGAATTAACTTCTTCCATGTCAGGTGTTAGTGGCTCGTTCAGTCTACAGATCTCACGTTGCCCCATGTCAGGTTTGAGTGTCTCATCCAGTCCAGAGATCTCGAGTTGCATCATGTCAGGATTGAGTGGCTCGTCCAGTCTAGAGATCTCAAGTTGCCCTCATGTCAGGTGTGAGTGGCTCATTCAGTCCAAAGATCTCAAGTTGCCCCATTTCAGGAGTGAGTTGCTCGCCCAGTCCAGAGATCTCAAGTTGTTTGTCAGGTGTGAGTAGCTCAGCCAGTCCAGACACCTCAAGTTGCCCCATGTCAGGTGTGAGTAACTGTCCAGTCTAGAGATCTCAAGTTGCCCCACATCAGGTGTGAGTAGCTCAGCCAGTTTAGACATCACAAGTTGCCCCATGTTGGGGGTGAGTAACTCATCCAGTCCAGAGATCTCAAGTTGCCTCATGTCAGGAGTGAGTACCTCAGCCTGTATAGAGATCTGAAGTTGCTGCATGTCAGGTGTGAGTGACTCAGTCAGTCCAGAAATCTCAAGTTGCCCCATTTCAGTGTGAGTGGCTCTCCCAGTCCAGAGATCTCAAGTTGCCCCATGTCAGGAGTGAGTGGCTCGCCCAATCCAGAGATCTCAAGTTGCCCCAAGTCAGGAGTGAGTGGCTCGCCCAGTCTAGAGATCCCAAGTTGGCCCATGGTAGATGTGAGTAGCTCTCCCAGTCCAGAGATCTCAAGTTGCCACATGTCAGGAGTGAGTGGCTCACCCAATCCAGAGATCTCAAGTTGCCCCATGTCAGGAGTGAGTGGCTCAGCCAATCTAGAGATCTCAAGTTGCCACATGTCAGGTGCAAGTGTCTCACCCAATCCAGAGATCTCAGGTTGCCCCATGTCAGGTGTATGTAGCTCGTCCAATATAGAGATCTCAAGCTGACCCATGTCAGGAGTGAGTGGCTCAGTCAATCTAGAGATCTCAAGTTGCCCCATGTAAGGTGTGAGTAGCTCAGCTTGTCTAGAGATCACAAGTTGCCCCATGTCAGGAGTGAGTAACTCATCCAGTCCAGAGACCTCAAGTTGCCTCATGTCAGGTGTGAGCGGCTCATCCAGTCTAGAGATCTTAAATTGCCTGTGTCAGGTGTGAGTGGCTCAGCCAATCCAGAAATCTCAATTTGCCATATCTCAAGGGTGATTGGCTTGCCCAGTCCAGAGATCTCCAGTTGCTTCATGTCAGGAGTGAGTAGCTCAGCCAGTCTAGAGATTTCAAGTTGACCCATGTTAGGATTGAGTGGCTCAGCTAGTCTAGAAATCTCAGGTTGTCCCATGTCAGGTGTGAGTGGCTGGAACAGTCCAGCAATCTCAAGTTGCCCCATGTCAGAAGAGAGTGGCTCAACCAGACCAGAGATCGCAAGTTGCCCCATGTCAGGTGTGAGTAGCTTGCCCAGTCCAGAGATCTCAAGTTGCCCCAGGTCAGGAGGGAGCACCTCAGCCTGTCTAGAGATCTGAAGTTGCCGCATGTCAGGTGTGAGTGACTCACCCAGTCCAGCGATCTCAAGTTGCCCCATGTCAGGTATCAGTGGCTCACTGTCACACTCACCTGGGTCTCTGTGGGAGCGATGAAGCCTTCGGGACCCCTTCGCTGATTTCTCAGGACTAGTAGCGTTGGACTGCAGGTACCTGCCAAATAGAGAGGTAAGAGGCTTAGCATACCAGGATTTGGACCCAGAGCCCTCTTTCTCCCTTCCCTTGTAGTGTGCTGTGATGGTGGAATGTTAGGAGTTTGGCTCACCTGAGGGATTGATTAGGCGAACTCTCCATCCTGAACTAGGCAGGGGCGCTGTGTCTCTGAAACCCACAGATCAGTTGCTCCACTTGACCCAGGGTCTGGTGTCTCTGTACTGCCACTCACTGTGTTCTTCACCCAGCGGAGATGTTGCAGGTAAGTTCGGATTTCCAGTCGCTTCACTGGATCTGGTGCTGTTGCAGGTAAGTTCCGATTCCAGTTGCTTCGCTGGATCTGGTGCTGTTTGCAGGTAAGTTCGGATTCCAGTTGCTTCACTGGATTTAATGCTGTTCTCAGCTCGTGAACAGGTGAGAGTCTGTAGGTAAGTTTTCTGGCTACTCCAAGTTGTCACAGAGTTTTCTTTGATCATAGCGAGTTGCGCGCGCAAGGAAAATGTTGTCGATGCAAATCTAATTCTTGTTCTCTCGCCACAGGTTTCTTCAGAAGAGTTCGCTGAGAGAGGACGTTCGTGAGAACCCAGAATGCTGCTCTGGAGTTCCCAAGAAGATCGGGTAAGTGGTGCTGAAGCTTGCGTGTGCGCTTCCAAGTACGAGCCAGAAATCAGGTCTAAGCACAAGCACTTACAGGTATTATCTTTTTTGTATTTCCTTTTCTCTTAGGTGCAGAGTTCAGGAACGTGCTTGCAGAGATTCCGGAGCGGAAGCCAAGGTAGGTGAAGTTCGAAGATCGCGGTGAGGGTGTTGCTTGAAGCTACAGAATGCAACACGAAGCATGGGTCTGCCTTTGGGTGTGGCTTATATAGCCAACCACGCCCAGAGGCTAGAGCGTGCTTCTAGGTTCATGGAAAGACTGCCAGGGGCCATCTGAGGTGAACAGGAAGTGTGGCTTAACCAATCAATTCCCCCAAGGGGGCCGGGGCCAATTGTAATATGTCCCTGATGGTGAGAGAGTGGAAAAGGAGTGATGGATGCCTGCGAGGCTTATCTAGTCTGTCAGGCTCTAACCCATCTTGCCCCTGCCTGCTCTCCAGTATATATGACAGTCTTCCCCCTCAAGGCTCCTCCTAACGGTATACTTCCTGCCCCTGGTTTGGTAGGGTTATCTCGATGGAATTTGCATAGTAATCGAGGGGCATGGATGTTTTCACTAGGCTCCCATACCTATCTTGGGGTCCATACCCTTTCCAGTCTATCAGATAGTACAGGGTCTTCTTTACGATTTTAGAGTCCAGGATACGTTTTACTTTGTATTCAGGTTCTTCTCCTTCGACCACAATTGGTGCCTGAGGAACTTGCATCTGAGTGCCAGGGTTTACAGGTTTTAACAATGAGACGTTGTCAGGAACCACCGTACACGTCCCTTCTGGACTTCCTGGTCCCTGACCCATAGGGGACTGAACTCAGCAGTACTCCCAACATGGCCGCTAAACACGGAACGCTGTTTGCCAGTCTCCGCGTTGTACGCTCTACGTTCTACAAAGCAGACACGCCCCCGCAGCCCTGTGCGTCTCAACGCTACCGCTTGCAGTAGTCAGACGTGTGTTGCCAGAGTTCGTTCAACGATTACTTCTGATTCCTGGTTCCCGGTCCCCTGAATCCCTCTCCTTCATCCTTTCCTTTTTTCCTAACCTTGCATATCCTGGATTTCCATTGCATTCGCTTCCCGAGTGCAAAACTCGCCATTTCCTTGACTTCTTCCCAGACATCTGAACGCTTCCTGGAGCTGGGTCACGAGCCGCACGCTGGAAACCGAGGACCCACGCACCAGGTTACATAAATCCCAAACAGTGCAAAAGAAGACATCTTCAAAGATCACGAGCAAACAATACAGACAGGTGAGAAGGGGGGAAACCTGTGACAGATTGAGACGCCAACAAATTGATACAGTCATGGAAATGGAGGCTGCAGTTCAAGACCTCATGCGTGGCATGCAGGAGTAAACAACAGAAGTCCAAAATCTTAAAGCCGAAAAAAACAGGATTGAAACAACTGGTCCTGTCACATGACTCCGCAACCAAGGAAAGTGTGTTGTTGGGCGGAGTAGTGGATAAATATGATGGCTCTTCAAAGACCCTTTGTACCTTCCTCGATTCATGTCTAGTGCACTTCACCTTTAAGCCCTACTACCTCTCCACCCCCAGGGCAAAGGTGGGCTTTATGATTTCACATCTCTCTGGGAATGCCTTGACCTGGGCAATGTCCTTAGTTAATTTAGGTGATGCCCTCCTGGATGACTATGATGGTTTCGTGTAGGCGCTAAAGACCATGTTTGATCGCCGAGAGCAGGTTTTCAGTGCCCAAGAACGTTTATTGGACTTTTCAAAAAGGATCCCCGAATATGCTTACCTATGTGAGCCGCTTTAAACAACTTGCTAAGGAAGCAGACTGGTTCCCTGAGGCCTGTTTCACCCTCTTTCGAAGAGGATTGAATGAAGAGATAAAAGACGAGCTAGCCAGGGTAGCTCACCCAAGTTCCTTCCAGGCTCTCATGGATCTTTCCTTACAGATCGACTTTCGTATCCATGAAAGAAAGGCAGAGAAGAAAAAGATTAAAATACCCTATCAAAAGGGCTCTACAGAACATCCCTCTAGACCTGAGCCTGCATCTTCCCCGAGCACGGACCCAGAACCCATGCAACTTGGGGCCTTCCGCGGACCCATAACCCTGCAAGAAAGGATGCGGCGGATTCACATCATCTATGCATGTACTGTACCTCTGATAAACACCTTGTGAGAGAGTGTCCTATTGCCCCTCCAAGGCGTTCGGGAAACGCCAGCTCCCGATCCTAGCTTCGGGAGAGAGATATTTGCTCCAGATCTATTCCATCCTTGAACTCTCCTGGACAGAACAACCTTGTGATCCTACAGGCCTTTCTATCGCCTTCCAAGAAAGAATCTTATCCCATTTTGGCATTAGTGGATTGTGGGGCCATGGGGACATTCATAGATCATGATTGGGTCACTACCCATAACATTCCATACAGAACTCGAGACATCATGCAACCTGTAGAGGCTATCGATGGAAGACCTCTCTCTTCAGGACCCATAACCCTTCAAACCAAAGAGATCCTGCTTTCTATAAACCACCATCAAGAGAGGATCAAATTCGACATCATAAGATCTGCCCATTACCCAATGGTTCTGGGTATGCCCTTGTTACAGAAGCATAACCCCTATATCAACTGGGCAGCAGGATCCCTGTTTCTTGGTTCATAACATTGTATGTCCCACTGTTTATCCCTAGATTCCTCGTCAAGATCTTCAGAAGAATTGCAAGCGAACCAGCAAGGTTTCACTGTCTCGAATATCATCCAGGTCCTCAGGGCCTACCAGGTTTACACAGATGTATTTTCAGCCCGCCATAGATCAAGCCCTTCCCCCTCACAGACCTGAAGACTGCGCTATTGATACTGAACCCTCAGCAGTGATTCCTTTTGGAAGAATGTTCATTCTATCAGAACCTGAGAAAAGAGCCCTCCGAGAATACCTGGATATCAACTTGGAGAACGGTACCATACGACCCTCCAAATCCCCGGCGGGAGCTTCATTGTTTTTTGTTCCCAGGAAAGATATCAAGGAGCTTAGGCCTTGTCTAGATTATCATGGCCTTAATCAATGCAGCCTTAAGGACCGCTACCCATTACCCCTAATCTCGGATATCTTGGAAGCCGCCAGAGGAGCTGTAGTGTTCACAAAACTAGATCTTAGAGGTGCCTACCATCAGATCCGTATAAGGGAAGGTGACGAATGGAAAACAGCTTTTACAACACCCTTTGGCCATTTTGAATACTTGGTTATGCCCTTCGAACTTGCCAATGCCCTAGTGGTCATTCAACGTTTTAAGGACCGGGTGTTCTCCGATATGCTGTTCCTCTTCGTCATTGTATATCTGGACGACACTTTTTCCCAGTGAAAATAGACCCCCGACCTGGGAACGAGGAAACTCGAAAGCAGACATAGATCACATCTTTATAAGCAGACAACTGGTAACTCAAACCATTTTGTTCGATGTCTTAAAGTCCACAACCAGTGACCATAACTTACTGATGTTAAAGTGGAAAACGGCCCCAAAGGAAAACTTGCACATGATTGCGCAAGTAGAGACAAACAATCAGCAAACCCGCCTAAAGCTTTCGGCGGCCTCAATATTAAAAATCAAAGATAACTATCAAAGGAAAGGAATGGGTTCCAGTGGACGGAAAGCACCATCTGCGTCAGACTATCAACCTTTATCGATACCATTTCTAGGAAAACCTAACAGTTTAGGACGCAGAAATCAACCACACTTACATGAGTACAGTCGTGAACTTGTGGAGCAGAGGCGACTTGTGAGACAAGCGAAACGAAAGTTTACCACGCATCCGTCGCCACAGACTCAAGATTGTCTAGTGAAGATCACGAAAGCTTACAAAGCCTGGATTCGACATTACAGGCTTCAGCTGTATCAACAGGATGCAGAAAAAATGTTAAAGTTGGTATGCGGACACCATCCACGGGAGTTTTGGGGCTTGTTAAGGTCCTCATCTATCCCTTTAGAAATAAGTCAAATCAACCCTATAAGTGAAACAGAGTGGACTAACTTCTACAAAAGCCTGTTCCAGGCTCCACGGGCACAAACCCCTCTGGAACCTGACACCAAATTGAAGCCCTGGGTTGACTTGAGTGACACAGCTGGAATAACAATGGTCCTCCTAAGGCTCAAACCATCAAGAGCACCGGGTCCAGATGGTATCACTAATCTGGACTTAAAACAAAATGTAAAAGAATGGGCACCACTAATTAGTGAGATTTTGAAACGTTGCAAACACTCTAGGCAAATTCCAGCGTCATGGACCACATCTATTGTGGTACCAATCTACAAAAAAGGCCAAAAGGAAGGCCCGAAAAACTATCGCCCCATAGCGCTGCTTGATACCATCGGCAAGGTGTTTGGGTCTCTTCTTCTCCAACATTTCCAGAAATGGGCTAAACAAGCGGCGTGTGTCGACCCGTTCCAAACGTGTTTTACGAAAGACAATGGAACGGCAACTAACATCCTGTTCCTTAGCGCTTTGAAAGACGAAGTCCTTGGAGGGGGCCCTCGAGTCTTCCTCGCGTTTGTCGATTTAGCGCAAGCTTTCAATCAGGTAAACCGAGCAACCTTGTGGAAAAAGCTGAGTCTTTGGAATTGTCCGACAGACATTCTTCAACCTATTCAAGCGCTCCACAAAGACAGTAAGCTACGCGTAAGGATAAATCAAGCCGGGCTCCTGTCAGCAGAAATCCCTGTGGAAAGAGGGGTAAAACAGGGCTGTCCATTAGTCCCAGCCCTCTTTATCGCCTATCTTGGTGACTTTAAACAATCTGAACTAGCCATTCGCTCTTTCCCACCGTCCATGGGATCCCAGAAAGCTACAAGACTTCTCTACGCTGATGACCTTATACTAATGGACATGACGCAGATTGGCCTTCAGCGCCAGTTAGATAATCTGGCAACATACATCAGAGGAAATGATCTCAAAATAAATGCATCAAAGACAAAAATTCTGGTCCTAGAAAAAAGGAAGCGACCTAAAGAAAAACTGCATTGGTATTTGGAGGGGAGTGTCTTAGAACAAGTATACAACTTCAAATACTTGGGAATAATATTCGACTGTTCAAGCATAAACTCTACTCTACAAAGTTCGCTGTTGGCCAAAACGACTAAACTGGCGGCCCAAGCACGCGCTCTGGATAACAAATTCGGACGCTTCTCGTTGCTTCCGGTGCTCAAATTCTATCGTGCAAAAGTGGTGCCTTCTCTCACCTACGTAGCGGAAGCCCTGCCGCATACTCCTGTGAACTTTTGGTTGAAGCTAGAAGGTCTTTTCTGGCGTAAGGTACTAGGTCTCCCAAAGACTACATCGATGCCTTTAATCAGAAGAGAGTTAGGTCTTTTATCTCTGGGAGGAACCACAGAGATCAAAGCAATGGCACTCTATAGGAAAACGTTGCTCCCTGGTTGTTCTCAGTTACTCAGCATAATACGCGCAGAAATTACATCGGAGCGCTGCAAAGTCCTAAACACCTGGGAAGCTGCATGCAAAACAAAACTGTCAGAAATTCAGTCGTCTGAGAAAGACCTGGTTTGTCACCCGCAAAAAATAAAAAGGAGAATGGCTGAGCTTGATTGGATCAAAACCTTGGACATTGCTACTAAGGCAAAATCAGTCAGCCATCTCCCGGCCTATCAAACCAAACTGAACTTGGTGCCGAACTATCTGGCCAAGTTCCCTAGCAGACCGGCCAGAAATCTGTTTTTGAGAGCACGCCTTAACTTGCTGGCAACAAATGAGATTCTAAAATTGAGAGGACAAAGCACTAGGAATACATGTCGTTTTTGCAAAAATGAACAAGAGATGGAAACGATACGTCATCTGTTACTAAACTGCCCGGCCACAAGAGCGACAGGCGAGAAATTTTTGTTACCACACCTGTTGGCGTCCTACACGAAGGAAGAGGAAGTATGGTTGAGCCGCCTGATGAGCGGGGAAAAAACAACCTGGACTATTGCCACAACACAAGTGCTTAAATCTATATTGTCAACGTGGTCAGAAGCCTAAGAAACTCAAATCTTGTAGTCTTGCAATGTGAAACAGCAAAACTAAGTCAGCAGAAACTTGTTTCGAAAAGATGCTAATATACTGAGTCTCTGAGAATCGCCCTGTTCGGGTTTGAAACCGAAACTGAAATTGAAATTGTTCTACAGCTTCTTTGCTGCGCTGCCTTTTCTGACCACTTATCTTATCTAATCTACCTTCTCTTCTCCTCCTCTACTTTCTAAATGTTTTTTCTTTTTTCTCCTCTTCTACTCCACTTCTCTCCGCTCTCTCCTTGTCTTCTTCATCTCCTTTTCGTCTTCTTCTTTTCTACAATGTTTTGTAAACATCAATGAATTTGATTAAATCAAGTAAATAAATAATAAAATAATAATAATATATCTGGACGACATACTGATATACTCTAAAGACCATCTGAAGCATGAAGAACATGTTAACGCAGTTTTGCAACGTTGAAGGCAAGCGTCCCCAAACAGCACGATCCTCCCCGCAATGAGAGACAATGAAGGACTCTCCCAAGATGGGAATAAGGCCAAGACAGAGTGCGGGTGAGCGTAAATGGGAGTTTATCAATCAGAATAGGGCATGCAAAGAACTCTGCAAACTCCGAGAGCGCTCTGTCTGACAATAGCAAAGACAGGCGTATATATTTACAAAAAACGTCATAAGAACCTACACACTATAGGGGGCACAAGTTCATGGGGATTGGGTGGCGACGACTAACTATAGGTGCTGCTGTGATGTGGTTGGCTTTGGCTGGAAGACGTCATTGGGCAGCCTCGTGGGTTGGGCTGGGCCTGGCCGGGTGGCGGAGTTCATCCAGGCGGTGTTGTGGGGCCATCGTGGCCAGTGGCAGAGATGAATGTCTCTTCCTGACTTATTAGCCCTATGCCATGCACACCGCAGTCATTCGAGCATTTTTAGCATTATCTTCTTCAGTAAATCTTACAATAGGTTATACAACAGGTTAATGCAACACAGGAGGAATGCACCTTGTGAGGGGACTGGAGGCAATACGTCAGGGCATGGTTACCAGTGTCCTGTTGACCGGGGCCATAGGTCGAGGGGCTAAGCTTCAGGGCCTGGCACGGGCGGTACATGTCTTTCTGCCTTGTTAGAAGTTGTTATGGATGTTCCGCTGTGTGTTGTCAAAGTGTTGGGTGTCTTGATTGCACAGGGCCATAAGTCTGAGGTGGTCCTGTGGGTTGTGAGGTTTACGAGGGGGCGCGTGTGTTCAGGCAGAGGTTTACTGCTGTGCTGTAAATAATGCAGGTGGCGGGTGGTGGCCTTGGGTGCTACAGAGGGGGTTACAAATCTTTGAAGCGGCTCCAGTCTGGTTGGGGGAGGTAAAGCAGCGCGGCGCGGTCTCTGCTCTCATGCCTTTGGCAGCCTTCACAGGGTGGGAGGGGGAATGGCCTTGCAAGTATTTCCCAAAGGTATCTCCCTCGTGTGTTGCTGAGTTAGGTAAAAACATCAAACATTTGAACATTCTATAATACTTATTCAAATCATTTTAAAACATGCATTTCAACTTTGCTGGATGTGTCTCGATTATACCCAGTCTGAACACCGTATTCGTACACTATGTTTTAACAGCTACAGTATTTAATTATATGCATATATATTTGCAGTAAGTGAGGTAGTAGTCGGGTTGGTGGAATACATAGGAAATGACTCGCCACTGTACGTGACGGTGGTGGCACATAAGAAGCTTAGACATACACACATAACAAGTGCATTTCTTGCGCATCCTTCACATGAGTTCCACAGTCTGGTTACATTCATTTCCTCGTGTATTCTAGCAGCATTAGTTCAGTTATGGCGCGAGCCCATGGGGTGTAAGTTTCTCAGTAATATACGTAACAAATAGATTCCTGGTGCGTTCCGTCATTATTAGCACCCAACTGCAATGGTATATGCTCATCATTGCTTATATCATGGGGGCATGATCTCTTTTAATTATACATCTTACAGGCTTTTATAATATAAGGGATTTTATGAGAGGAAAGCATCCTTTGCAAGTAGTCTCAACATTAATATACGAGGATTGTCGGGCCTGTGACGACCATTTTACTGTTCATTTCATTTTGCCTAGGCCTGCTGGCCGGGTCATGCTGGGAGCGATGATACGATACACTGCGGGAGGTGAACTGTTACAATGTTAGTGCATTACACTAGCTCATGTCCTTCTGGTTCGTGGGAACGGGCTCGCAGCGGAT
The DNA here is from genome assembly GCF_040938575.1 of Ambystoma mexicanum. NCBI lineage: Eukaryota > Metazoa > Chordata > Amphibia > Caudata > Ambystomatidae > Ambystoma > Ambystoma mexicanum. Next base: position 1,259,949,939 of record NC_090928.1, read on the forward strand.
CTACCAGGGTGCTGCGGCAACAAGGGTGACTGAAACTCTCCAAGGGTGGGGGCCGCGCTACAGTGCGCTGAGCTCACACCATCTTTACCAGACAAAATGGTGTCTAGGCCTAGCTACATTTTAATACGTGTGGGCAATTAATACGTGCGGGCAATTAATACGTGCGGGCAATGTCTCCAGTGGGTGAGCCCTCCACCACCTGGGCCCGGGTGGCATGAGGGGACGCCCAAGAGAGCCATAGTCCTTACCTGGGGAGAAAGTGCAGGCGAGGGGGGTCGTCTTGGACCAGTCCTCCCCTACATTTCCCCCCTTTCGTTACTAAAGTAACGAATTCTTTAAATCTTCTATCCTCCTACATTCTGCCTCGTCCATCACCGCCTCATCCCATGCCGGAGTTCCTTTGATGGGCATCCATGCTCTGCACACTGCTCTTAAGCTCTCACCTCTCCGGGCATATTCATCTGGAGTACACGTTAGATATATGCACCCACCATCTGCTTCTAAATCTACCCAAACTTCCTCATACCATTCTAGTATACGGGGTTCCTTGATGGTGGTGTGCCACAACTTATCTACAATATCTTTATCGTGGTATATGGGCACCAGTTGGTACCTGGGCGAATTATCTATCCCTGTTTGTACTTGTGCTTCTTGCATTGTTTTTATTGTACCGTGTGAGTTGCCCATTGTCACCATCATCATTGCACCATTTGGTACGGCGTTAGCACAGACTCGAAGACCCACCTGGCACAGGCAAAAAAGTAGAAGGAGGAACACAACAGCTGGTATTAAAAATTTCACAGTTGTTCCAAGCCATGAGGGAACCCAGGAGAAGATGTTGTCGAACCAGGTACTCGCTTCTGCTCCACCTTCCATTTTCATTTTTTCTCCTAGGTTGTGGACTGCTTCGATCACATGGGACAGGGAGCCATTCTCTGCGTCTTCAGAAGGTACGAAAGTGCAGCAGGCACTTCCTATTTTTCGGCAAACACCGCCGTCCATCGCTGTCAACAGGTCCAGGACATACCTGTTTTGCATGGTCATTAGTCGTAAAGCTCTGAGTTCCACCTTAATTATATTGAATCCTTCTTCAGTGTCGTTTGCCAGCTGAATCAATTCCCAGCGTGTTATCTGGAGCCACTTTGCGTTTGCCCTTGCTTGGACACTTGAGACGAGTGTGGCAAAAAATGTTTCTGCTGAGCTGAATAATCGATATTTGTCTGGGATCTGAGCCAATAGTTCTGATGATGCCTTTGATACGTAATTTGATGCTCGTCTGTTACGGGTCAGCACTTCTCCCTTGCTTCCAGAAGACAGGACATATATTTGTGACTCTGCAGTTGGTTGAGCCACACTCTGCATGCGTTCCTGTGTCCTTTTGCTCCCATCGATGTGGCTTTCTGGTATCACCATTAGTGCCGAGTGCAGAGTGGCCATTGAGCAGCTGCCACTCCATGACTGGGGGAGGTGTAGGTATGCCTGTTTGCCGCACACCCAGTACGTGTCCATCAGGGCCGCTGTCCCTTTCTTTAGGTCTGGGATGGTGAGGGTCTTGTTGCAGTTCGTGTTTGTTCCCATGGGGGTTCTCCCTTCTCCTTTAAAGCACAGCCTATAGTCCATTTCGCTCTGTAGTTTGAACGGCTTTTCAATGGCAGTTACCCAAGTTAGCTTTGAAATGTGTTCTCTCCATACTGGTGTACATGTTTCCTCTATCCACTGTAATTTGTCCGGCGCCACACCTCTTAGTGCTTCCGCTTTGCACAGTACTTCTTCATCCTTCCGCTTGTTGTCAGAAAAAAGTGTCCCTCCTATCACAAAAAATGGTTCTTTCAAACATACTACTCCTACCGTTTTTGGGTAACATGTTTTCTCGTTCTGCAGCATTTGAAAAGTCACTTCGTGTGCCTGGAAGGTGTTCTTAATCCTGCACAGCGTGAGATGAAGGAGACATTGGGCATCCACAATAGGCAACTCTTGGGGTAACAACACTTTGGGTGTACCTGATGCATGGGGGATGAGGGAACAGACATAACAGCTCTCGTTTGTCGTCTGTTTAGCTGTGGCACTCATGTCTGCATACCACATTTGTTTGATGGGGGTGTCGTGGGTCTTCCATCTTATCTAGACCTAGCCCATAGTACTCATCATACTTCTTCCTCCCTGTTTCTCTCTTTCGTCTGGCGTTCTTGTTACTCATGTACTTCCCAACCCCCTGAGCAGTGGGCAAACTAGACCCCCCTTCCTCATTCCCGCCCCCCTTGGCCCATTCATCATATAGTATTTCGTGCATTTCTAGTAGCTTTTCGTTTTCTTTCCTGACGCTATCTGGCAGATTGTTTTTTGGGATGGGGGCAAGCTTGCTGGTAGGGGTGTTATACAACCATGATATGGCAGACGGGTTTCGATCATTGAGACTATGGGCATTGTAGTTGGATACCCCTGGTGGAGACACTGTGTTGCTCTGCATTTCACCATGTGGCTTTTCTCTTTGTGCGGTCACAACACTTGATGGTGTGGTATGATACCCCCAGATAAGTTTAGTTCCGTCCCATATCAAAAAATCACCTTCCCTGGTACTGACACCTGCAGTTACATTGGGCCCGGTGGTACTGTTAATTGGTCCAGTGGTGTTGTTACTCCCTCCCCCCTCGTACATCTCGATAGAGATGAACGCTATAAACCAATATGTGACCAAGCCAAACATTATCATAAAGAACAATGTGATGCATACTGATAATCCACACTCATACGAATATCTACATCTCTCATATACTAATTCTCTCATTCTACTAATTCTATCCGTTGCAGGCTGCCCGTTAGATGCCATGGAAGCTCCTGTTTGAGATATAAAAGTGCATTAAGTGCATGCATGTAAACGTTTTGCTGGCACCATCTGTGCCAATACATTTGACTGGGAATGGAAGCGGGTGGGGATGCGGGGGAGGGGTATTCACAGACAAGGGTGTATTCAAGTTATAATATTTTTATTTCATTAATTACATACCACTCATCAAAAAGAAAGAAAACACACATATACACATTTTTTTTTTTTTTTTTTTAGATATCCTTGTCAGTCATTATTTCGTTCAAGTCCAGTGCTGATACACACACACACACAAAAGTGATATGTAGACATCCTACTTATTTGTATCGTTTGCTGTTGTCTGTGCCTCCTCATCTAACTCCTCTTGTACATTGCTGTATGCTTTTCGTACGTCGGTCAAGTGTACCCAGTACCTCAAGCCCTTCACCTTTACTGCCGTGGGCGTGCAAAATATTACTTCGTATGGGCCATGGAATCGTGGTGCATTCCACCGACGCACAAAGCTTCTGACATAAATTGAGTCGCCTGGCATTAGCTGTACCTGTTGCTCTGGTTCCGTGACAGATCCTGTTACATTTCCCTCTTCTCTAGTGAAGGGTGGGGAGAGTTGCTTCGATATTGCGCGAGCTGCCCTTGTTAATTTTCTTAGGTAATCAGTGAACTCATCTCCCAATATAGCGGCGCTTCTGTGAGCATCTGTGTGTTCACGCAGTGGAGAGTGTGCTGTGTTCATTCGTCTCCCAGTCACGATCTCGTGTGGGGACAAGTGGTGGTCTTTACTTGGTTGATTTCTCAACTCAAATAGTGCCAGGGGTAGACAGTAAATCCAATTTTTCTTTAATGAGAAGCATAGTTTTGATAATCTGCCCTTTAACAGGCCGTTCATCTTTTCCACTACGCCATTACTTTGTGGATGATAAATCGAACACAATTTATGTTTTATACCCAATAACGTGGTAACTTCCTTGAAAAGTTCATTCACAAAGTGAGAGCCGTTGTCTGAGCGTATTACGTCACAAATTCCCCAGCGCGGGAACACTTCCCTTACTAGGAACTTGGCGGCGCTTTTGGCATCAGGTCGCGCACATGGTCCCGCTTCCACCCACCTTGAAAATGGGCACACAACTACGATCATGTACCGTGCGCCATTACACCTTTCCCCCATGTCTGCATAGTCTATATGCAGTTCTCTGAATGGGCCAATGGGTTTGGGAATTGTTCCCCGGAGTGTGCGTAATGTCATTCCTGAGTTGTATATTTGGCATGTTGTACATTCCATTGCTAATCGAGACACATGCTCCTGGAGACAGGGCACAAACCATTCTTCCTGTATCTCTGCCGCGATGTGCTGCTTAGTGTTGTGTGCGGGGAAGTGTAATTGTTGAAATGCAACTTCTAATAACTGCAGTGGCATTACCACTTTCCCTGAGTTATTTTGCCGCCATAGTAGGTCTGTTCCTGATTGGCTGCATCCCCGTTTTGTCCACGTTAGTTTTTCTTCTGCACTAGCTCCTGCCTGCAATTCTAGTATTTGTGATAAGGACATCATGTTATATCCTTCTGACAGTTCTTCGGTTGTTGTGTTCTTGATCATGAACTCACCTGTGTTGTATTTCTGAAAATAGGAAGCCTCCTTGGCGGCAGCGTCCGCTGCCGCGTTCCCTAAAGACACAACGTCTGAGTTGGAGGTATGGGCCTGGCACTTCACTATTGCTACAGCAGTAGGGTTTTGTAGGGCCTCAATTAATTCTTTTAACAATTCTGCATGCTGCACTGGTGTTCCATCTGCCCTTCTGAATCCCCTACGGCCCCATCTTGCTAGACCTCCATGTACTGTCGTTGTCATGTAAGCTGAGTCTGTGTATATTGTAACTGCACAGCCCTTTGCTGCGTGTAGTGCTTCTATGAGCGCAACCAGTTCTGCTGCCTGTGCAGAGTAATGCGACGGGAGGCGGTACTGTACTAGTGTTTCAAACTCACCTTCCTCTAATCTCACTACCGCCATGCCAACGTGTTTTTCTCCCGTGTCCATATCAATTGATGCAGACCCATCCACAAAGTACACTTCCCCCTCGCTGAGAGCGTTTTCACACACCACTGTGTCCTCCCCTCTTTCTCCTGTGTGGGTTGCGCAATCGTGATTTTGCATGTCTTCTACTGTGCACGCTTCTGTAATGAATGTGGCGGGGTTCACTGTTTTACATCTCACTATGTGGATGTTGGCGCTGGACAATATAATCTCATATGCTGTTGCCCGCTGTGTGGTCAGTGTGCTTTTTGATCTTTCAAGTATTGCAAATAATGAGTGCTCCACAAACAGTGTCACAGGGCATCCCATTACTATTGTGGCACTTTTTTCAATCGCAAATGCGGCTGCTGCGAGCGATTGTTCGCACGCGAAATGACCCTGCATCACGGCATCCAAAGTACCACTATAGTAAGCCAGGGGCTTGTGTCCTAAGGATGTCTTTTGTGTCAGTACTGCTGTCATAAGTGTTCCTTTGCAATGGGAGAATAGGTAAAATTCGTGTCCATAATCAGGGTTTGCTAGTACTGGAGCGCTTGAAATTAGCTCTTTCAGTGATTTGAACGATATGCTCATTTCTTCTGACCATTTTATTTTTATATTCTCCTGTTGTGCTTCTTTGAGTGCTTGTAGGAGGGGCCTGGTGTATGCTGCATAGTCTAGTATCCATGCTCGGCAATAATTGCACATCCCCAAAAATTTCTGCATATCTTTCACTGTTGTGGGTTCTCCTACTGATCTTATTGCCTCTACCCTGTCGGGAATTATTCTTTTTCCATCTTTCGATATGAGCTGCCCCAGGTATAGGACCTCAGGCAGGCAATACTGTAGCTTCTCCTTGTCTACCTTGTATCCTTTGTTGGCCAGTAAAGTCAGGAGCGTTGTTGAATCTTTTCTACACGTTGCTTTGTCTTGTGCACACACCAATAAATCGTCCACGTACTGAATAATCGTACTCTCTACTGATAGGTTCCCCAAGTCTTCATGCAATATGCGGTTGAATATGCTCGGGCTCTCACAGTATCCCTGTGGCAGTCTGCAGTGTTCATATCTTTTTCCCCCCAGTGTGAACGCTGTAAGGTATCTACTCTCTTCAGCCAGGGGTATTGAGAAAAATGCGTTTTCAAGTCCACTACTGTAAAATGTGATGCTGTTTTTGGGATACTGCATAGTATTGATGCAGGGTTCGGGACTAGAGGGAACTCTTTCTGTATTACATCATTGAGGGGGCGTAAATCCTGTATCATCCGCCAAGATCCCCCCTTTGCTTTTTTGATTGGATAAATACATGTGTTACATGGGGAGTTTGAAGGCACTATTATTCCTTGTACTAGTAGTGCATTTATAGTTTCTTTTATCCCTTCTTCAGCCTCACGGGACAATGGATACTGTTTAACTCTGGGTAAGATAGCTCCTTGTTTTAGGTTTATTCTCACAGGTTGTACTCCATGCAACAGCCCTACATCATGTGGGCCTGTTGTCCATAAATTGTTTGGTACTAGCCTCATGTCGTCATCAAAAAATGACGGTGGTGTTCCTACCACTGCCATCAATTGGACGGGGATCTCTCTGGCTTGGATCAAAATGTCACAGGGCATCGCTATTTCCATTACTATCTCACCATCTACTTCTGTGTCTGAAAAGAGATCCTCATCTGTTACCTCGCGTAGGGCTAGGTTTGCGTTTGTACACAGTACGGTGCGCCACTCACATCCTTCTCTGTCTATTCCAATCACAGCGATCCGTTTCGTTGATACCTGCACGGCGTGCAAATCCAACGACACCACTGATCCTGGTGCTGCATTTGGACACACTATGGGGCGGAAGAGGAATTCTGCTGGAACCCTCCAATCCATGTTTTTTAGCTCTGGTACTATAAGGGCCAAAGTCTGTAGCCCTGCAATAAACATCTCTTCTTTTTGTGGCAGCCCTCGTATTTCCTGTGTGGTTGTGTAGGCTTGCACTACCAACATTGCACGCAAGGGGCATATCCCGGGTGTAGAACACACTATTCCTCCTTCGGTAAATGATATGGTCATGTTAAGTTTACTCATAAGGTCCCTCCCCAGCAAATTTATCGGGGACTGTTCATAGTACAGTAAGGGGGCTTTTACAGTCTTGCCCCCTATGGTTACATCTAAAGCTTCTGTGTAAGGAACTTCAATTACAGCCCCAGAGAACCCCTGCGTCTCTAACTTCCTGTTAGATAACGGGAACCGGCCCTCCCTGACACATGATTTCTCCGCTCCCGAATCAACCATGAATATAAATTGCCTGTCTCCTATCTGCGCCCCTACCAATGGTTCCTCTGCTGCACTGTGGGTGGTAGATAGAACTGGACACGCAAGTGTTCTCTGTGGGCTGTCCTATGCGGGGTGTCTCATCGCCCCCCCCTCATTGAATACGTTACCTGAGACCACTGACATGCCGTTGTAAGGTGCTGGTGCGGGGGCCCCGTTGGCTACTGTCGCGAAAGGGTTGCCTGGTGTGTATTGCATGCTGTCGTTGTTAGACATGTTTTGTGGGTGGTTCTGTGTTCTATACTGGGGTCCTTGTTGCTGGCCCGTGTTACCCTGGCTTGGGTCTCTCAGTTGCTGTTGACCCATCGGAAGGCCATATGGGCTTCCCGGGTGTGGATGGCCATACTGTTCCATTTCCTGGAACCCATTGTTTTGTCTACTTCTGCACTCCCTGGAGTAATGCCCCCATCGTCCACAATTCCAGCAACTCCCCTGAGGGCCCCTGGGACCTTGCCATCCACTTCCTCCCATTCCCCCGTACCCCTGTGGTCCACCTCCTCTTCGGCCCCTGTACCCACCTCGTCCCCCTCGAGGGGTCCACTCTTGCCACTGCGGACCTCCACCCTGCTCCTGCTCGTTCCACTGCCGCTGTCCTGTTCCCGCCCAATTAGTTGCCACCCTTCCTTGTATTGCTATCAGCCCCTCCTCCTCATCTTCTCCCTCCCTGCTGCGTGGGAGCGCGGCTACTGCTGCTGCAACCTTCACTAATTTTGTCTGCACCAACTTCGCCTCGTCTGCCAATCTTTTCTGCGCCACCTCCTTCTCCCTTTCCTTTATTCGTTTACAATGGTGTACTATTATGCTCTGAATTTCCGGCCATCCCTTTGCTTCTATACCTGCTATTTTGTCAAGTGCCTTCTGCACTTCCTTTGGGAGCCCTCTTTTTATAATGAAGTAAAATAAAGATGTCGATTGATACCAGGGCGTGCCCGTTTCCGCTCTCCACATCTCTTGGACCCGAAAAATGTAATCCATAGCCTCCTCCCCGTCATTCATTGCACACTGCATCACGGACTGTAAGTCAGGTGTGTCTGGAAATGTTTCGCGTAAGGCGTCCCACACCCTAGCACGCACTGTGTTAAAGGAGGCCCCATCATGGCGGTCGCAGTCTAATGTTACTCCCGGGAAACCGGCTTTAACCCATACTCTTTCAGCCTGGTCGCCCACCGCTGATACGAGCAGACTTTTCACATCTCCTACAGCTAGGGGTACCCCAGCTGTATGTTTTTCGAAGGCGTATATCCACTTACTTGCCCCTCCTGATAACGGGGGCAATAGCTTTAATAAATTAGCTTTATCCATCTGTGCCCATGGGATATAGTTAGGCCTCCCTCCTCCCCTATGTATCAACGGGAGCTGTAGCTTTCCTTTCGTGGTTGCATCCGGACCCGTTTTGGCTGCTGATGTTCCCAGTGATGCCATTATCCCCACTCTGTTCCTTAGTCGTCCCGACCACTCATCATCTAGGGTTCTCATAGAACATGCACCTTCCTCCCCCTCGCTTCCCCCTCCTATTGCCATACTCAATCTGTCGCTTTCGTCTAGCTCTTCTCTAATATCACATAGTAATTCCTCTCTTAGTCCCCCAAGTCTTTCTTCGTTACCACCATCTTCCTCTCGGGTCCCTACTTCTATTATTCGTGTTGGTTCTTCCTCAATCCTAAACAGGATCTCGCCCTTCTTCCACCCCTCTTCGGGCCTTCTGCTTTCATCCGATGCTCTAGAAGTACGTCCAGCTCTAGTTGTATCCAGTGCTGTTCGTTCGCATATGTTTTTTATCCTCGAGAGCTCATCTTTTGCTATCGACAGTCTTGATTCTAGATCATCTGTGAGTTTCTCTATGTCCACCCTTTGTGTACCCGTCTGGCCTCGCTCCCTTGTACTTTCATATGGTGGGGGTGCAGTGGGCCGGTGGGGTGTAGTAGTTGTCGGGGGAGGTACATACGTTGGATCACTGTATCCTTCCGCGGGTACAGGTTTCTTTAATATCGGGTATAAACTTATTACCTCTACTGGTGGTGTTACACCTGGCAATTCTTTGATATCTTTCTGTAACACCAGTGGATTGTCTGTAGTAGATGGGAGATCAGGATTTGGTGCTGGCGCTTTAGGCGGTGGTACCTCTTCAAATAACCGCCAAAGATCTAATATTTCCCTTCTATTCTGTAGCTGCTTCCCTCGGTACTTCAAAAAAATGCATGTCATCACCATATCTAGAACGCTTTTGTCAAATGACCCTCCCTCTGGCCATATCTGGGGTAGCCCCTCTCCTTTCAACTCGGTTACCCATTGGTCGTGATATTTCTTAATCCGCTCCGCGTGCCCTGGAAGGCTTTTACAAATATGTGATAATGGTGTTTCAGGCCCCATCTCTGTGTTCCCTCCTAGTGCTTATGTGTCTCTGTATGTCTGCAACTCCAATGTTACTGTAGTATCGATATTATTTTTTCGTATTCTACTTCACATCCAGTGTTATGCTCGGTTGGGCTCTCCCTCCCTTGATTACCCAATACAAAAACTGTCTGTACACAATTCCTACTTTGTTCTCTTCGGGGGACACGTACAAGAGCAATCCATCATTTATTTTGACACTATCAACCCGGAAATCAAAAGGTACCCACTCACGTCACTGTCTCAACGTTGCCTTCAAAAGAGTTTTTATCCGGTCACACTTACCATGACCATTTGACAATTATACATTTATAGCCGTTTTACACATTCGCAACATCAAAGTCGTCCCTTGACACATACGAGGTGCACACACCTCTTGGTAACACTCAGTACACCATTCACGCTGCCCTCCCTTTCCTCCCTAGCCGGCTGTCCCTGTCTATTTTACTTAGATAGATGAATGCGCATATGCAAATATTTATAGGTTTTAACCTGCTCTCCCCCCCCTCTAGTAGGACCCTTGTTCTCTTACTTTTCTCCCAAGTTCGTGCTAATTCCGTTTTTATTCTTCCCCTACCCCTAAAGAAAAAGAAAAGAAAGAAGTAGTAGCGATCACTAATGTATTCTCAGTGCCCCCTTTTGCTGAGCACTTTTATCTTGTATTCCACTTCGTCATATATTCCCAGTACTAGTCAATATAGCACTATGCGGCGCCGCCTTCCACCCCCTTTCGGAGCTAGGTTCCCGTCACTTCTATCTCTTTATTCACCTCGTAATCCTAATGGCCATATGCAAAGAAAAAGAAAGGAAATTTTAGAATAATCTTTAGTATATCTTCGTACCCCCTTCTCGTTCCCTGTCCTACTCTTCTCTCCCCGCTCCCTTTACAATCGCTCACACTCAGTACTTACGTGCCCGTCTTGAACCGATAGTCTCCGAAACTGGGTCCGTCCAAGCAGTGTCGCCGTCCGCTCAACAGTCAGCCCCGGCTCCGGCGAGCGGTACTCAAAGGGGATTTTTCAACAGGGATCCCATACCCTTTCTCTATTGAGTGCGCACTTCTTAGTGTACCGGTCGCCGTTGGCGGGCAGCCTCCCGGAGCCGGCTCACCGTGCGTATCCCTTTTCGACCGGAGATTCTCGTGCCAAAAGGGGACGGTTATAATGGGTTTTAGGAAGAAATAAAATCACGCTATCGGGGTCACCACTGAAGGCAAGCGTCCCCAAACAGCACGATCCTCCCCGCAATGAGAGACAATGAAGGACTCTCCCAAAATGGGAATAAGGCCAAGACAGAGTGCGGGTGAGCGTAAATGGGAGTTTATCAATCAGAATAGGGCATGCAAAGGACTCTGCAAACTCCGAGAGCGCTCTGTCTGACAATAGCAAAGACAGGCGTATATATTTACAAAAAACGTCATAAGAACCTACACACTATAGGGGGCACAAGTTCATGGGGATTGGGTGGCGACGACTAACTATAGGTGCTGCTGTGATGTGGTTGGCTTTGGCTGGAAGACGTCATTGGGCAGCCTCGTGGGTTGGGCTGGGCCTGGCCGGGTGGCGGAGTTCATCCAGGCGGTGTTGTGGGGCCATCGTGGCCAGTGGCAGAGATGAATGTCTCTTCCTGACTTATTAGCCCTATGCCATGCACACCGCAGTCATTCGAGCATTTTTAGCATTATCTTCTTCAGTAAATCTTACAATAGGTTATACAACAGGTTAATGCAACACAGGAGGAATGCACCTTGTGAGGGGACTGGAGGCAATACGTCAGGGCATGGTTACCAGTGTCCTGTTGACCGGGGCCATAGGTCGAGGGGCTAAGCTTCAGGGCCTGGCACGGGCGGTACATGTCTTTCTGCCTTGTTAGAAGTTGTTATGGATGTTCCGCTGTGTGTTGTCAAAGTGTTGGGTGTCTTGATTGCACAGGGCCATAAGTCTGAGGTGGTCCGGTGGGTTGTGAGGTTTACACAGGGGCGCGTGTGTTCAGGCAGAGGTTTACTGCTGTGCTGTAAATAATGCAGGTGGCGGGTGGTGGCCTTGGGTGCTACAGAGGGGGTTACAAATCTTTGAAGCGGCTCCAGTCTGGTTGGGGGAGGTAAAGCAGCGCGGCGCGGTCTCTGCTCTCATGCCTTTGGCAGCCTTCACAGGGTGGGAGGGGGAATGGCCTTGCAAGTATTTCCCAAAGGTATCTCCCTCGTGTGTTGCTGAGTTAGGTAAAAACATCAAACATTTGAACATTCTATAATACTTATTCAAATCATTTTAAAACATGCATTTCAACTTTGCTGGATGTGTCTCGATTATACCCAGTCTGAACACCGTATTCGTACACTATGTTTTAACAGCTACAGTATTTAATTATATGCATATATATTTGCAGTAAGTGAGGTAGTAGTCGGGTTGGTGGAATACATAGGAAATGACTCGCCACTGTACGTGACGGTGGTGGCACATAAGAAGCTTAGACATACACACATAACAAGTGCATTTCTTGCGCATCCTTCACATGAGTTCCACAGTCTGGTTACATTCATTTCCTCGTGTATTCTAGCAGCATTAGTTCAGTTATGGCGCGAGCCCATGGGGTGTAAGTTTCTCAGTAATATACGTAACAAATAGATTCCTGGTGCGTTCCGTCATTATTAGCACCCAACTGCAATGGTATATGCTCATCATTGCTTATATCATGGGGGCATGATCTCTTTTAATTATACATCTTACAGGCTTTTATAATATAAGGGATTTTATGAGAGGAAAGCATCCTTTGCAAGTAGTCTCAACATTAATATACGAGGATTGTCGGGCCTGTGACGACCATTTTACTGTTCATTTCATTTTGCCTAGGCCTGCTGGCCGGGTCATGCTGGGAGCGATGATACGATACACTGCGGGAGGTGAACTGTTACAATGTTAGTGCATTACACTAGCTCATGTCCTTCTGGTTCGTGGGAACGGGCTCGCAGCGGATCTACCAGGGTGCTGCGGCAACAAGGGTGACTGAAACCCTCCAAGGGTGGGGGCCGCGCTACAGTGCGCTGAGCTCACACCATCTTTACCAGACAAAATGGTGTCTAGGCCTAGCTAAATTTTAATACGTGTGGGCAATTAATACGTGCGGGCAATTAATACGTGCGGGCAATGTCTCCAGTGGGTGAGCCCTCCACCACCTGGGCCCGGGTGGCATGAGGGGACGCCCAAGAGAGCCATAGTCCTTACCTGGGGAGAAAGTGCAGGCGAGGGGGGTCGTCTACGTGAACATAAGCTCCTGGCTAAACCCGAGAAATGCCTTTTCCATGTGTCTACTGTTTACTATCTTGGATTCGTCCTTAGCCCAAAGGGAAATGGAATGGACCACTCGAAGGTAGACTCCATTCTATCCTGGCCTGTTCCAACTACTGTGAAACAAATTCAATCCTTCCTGGGGCTTGCTAACTTCTACCGGAAATTCATACCCTCCTTTTCGAAGATTTTACATCCGATCATCACATTGTTAAAGAAGGATACCCCCTTCCACTGAACAGTAGCTCAAGATGAGGCATTTCAACGGTTAAAGGCAGAGTTTATACAAGCCCCCACCTTGGCCCAACCTGACATCGATCTACCCTTTCTAGTGGAAACTGATGCCTCTAACTACGCCATCGGGGCAGTCCTGAAACAGGAATTCGATGACAATCTAGAACACCCCATCGCTTACCTTTCTCGCACCTTGACTCCCAGCGAAACCCACTATTCTGTCTTGGAAAAACAACTACTAGCCACCCGTCAAGGCTTCACAGACTGGCATCATCTACTCCTGGGAGCGAAACATCCTGTCCAGGTCCGCACGGACCATCAGAATCTTCAAGTCCTGCAATCCCTGGAATGTAGGAACAGTCGCCAAACCCGTTGGGCCTTATTTTTTGCCCAATACCAGTTTAAATCCATCATGTCCCTGGAACACATGATATAATAGCCAACGCTTTATCCCGATGTCCTGACTACGAAATCCTTGAGGATCGATCCTTCCCAAAGATGTTTCCCCACACAATATTTGTTGCCCAAGCAATCAACCTCCTAGAGGATATTCGGATTCAAACACAGTCCTCTGAAATCTGGATGGAGTTTTTATGGAAAGAATCGATGAAACCTCAAGACGAAGGACTGATATTTATTCAAGGATAATTGCCTGGTCATTCCCACTCAGAGACTATGACAAAAGATCACAAGCCTATGTCATGATACCCTTCATTCAGGACACCGTGGTATCACCAACACCCTCCTAATAGAATGACAGTTTTGGTGGCCGAAGATGAAGGATGATGTCCAGCATTATATCCAAACATGTGTAGTCTGCACTCAAAACAAGCATAACAACAAGCAACCGGCAGGTCTCCTGCTCCAGCCAGGGCTGCCAACAAGACCTTGGGAATTCATTGCCACAGACTTTATTGTGGAACTACCCCCTTCCAGGGGATACACAACTATCATGGTTACCATTGACTTATTCACTCACATGGCTCATTTTACACCTTTATATAAACTACCATCTTCCTCTGAATTTGCTGGAATCTTCCTGGAACACATATTCCGACTTCACGGACTGCCCTCCAAGAACATATCTGACAGAGGACCCCAGTACGTATCTCAGTTCTGGAAACAATTATGTCGTATACTGGGAATCCAACATGCCTTATCCTCAGGTCACCATCCACAGACCAATGGAGCTACTAAACGCGTGAACCAAACTCTGGAACAATATCTTCGCTGTTTTGCCACCAAGGTCCAGGATGATTGGTCACTCTTAATTCCTGTGGCTGAATTCGCCTACAACAATTCGGATCACTCGACTTTCAAAACAAGCCCCTTCTTCTGTAGCCAAGGATTCCACCCTTCGGTTCTACCATCCATTCTCCCACATCCTACCCCAGTTCCTACAGTTGACTCCTGGATCGAAACCCTCATCAACGTACACAAAGAAGCAAATGAACATCTAGAAAAGGCCTGAAGAAACATCAAACACCATGCTGATTCCAAAAGAAGACCAGGGCCTTCATACTCAATAGGTGATAAGTTATGGCTGTCTTCGAAACTTGTGCCCCGACACTTACAACCAAATAAATTGTCTCCCCGGTACTATGGCCCTTTCTCCATTAAGGAAGTCATTAACCCGGTGGCCTTTCGACTCAGACTACCAGAATCTTGGAAAAGGATACACCCGGTCTTTCACACTTCTCTGTTGAAACCATACGTCCAGTCTTCTCGAACTGCTCCAACATCTACCCCTGTGATTGTCAATGATTAGCTAGAATATGAGGTTTCCAGAATATGTGACTCCAGGTACAGACGTGGTCTGCTACACTATCTGGTCGAGTGGAAAGGTTACCCTCCCAGTGAACGCACCTAGGAACAAGTCTCAAACATAAATGCCACCAGACTGCTCCGAAGATACCACCTCATACACCCGGGCAAACCAGGAGGAACTGGGTTTCGGAAGAGGCATGCTGTCATGAACCACCGTACACGTCACTTCTGGACTTCCTGGTCCCTGACCCATAGTGGACTGAACTCAGCAGTACTCCCAACATGGGCGCTAAACGCGGAACGCTGTTTGCCAGTCTCCGTGTTGTACGCTCTACATTCTACAAAGCAGACACGCCCCCGCGGCCCTGCGCATCTCAACGCTACCGCTTGCAGTAGTCAGACGTGTGTTGCCGGAGTTCGTTCAGCAATTACTTCTGATTCCTGGTTCCCGGTCCCCTGAATCCCTCTCCTTCATCCTTTCCTTTTTTCCTCACCTTGCATATCCTGGATTTCCATCGCATTCGCTTCCCAAGTGCGAACCTCACCATTTCCTGGACTTCTTCCCGGACATCTGAACGATTCCTGGAGCTGGGTCACGAGCCGCACGCCGGAAACCGAGGACCCACGCACAGGGTTATATAGATCCCGAACGGTGCGAAAGAAGACATCTTCGAAGATCACAAGCAAACAATACAGACAGGTGAGAAGGGGGGAAACCTGTGACAGATGTGAAATATTGGGTGTATTCGCATGTTAGATGGTAAGTCTAGTTTCATGGCTCCAGGTTTGATTACTTTTTCGATGGTAAACGGGACGATGTATTTTGGTTGACATTTTCTGGGCCCCTTCAGGGCTATATATTTAGTTGCCAACCATACGGAATCCCCTACTTGGTATTCCAGAGCCTTCCTCCGATGCTGGTCTGCATACCTCTTTTGTGTAGCTTGACTGTCTGCAAATGTATGGTTGCTTCTTGTGCTGCTTGAGTTATTCGCTCATGTAACATTTTGACTGCGGGCATTTCTATTGCTTACGGTGAGTCGAACACTGAGGTCCGTGGATTTCGGCCATACATAGTATAAAAGGGGGTCTGCTGTGTAGAAGCATGGATTGAGTTATTATAGGCATATTCAACAGGTCCCCAACATAATTTGCTGTGGCGATTTGAATTTGTCGTGCATAAGGGATGTGAAAGATTCTGCTACATCGGCTACAACGCAAACATTGGCAGCGAAATGGTGCCTGGCTATGCAAGAAAGAAACATAACAATGGCTAATGGTAACATGTGCGGAGATATTCCTGCACAAAAGACCTGGAAAAACAAAAACTCAACATCTATCATAGACTACTTTTTCATCTCAGAAAACTTAAGTCAACGAGCGGTGGCATTGACAATATCAGAAGACTCAAACAGTGACCATAGTAAGCTAATACTTACTTTGCTCTCGCCGACTATAGAGAAAGCAAACAGTTGGAGGAATCAAGTTGAAGTTGAGCCTAATAGAACTCGCCTGAAAATAAGGCCATATGAGGTAAAGTTGGTCACTGAATCATATCATAACCTCATAACTAACTCAACAGATTCCAGCCTTGAATACACTGCCGTTCTAAAACAGTTTATGACTGTCCAAAATCGATCAAAAAGACCGGACTTCATACCTAAACACTGTTATAATCACGAAATTGCAATAAGAAAGAGGCAACTACGTAAAGAACTAAGACAACATGCACAACTTGAAGTCGAACAGCGACAGCACGCAAAAAAAGTATCAAAGCAACAATATAGAAATTGGCTAATTTTGCATAAATCCATTCAATATCAACAGGACAGCGAAACCATGCTAGCGTTGCTAAGCAACAAGAACTCAGCTGACTTTTGGAAACTAATAAACAACATTAACTGTCAACAAAGTGCACTCCAAACAAATATGGTGCCTCAAGCTGAATGCCTCACACACTTTGATTCGGTCTACAGAAAAAGCAGCACAACTATTGAACCCAATCTACCGCAGCTCACTGAATGGGATTTAAAGTTCGACAAGGAGAGCATTTGTATTTGTATTTGTTTATTTATAACGCGCAAAACCAACAGGCCCGGAGCCATCAGGGCGCACTTTGTACAAGGTTGCAGTAATGTACATGCAAAAAATTACACAGAAAATTACACTAGCAAATTTACAGTAACAGCATATTAACCGTCTTTCTAATTACATATATTACATAAGTTACAGTGCCACTGTATTAACAGAGGGTAAAATCAGAGGAGGCAGGTCAAAGAATGTCAGGCAGAGACGCGGAGCATGTCTTAGTGCTGGTCAAAGAGCCAGGATTTGGTTTTGGTCTTGAAGGTGTTGAAGGAGTCTTCAGCTCTGATAGTAGCGGGAAGGGTGTTCCATGGTTTGGAGGCTAAGACCGGGAAGCTGGTGCCCCCCGCTTTTTGCAGCTTAAACCTGGGGATCGATAGACAATGAGTCTGGGCAGTTCTAAGTGGTTGGGAGGTAGAGTGGCGGGATAGCCGACTGCAGAGGTAGATCGGGGCTTTGTTAGCCAGGCATTTGTGTGTAAGGGCAAGTGTTTTTAAGGAAATTCTCTGCTTGACAGGTAACCACTTTAGGTTGGTTCTGGATTCTGAGATGTGGTGGTTGCGGGGGATGTTCAAGGCCGCTCGAATGGCATTATTCTGAGTAGTTTGGAGTTTATTCAGGTTCTCTTGGCTGGTACCTAAGTAAAGAGCACTGCAGTAATCAATTTTTGCCATAATGAGGGTTCCAGCCAGTGTGACACTGTTGGGGGTAGTGAGAAATGGTCTGCAGGCTGCAATAAGTTTGCACGTGTAAGCAGAAGCAGTGTTGACAGCATTTATTTGTCTCGATAAGGATAGGGTGGCGTCAAGGTAAAAGCCTAGCGTTTTGATGTCTTTCGCGACTCGAATGACATTACCGTCTATGGTGAATGACTGATAAGATGGCTCAAGTTTGCTCAAGCGTTGTGAGGTACCCAGGATAAGGAGCTCCGTGTTATCGTCATTTAGACATAGCTGGTGTTGGGCCATCCAGGCTTGGATGACCAGGTAGACGTCATTGAGGGCCTTGGTGTCAGCTAGATAATCACCAGTGATGGGAATGAGTATCTGGGTGTCATCCACATAGTTAGTGTAGGAGACACCCAGACAGTCAAGCACATCAAAAAGTGGTTTCGTAAAAATATTGTAAAGTGTAGGTGACACGCAGGAACCCTGAGGTACGCCGCAGTGAATAGGGGAGGGGTCCGCGGCTGCGGATGGTGCAAAGACCCTCATGGATCTGTTGCTCAGGAAGGATTTGATCCATGCCTCAGCGGAAGATGAGAAGTTTGCAGCAGAGTGGAGGTGCCTGCAAAGGATCTGGTGGTGGTTGACCAAATCAAATGCGGCGGAGAGGTCAAGGAGCAATAGCATTGCTAGTTTGCCCTTGTCCTTCAATACTTCAATCTGGGGTTTTAGGTTAATTAAAACAGTTTCGGTCCCGTGTCTGGGCCGGAAACCAGATTGTCGTAGACCTAGGAGATTGATAGATTCCAAGTAGTCTTGGATCTGAAGGTAAGCTGCGCGGTCCAGTATCTTGAGCAGAAACGGTACAGTAGTGATAGGTCGGAAGTTCGTAGGTATGCTTGGGTCTAGGGAAGGTTTTTTGAGTAACGGGATTACCCACGCGTCCTTGAGGTTGTCAGGGACAATACCTGTTTTGAAGGAGGAGTTGATGAAGGCCGTAATGAAGGGGGCTAGATCATGGGCAGAGTCCTTAATAATGGGAGCTGGGCAGGGGTCACCTTGGCAGTTGGATGGTTTAATTCTGCGGATGATATTTTCAACCTCAGTAACGGTGAGCGGTGAGAAGGCGAAAGGTTTGGTGTTGGTAGTGTCTAAAGGGGGGGACCTGGCAGGGGAGAGTGAGGGGTTGTCCGACTTCAGGCTGTCCTGCTTGTCTTTAATTTTGGATTGGAGCGTGGAGATTTTGTTTAGTAAGGCTGCTTGAATGTTAGCACACCATTTAATATCTTTCGTGCATGTGTCTGGAGGGGAGACTGGAGTTTCGAGCTCTTTTAGAATTCTGAAGAGTTCCTTGGAGTTTGAGTCAGCTTGCAAAATACGATTGTTGAGCGACTCTTTTTTAGCAGTGATGATGGCGTCTTTGTAGGTAAGGGAGGCAAGAAGGAAGCCATCTTTATGCTCTTCAGACGGGTAGCTTTTCCAGTGGTTTTCCGCACAGCGTTTAACTTTGCGGAGGATTCTTAACTGTGGACTGAACCCGGAGTTAACATCTGCTCGTGGATCGGCCTTCCTAAGTTTGATGGGTTCTATGGTGTCTATAGCCGTGAGCATGGTTTGGTTATAAGTGTCTGCTAAGGAGGTGGAGTCAGAGCATGCGTTGGTAGCCGCATTGAGGGCAGGGAGTAACAGAGGGAGGAGTTGTTCCTTGGTTATGTTTTTTTTACTACGAGTGGGGAGTGCTGGGGCTATCGGTGTCGGGGCTCGTGGGATAGCTTCGATATTGAAAGTTATCATATGATGGTCAGACCATAAGCATGGGGTATTCTTGAGGACCTGGATATTGCAATTGGAACCAGCTAACCAATCAATGGTCCTGCCTTTGATGTGGGTCGGTTCTTGAATGTACAAGGTGAGGCCAAGGTCTGTTAGAACATTCTCCAAGTCAGTTGCCACAGGATCTTTTGAGTCACCACGACATAGATTGAGGTCACCTAGGATGATGGTTTGTGTATTGTTTTTGGTTTTGTCGAGGAGGAGAGTAGAAATTTCACTGACAAAGGTGGGTCCTGGGCCAGGGGGCCTATAGATAAGGTGAAGGGTAGCCGTTTGGTTGGGCGTTAGTAGTAGTTTGATTGACAGCAGTTCGGCTGATTTGAGTTTGGAACTGGAGATCACTCTTAGGTCAAGGGAGTTTTTATGGATGAAGGCCACGCCACCGCCTCTGGATTGGGCAGAGGTGCGGTCACAACGTGTGATGCCGTAGTCAGGCGGTAAGGCCAGGGATAGAGCGGGCCAGATGCGGCATGTAGCCAAGTTTCAGATATGGCAATGAAATCAAGGTCAGCAGTGGTGATGAGGTCGGCTATGTCTAGAGCGTGTGCTGTGAGGGATCTAGCATTGATCAGACCGCCCTTGAACACAGGCAGTTTAACCCCTGTGGTAATGGTTTTGCATATAGCGGTGGATGAAGGTGAGCAGGGTGGAGTATGTGGGATTTGCTTAGTAATCTGTGGGATTTGCTTAGTGGCATTGGTGCGGGAATGTCGTAGGCGGAATCTGGTGCCAAGTCTCTTGTTTCTAAGAATGAGGGGGCAAGGTTGGTTGGGGGTGGGTTTCATGGCAAAGTGTTCCAACCAGAGAGCTGAGTCATTAAGGTATTGGTTAAAGTGGTTGCTGGGGAGGTGGGCGCCTGCGGTGGATGCTGCAGGACTCATAAGGTTTGTTATAGGGGTCATAGTTGGTAGAGCTAAATGGTATAGGTTGAGGCAGGCTTGGATTTTGTTGTAGGCCAGATTATTAAGTGGCAGATCAGGTTTAACCCCAAGGGGAGGTGAGGTTGCCGTAGGTAATTGAGTGACTTGGGCAGCGTGTGGGGCTAGAACGTGGTGCAGTAGAAGGATTACACTGAGGTGCATGATGGTAGTGCTAACTACCTGGGTGGGATACCTATGTAGTTGTTCGCAAGGGACAAAATTGGGTCTCATTAGATGGGGCAGAGGTGTCCCCGTGGCTGAGAGGCACAGACAGGGCAGCATCTAGATTTGACTGAACACAGAGAGCTAAAATGCACGGGCAGGGCAACATCTAGTTTTGACTGAACACAAATGGCTGAGAGCACAGGCAGGGCAACATCTACATTTGACTGAACACAGAGAGCTAAAATGCAAAGGAAGGGAAACATCTAGATTTGACTGAACACAGAGAGCTAAAATGCACAGGCAGGGCAACATCTAGATTTGACTGAACACAGAGAGCTAAAATGCACAGGCAGGGCAATATCTAGATTTGACTGAACACAAAGAGCTAAAATGCACAGGCAGGGCAACATCTAGATTTGACTGAACACAGAGGGCTAAAATGCACAGGCAGGGCAACATCTAGATTTGACTGAACACAGAGAGCTAAAATGCACAGGCAGGGCAACATCTAGATGTGACTGAACACAAAAGCTAAAATGCACAGACAAGAGTAACATACACCTTGACTAGATGGACGAGGCAAAGATAGAGAGGCGATAATAATATTCAATTAGCAGGTATGGACTGTCGGCTGAACAGGGCGTTGTAAGGTGTGATTACACAACATACAAGTGAATAGAACGTCTGAGCAATATTGCTGATTGAGTGGCGTTCAGGGAGGGGGGCAGTGTTGCAGATCACACCTGTAGCGGATGTCTAAGTATGACTAGGAAGCATAAGGATAGTCTTTGCGGAGTGCCACATAAATGTCAAAATGTAGACTGAGAGGCAAGGTGCATAGAGGCACTTACCCCGAAAGGTCTTAGCAGTATGGCTGGAGTCGGACAGCGTTTCTGGCCCCTGGCTCCTCCGGCTCACGACAGGCTCCAGACAGGAAGCCTTAGTGTGTGGCCTTCGTGGGTGGGCCGTCGATTCGCCTGCCGGTGATGATTGGCCAGTAAATGGTGAGAAGGGACCAATCACACGTGGCCTGGTCTGGAGGGGGTGGTGAGCACCGAAGAGGTGTTGCAAGTGGCCATCTTGGAGTTGTGGTGACCTCGAGGAGGCCAATGGCGGCGAGCACAAATATAGCCCAGAGTATCCAACGAGCATCATCCTCAAGAGCCCCCGGTCCCGATGGACTAACCAACTTTTTAATAAAACAAAATCCAGAAGATTGGTCTGAATTCCTCATGCTATTGTTCACAAGGATTGCGGAGGAAGCCAGCATACCATATAGCTGGAAATCGGCAATTGTAATTCCCATTTTCAAGAAGGGAAATAGAGCAGATCCTAAGAACTATAGGCCCATAGCATTATTAGATGTCCTCAGCAAAATATTCGCTATCCAGTTACAAAAACAACTAATGGAATGGATTGAATCAACAAAAAACCTGGACTTCCGACAAACTGGTTTTGTCCGAGGCGTCGGTTGTGGCCTAAACCTGCTAATATTGAATATTTTGAAAATGGATGCTATAAGAACAAACAAGAAAATCTATCTCGCATTTGTGGATTTATCCCAAGCGTTTGATAGCATCGACAGGGAATTATTATGGAAAAAAATGGGGAACTGGAATTGTCCTCTCAGTCTACTTCTGGTTATCAAAGCACTACACACTGATACAGTAATGAGGGGGAGGCTGAATCAACAGGGTCTTCTCTCTGACCCAATAAAAACCTATAGAGGAGTCAAACAGGGCTGCCCACTTGCATCTATAATATTTAATCTGTTCATCTCAGACCTGGGGGATGCATACATGAATATAAATGCCTTCGTCCCAAAAATTAACGGAAATGAAGTAAACTGGCTCTTGTATGCGGATGATCTAGTCCTATTAGATTTAACACCCATAGGACTATAACAGAAACTTTTCATACTCGATCAATATGTCGCTCAAAATGGTCTGACCATGAATTCCAAAAAATCAGAAATCTTAACCCTGCAAAATCTTCAAAAAAATAAAAAGAGCATGGGAATGAAAAAGTTTGAATGGAGAATTGGGAAAGAGTCAATAAAAGGCGTCGACCAGACACTGTACCTGGGCATGTGTATTAGCTCGAGCATAAACGACTTTCCTTGGGTCGCGAAAGCAAAAGATAAATGCAAACAACTAACAGCCCAAGCCTGCATACTCAACAGGAAATTTGGCAAACACTTGCTAAAACCTGTTATGGATTTCTATAAAATGAAATTCATTCCGGCGATAACACACGGAGCAAACAGTGCCCTGTGATGTCCAGACACCTTATGGTCATCGTTAGAACATCATTTCTGGTCCAAAGTTTTGCGTCTTCCAATGGGTGTACCAACTGCATGCATAAGGTATGAGCTAAGTCTCTTGTCCATCAATGCAATAATAACTAGGACTACGCTAAATGAGTACAGAAAGATAACCATTGAACCAACCGCTCCACAATATCACATCTTAACTAATGCACACACAGGCACCACAGATAGTGTTCTGTTTCAATGGACAAGACGTTGTGAAAACATCTTAAGTAACTTAAGCACCAATAGAGAGTTACTCCATGTGAATCCCACCAAAGTAAAATCGTTATTATGGCATCAGGATTGGATTGACACATGTGACAGACGAGGGACTCACAGAATCATGAGAACATGTCCAAGTGAAGCAAGAAAAATAAACGATCCACAAGGTTACCTGCTCAAATTCCCAGACCCTGCTCGTAGACTCCTTTATATGAAATAACGCTTGAATCAATTTCCAACAAGAGAGACGTTAGCGATTCGGCAAAAGGATGGAGCTCCAACGGTGATCTGTCGCCTATGTGGAGAAGAAAATGAAACATTAAAATACCTCACACTACACTGCACGCAACTGCGACAGGAACATACTACTCACTTGGGAAAGTTCATTGTGGCAAGACCAACAATGTCTGTTGAGGACTGGTGGGCTGTGATGCATCAAGACGTCGAGCGCAGCTTAACAATTGAATTGACTTTCCTTTTAGAAAAAATGGATCTAAAGCTGGAAAAATATAAAAACGAGCTTGAAGTCGTCAAGAGTTCTGCATGAACTTTGGAAAGGCAACTTTATCTAAACTGCAAAGTTTCCATGCATCGTATTGTGGTCCTTCCTTATGCTTTCTGTACGTGCTGCTTGATTCCCATTTTCTTTTCCTTTTCTTGAAGCTCCTTCTGTGGATCTCTCCTCAAGAATGATTTCTTTTGTGAACTCAGTGATTTTTCATAACTTTTGTACATAATTTTTTAAAGGTTTGTAACAAACCAATAAAAATAATTAAAATATATATATATATAGGCATATTCTGCCATCCATAAGATTTCTGTCCAAGCTTGATCAGTCTGATGTAATAGACAGCGAAGATACTGTTCGAGGGTCTGGTTAGTGTGTTCTGTCTGGCCATCGGTTTGGGGATGATGGCTGGTTGACAATCGGATTTCGGTCCCTGCCAAGGCGCAACATTTCTTCCAGAAATAAGACACAAATTAACTTCCCCTGTCCGAAATGATGACAGAGTCCATGTATTCTTACGATGCGCTCTAGGAAGACCTGTGCTAGTATTGATGCCGAATGAATTCCCTTTAATGCTATAAAATGGGCCATTTTAGAGAAGAGATCAACGACCACTAGTATGGTATTGTACCCAGAACTTGGAGGTAGATCCATGATGAAGTCCATCGAGATGGTATGCCAAGGTGCAGGTGGTATCACCATGGGTTGTAATAGACTGGCTGGTTTCTGTCTGGATGTCTTGTATTGAGCACAGACCCCACAAGAGTTCATGTATTCAACAACATCTTCTTGCCACGTCGGCCACCAGTAATGTTTCTTGATTTTCTCCAGGGTTTTGGCTATACACGGATGGGCTTCCAAAGGAGAGTTATGGTAACTTGCTATAATTTCCTCTTGGAGAGCACGATTTGGGAGATACAGACGATCTTGGTGGTAAGGCAGACCATTGGGCATAATAAACTGTTTTCCTTTTTTGCCCCAGGCCTGCATTTCATTCTCTGATAGGCTATCTTTAACTGTTTGTTGGAGTGCATCCAGTTACGTGGAAGATCTCCCACAAAGCCCCAGAATCTTGTGGCCAGAAATGATATCTACCGGGTCAAGGGTGATGTAAGCGTCTTCGCCCATGCCAATGCGAGAGAGGGCGTCAGCTTTGCCATTCTTGATTCCGGGCCGGTATGTAATCACAAAGTTGTATTCTGACAGGAACAGGGCCCAACAGAGTTGCTCGGATGACTGCGCTTTTGCAGAGCGTAAATACTGTAGGTTTCGGTGATCCGTTATAATGGTAATAGTGTGTTTGGCACTGAGCAGGAAGTGTCTCCGATCTGACAAGGCGTACTTAATCGCGAGCAGTTGTTTGTCGGTAACTGCGTAATTGAGTTCTGCTGGAGTAAATTTCCTGGACCAAAAGGCCACGGGGTGTAAACACCCTGTCTCTGGATTTTGCTGAGATAGGCCAGCCCCCATGGCAACGCTGGAGGCGTCTGTTTCCATGATGTATGGCAGATCTGGTTGTGGGTGTTGTAGCACCGGTGCAGAGATGAACTTGTCTTTCAAGGCTCGAAACGCCTCTTCTGCTGCTGATGTCCACTCACTTTTTCGGTTTTTGCATAACAAAGAAGTGATTGGATGTACTAAATGTGAAAACCCAGGTATAAACCGTCAATAAAAATTCCCAAAACCGAGAAAGCTTTGCACTCCCTTTACTGATGTCGTTGACGGCCACGTAATGATTGCTTCCACTTTTCTGTTGTCCATCTTAATTCCACACAGTGATAATACAAAACCCAAAAACTCCACTTCGGTGATATGAAACAAGCACTTCTCGAGTTTGGCATATAGGTGGTTTTGCCTTCGTTTCTGAAGCACTGCTCGTACATGCGACACATGTTCTTGCATATTAGCTGAATATGTAAGGATGTCATCAATGTATATTACTGCACAGATGTCCAGCAGTTCCCTGAGTACATCGTTCATGAAGTGTTGAAATGCTGCTGGAGCGTTGCAAAGCCCAAAGGGCATCACCTGGTATTCAAATAGACTGTACCTGGTGTGGAAAGCGGTCTTCCATTCATCGCCTTCTTTGTCGCGTACTAAATGGTAGGCGCCGCAGAGATCCAATTTCGTGAAGATCTTAGCTTGTCGCACCTGGTCGAGTAGTACTGGGATCAGTGGTAACGGGTATCTGTTCTTTATCATTACTTGTTTCAAGGCCCTGTAGTCGATGCGTGTTCGTAGGTCGTCTTCTTTCTTGGGTACAAAGAAAAGCGGCGAGGCTGCAAGGGATTTAGAGGGTCTGATGAAACCGTTTTCCAGATATTGATCTAAATAAGTCTTCAAATGAGCCTACTCTTTGTCGGTCAAGGCATAAATCCGACTACAAGGTATCTGAGCTCCAGGTATCAGGTCAATTTGGCAATCATAAACCCTGTGAGGAGGCAAGGTGTTGGCTTGTTCTTTGGCAAAAACATCCTGGAGTTATTGATACTCCGTAGCTAATGTTCCTATCATACCCAAACCTGATGTCACCCAAGGGAGGCTGGTAATGGGTATTCCGATTCCCGGTTCTGATTGTAACAGTGGCTGCATTCCCTGGGGAAAGTTAGTGTTTGTGCGCGCCCATCTATAAGGAGATTGTGTAGTTCCAGTCAGGGTATGCCAATTATCACCTGGAACTGGGGAGCAGCGATGAGATCAAATGAGATGTTTTCCCTATGGCCGTCTTGACAGATCAATGTGATATCAGCAGTGCATTGGGTTACTGGACCTGAAAGCAATTGGGTTCCGTCCACTGCGGTTACATTCTCTACGTTCCTCTTTATGCAGATTGGCAACCCTATCATGCCCGCGGTCTCTAAGTCCATGTAATTTCCGACAGCATCGCTGTCCACAAACGCCTCAAGTGCATGCATCTTGTTTGCTTGTTGCTGGTATACTAAGGCCACCGGAATTGCAAAATGGGAGGTCAAGTGAATCTTTCTTGTGCTCGACAAACTAACCTCTAAGTCTGCCGGGCATCAGCGTTTCCCGTCTCATCTTCTCCTTTGGTACTGTCCATGGCTCCTACCGTCTTTCGTGGAGGCTTTGCGGGACAATTTCGAAGAAAGTGACCTGATTGGCCACAATACAAACATAGTTGTTCCTGGCGTCTTCGTTCGTGTTCTGCCTTAGTAAGAGGGCCACGGAGTACCCCCAATTGCATGGGTTCTGAATGCGATTCCACGTGTTGCCGGGACGAGTTCTCCTTAGGCCGCACATAAATTGTACGACCTGTTGTACGGGCCCGGTTGGCTTTGCGGTTCTGTAGGCGATGGTCTCGTTGCATTGCTAAATCTATATACTCAGCAAAGTCGTCCGGAGGGTTAACTACTTGGGCAAGGACATCTTTTAATTCACCTCGTAAACCCTGGTAAAACAAAGTGATGCGTTTTTCATCTGGCCAGTTCGATTCAGCAATCAGGCGATTGAAAGTGGCTACATAAGCTATAAGTTCCTGGTTACCCTGCCGAAGGGACAGTAGTTCCTCATCAAGTGCTTGAACCTGTGTGCGGCGGGGAAAGAGCTTCTCCAACTCACGTTGAAAACCAGTATAGTTCCATAATAAGGGGTTGTCTCTACTGACCAATGGGACCGACCAATCCACTGCATGACCCCCCAAATACGAGAGCACAAAAGCTACTCTCGACTGGTCTGTAGGGAAGAGTCCGGCCTTACACAAAAAGTGGAAGCGACACTGCTTCATGAAGGTCCCGAACCTTCTGGGATCTCCTGTGAACTGCTCTGGGGGTGCCAGGGATGCATTCCCTGGGATGACTAATTGTATGGGCGTCGCCGATGTAGGTGTTGGGCTCGGCCCTTGGGGAACCCCACCCGGAAGAACCTGCCTGAGTCTGCAGTAACTGCCTTGCCAATTCCTAGGTCTTATATCTATTTATCACTAACTCCCGCCTCAATGAGTTGGTCTCTGAGCGGGCCGTATGTACTTCAGCTCGCAACTCCCCTAGCAACAGTGCTAACTGGTCAACCTCAGAAGTCTCCATCGCGCAGGCAGAGTGTTTCAGGATGGCTTTGTGTTCTGTCACACTCACCTGGATCTCTGTGGGAGCGATGAAGCCTTCTGGACCCCTTCCCTGATTTCTCAGGACTAGCAGCGTTGGACTGCAGGTACCTGCCAAATAGAGAGGTAAGAGGCTTAGCATACCAGGATTTGGACCCAGAGCCCTCTTTCTCCCTCCCCTTGTAGTGTGCTGTGATGGTGAAATGTTAGGAGTTTGGCTCACCTGAGGGATTGATTAGGCAAACTCTCCATCCTGAACTAGGCAGGGGTGCTGTGTCTCTGAAACCCATGGATCAGTTGCTCCATTTGACCCCGGGTCTGGTGTCTCTGTTCTGCCACTCACTGTGTTTCTTCACCCAGTGGAGATGTCGCAGGTAAGTTCAGATTTCCAATTGCTTCACTGGATCTGGTGCTGTTGCAGGTAAGTTCCGATTCCAGTTGCTTCGCTGGATCTGGTGTTGTTTGCAGGTAAGTTCGGATTCCAGTTGCTTCACTGGATTTAATGCTGTTCTCAGCTCGTGAACAGGTGAGTACCTGAAGATAAGTTTCTGGCTACTCCGAGCAGTCGCAGCGTTTTCTTTGGTCACGGTGAGATGTGCGCGCGAGGAAAATGTTGTCGATGCAAATCTAATTCTTGTTCTCTCTCCACAGGTTTCTTCAGAAGAGTTCGCTGAGAGAGGACGTTCACGGGAACTCAGAATGCTGCTCGGGAGTTCCCAAGAAGATTGGGTAAGTGGTGCTGAAGCTTGCGTGCGCACTTGCAAGAACGAGACAGAAATCGGGTCTAACTGAGGCCACTTACAGGTATTGTCTTTTTTGTATTTCCTTTTCTCTTAGGTGCAGAGTTCAGGAAAGTGCGTGCGGAGATTCCGGCGTGGAAGCCAAGGTAGGTGAAGTTCGAGGATCGCAGTGAGCGTGTTGCTTGAAGCTACAGAATGCAACACATAGCACGGGTCTGCCTTTGGGCATGGCTTATATAGCCAACCACGCCCAGAGGCTAGAGTGTGCTACTAGATTCCCCCAAGGGGGCCGGGGCCAATTGTTATATGTCCCTGATGGTGAGAGAGTGGAAAAGGAGTGATGGATGCCTGCAAGGCATGTCTAGTCTGCCAGGCTCTAACCCATCTTTCCCCTGCCTCCTCTCCAGTTTATATGACACTCACCCAGTCTAGAGATGTGAAGTTGCCCCATGTCAAGAGTGGGTGGCTTGCCAAATGTAGAGATCTCAAGTTGCCTCATGTCAGGTGTCAGGGGCTCGCCCAGTCTAGAGACCTCATGTTGTCCCATGTCAGGAATGAGTAGCTCGTCCAGTCTAGAGACCTCAAGTTGCCCAAGTCAGGTGTGAGTGGCTCGCCCAAGTTGCCCCATGTCATGTGTGAGTGGCTCACCCAGTCCAGAGATCTCAAGTTGCCCATGTCAGGTTTGAGTAGCTCAGCAAGTCTGAACATCTGAAGTTGTCCCAGGTCAGGTGTGAGTAGCTCAGCCAGTCCAGAGATCTCAAGTTGCCCCATGACAGGTGTCAGTGGCTTACCCAGTCTAGAGATCTGAAGTTTCCCCATGCCAGGAGTGAGTAGCTTGTCCAGTCTAGAGATCTAAAGTAGCCCTGTGTCAAGTGTGAGTGTTTCATCTAGTCTAGAGATCTCAATTTGCAACATTTCAGTTGTGAGGTGCTTGTGTTCAGATATCTCAAGTTGCCTCATGTCAAGTGTGAGTAGCTCATCAGGTCCACATATCTCAAGTTGCCACATGTCAGGAGTGAGTGGCTCACACAGTCCAGAGATCTTAAATTGTCTCATGTCAGGTGTGAGTGGCTTGTCCAGAGATCTCAAGTTTCCTCATGTCAAGAGTGAGTGGCTCATCCACTTCAGAGATCTCAAGTTGCTCCATGTCCGCTGTGAATGGCTCGCCCAGTGCAGAGATCTCTAATTTCCCCAAGCCAGGTATGAGTGTGAAAGCAAAAAGAGAATATCAAGGCTGAGTACCCCAAAAGGAAATACACCAACACGGGCTTACAAAGATACACAGATCTTTATCCTACAACTGAACAGTTTTCAAAGGACAAAGTAACAGATAGCTATCAGGCTATCAGGCCCTGAGTACAACACAGCGAATACCAGCCCTGTTCGGTGTGTGAAGTGAGTGGGACTGTACATCAGAATGTTCGTGCTTTTGTCCAGTTCTCAACCTGATGTCCAGCCCAATTGCAAGTTAACCATTTCTCGGGCTAGAGGTTTGTGCCGAGTTCGTTCCTAATTTATGCATCTATACATTCATGGATTATCCTTAATACATACTCCAATAGGTTACAATAGCCGCAGTGTGTCTTTGGATTCAACATTAAGCCTTCGTACATATTTCATACAATGCAGTTAAACAAGTGTACACATTTAGCATTCGAACAGTATTGTGCTTAATATATGTTTATGGATTAGTATCGTTGGCACAGGTAATCCTCGATCTACAGATCAACGAAGAACAAGGTCTCATTACATAACCCTAACATTTGGCCTACGGGCAGTTTAAGCATTAACTCGTGTACAGAGATCAAGACGGCCATGTTACAAGCAGAAGAACACTGTCCACCATCTTAGAACACAGATGACTTTGGAGTGAGAATCAAAATGGCGGATGAACCTAAAATGGCGGCTAAAACCGATCTAAGGTCAGGACCTTGTAACGCGGATTTCTTCGCAGAAACGACTGGGCTTAGGCCAATATATACAATATGGAAGACACAATATGATTTCTCGTCTAACAAACCCTTCTTTTGGCCTAAGCCAAGCGCTAATCTACTTCTAGTCACTTTACGAGTAACTCCACGTGTCAATGTCCATACACCCTGAATCACTATTGGAGATGTCAATTGCCATAAGATCAGTTACTAAGATTTCTTTCAGCACATATTCATTGGAGTTCTTCTCTGGGGCGTATGCCTTGCGTCCTAATGTACCCATTGCCTGTGTGCAACATCCCCCTAGAATCGAACACATACCAGGAAGACATTGTATACAACAACAAAGAAACAGCATAATTCCTAAAATGATCAGCAAGACCGAAAGTAGCTTCCAATCCCAGGATCGCAAGAAGTCCCAGAACCAGGCGCTAAGATCCCAGTTTCCCGCAGGAACATGCACTTCTGAACTTAGGACATGCAGATTCTGTATTGCCTTGAAGATAGTTGGGGAGGAATCTGGCACGAAAACGTAGCAAGCGGACCCCACTAATTTACATACCCCTCCACGTTCAGCCAGGATGACATCTAATGCCATCCGGTTCTGAAGTGCTACTAACCTTATTGCTTTCTGTTCTAGAGTCATATTATAGAGTATTTCAGTGGTCCGGTTGATGGTTCTCTCCAGTACTCTCGCTAGTCTCCTGATATCTTCAGAGTTCATTATTTGCCCCCAAAATGGCACAAAGGATTTCGCTACATCGCCCAGAGCTTGTGCTGAAGTGTCACCATTCTCGTCCCGCCGTGGACGAGCCTTCGAAATTTCTTCAGTACTGGCTATGAATACCCCGGGTAACAGAATCCCTAAATAGCAAGTTCCCTGCCAATCCCTGGGTAACCATGGAAATGCTACATTACCGCAAACAAAGTAGACAGGTTTGCCTACATACAAAGGTCTGTCCTCGCTAGTCAAATTCGCAACGGTGGCGCAACCTTTAAAATCACCCATTGACTGAGTACCATTCCTCTCTATGCAGAAAGAAAATGAATCGGGGCTATGATTGACAGTGTAGGAAGGAGGCGTGGCATCCCTATTGGCTATAGGAGCCATCTTGAAAGAGATCAAAGATTGAAAAGGACGGGACAGTCTATCGGAAGGCCTAATAGAAGCAACATTAGGCTTACTCCTATTTGCAAAGAGCGAGCATCCCAAGGGAGTCAGAACACGTTTTTCAAACTGATTCAAATTAGTCCCATCAAAGTTCCCTGAGATGCTATCGTTCCAGCGACCAAAGAATAGTGCTCTAAGAGAAGCATAGCATGCAGTTGTCAAAGGAAGAGGATGAATGTACCAACCTAGCCCCTTATCTCCGTGTTGCGGTAAATGTGAACAGAGCCAACAATTAGATTTGTTAAAAATGGCATGTGTAGCATTCATGATGAGTAATAGTGTATTGTTGTGATATCTCTGTCTGTGCTGAGAGTCTCTAGGAGATAGAGTGTGCAAATGCACGAAAGGAGTAGAAACAGTAGGTACATGTTCAGTAGGCAACAAACTCTCAAGCGGATGTACTTCTTCTAGATACGAGAAACCTAAAACAATTACTATTATAAAACCAATTAACATTATCATAAGACAGCAGGACGTTTTCGGGGCCCACGTAATGGATTGTCCATTTTCACAGCTGGTCACACGTTCTTTTATCAGTCCTGTATGAGCGGGAGTGGTTGCAGGCATTGTAATCTTCAAACGAAAGCACTAATGTTAGTTTGCTGGCGACCTCCAGGCCGAGCGTCTTCTTAGTCCTTCCACAAACCCTAGCCAACAGAATCCCCTTATAAACAATTGAGCGGGCCAAAAAGACAAGCCCTTTGATGATTTTCCTCGATTGCACAGCCGAACCATGCCGGAAGTCTATTTCCTTGGACGCAGATCGTACCTTGGGATCCCTGGTACTGAGTGATCTGTGAACAATGTGTCGTCACTTCCCACTGGAAGTGGTGAATGAGCGGATGCAAGATCGGAGGCACAATTAGGGAATACTTCCAGAAACAAAAGGGTTTGAGAGTGTGGAGATGAAATGGCTGTTTCCCCAGACCTCAAGGGATCAGGGAGAGTCTCCGATGCACTCTCGATGCTAGTTGCTGCTTTGGGATCGTTGGTTACAGCATTGGTGAGGAGTTCTGATTCTTCTGTATCGTGTGGCACTGGGTGTGGAATCTTCTTGGTGTGCGACGCATGAATCCAATTCATCCGGCCTGCCACCCGCACCGCAGTCTGTGTGACCAGCAGGACTTGGAAGGGGCCCCACCAACGAGGTGCAAGGCAAGAAGATCGCTCAAAGGATTTCACGAGGATCCATTCCCCAGATCGTATGCTGTGACCAGGACCCTCGTATCGTACAGGTAAAGCCTCTCGCACCTGGTGATAAATCAAATACAAGTTTTTAGTCAACTGGCTATGGTAATCTGAAAGAAGTACATTTTCAACATCTCGCAAAGAACGACACTTTGGAATATTCTAAATATTAGCAGGCTTCCCCATAACCACCTCAAAGGGAGAGAGCACAGTCTTAGTTTGAGGGGTTGTTCGCATTGATAACAACACGATCGGTAAGGCGTCCGGCCATTTTAGTTTGGTGCCAGCACACATCTTAGCGAGCTTGTTTTTGATGATGCCGTTGTGTCTTTCCACTAGTTCAGCACTCTGAGCGTGTCTAGCCGAATTGAACCGTTTATCGATCTGTAATCCTGCACATATCTGCAGAATTACAGCAGCGATAAAGTATGGACCATTGTCCGACCAGATGACTCTTGGTAACCCGAATCTCGGGAAGTATTCCTTCAACATAGTCTTTGCAGTAGTCATGGCTGTGGCGTCTTTGACAGGAAAAGCCTCAACCCATTTGCTAAAAGCACAGATGACGACTAACACATACTTTAGATTATTACAACGTTCCATCTCAATAAAATCAAAATGGATGACCTCAAAGGGGACAGAAGGTGGGCCACAACTACCCCTAGGAGTTGGTGTGCCTTTTCCCACATTATGCTGTGAACAAATCATACATTCCTGAACAAAGCGTTCAGCTATTTTAGGGATTTTGTCATTTACCCATACTTTTTGCAACATTTGTGTGATTTTACGAGCACATATGTGTGTGGGACCATGAGCCATAACAACCATCATCATAATATACGCGTTAGGAAGTAGCCACTTCCCTTCAACTCTGTCCACCCAACACCCATCATCATCAAGTTTCCCCAAGCCCTCAGCCCATTTCTTGGACTCGTCTAACGTGGCATCGGCTTGGATATCCCTTACAGAATCAATACCCTCATCCATAGTACAAGCATTTGTGGCTTCCCTTGAAGTATACATGTCTGAAGAGAGATCAGTGGCAGTCTGTTTGGCTATACGGTCAGCAAAAGCGTTCCCTTTTCCTACATCATCTACAATCTTCTGATGCGCTGCGCATTTTACGATAGCTTGCCGAGTAGGAAGTGCAAGCACTGAGAGTAGCCGTACTATCAAGGAGCCATGCTGGATCTTCGTACCATGTGAAGTCAAGAACCCTCTTTCTGACCAAAGCCTCCCAAAGTTGTGAACCACCCCAAAGACATACTGACTGTCAGTGTATATATTTACTGTAAGCCCTTTGGAAAGTTCACAAGCTCGGGTCAATGCTATAATCCCTGCGGCCTGCGCAGTGTTATGCGTAATTCTCTTGGTCTCCACGACCGTGCTTAATGTAGTGATTGCATAAGCAGCTGTGGATGTACCATCCATGAGTTTGAAGCAGGAGCCATCGCGAAATTGCGCCCCTTGTGGATTGTTCAAAGGAGTATCTTTCAGATCGATTCTCCCTTTGTCTCTTGTTCGGTAGTGTAAAGGCAGTCATGTGACTCTTCGTCACTGCAAGCAGTACCTTGCGGGAAAGGTAAAAGTTCAGCCGGATTAAGAACAGCCCTCCCAGCCCCCCAGCCCAGCAGAGGACCCGAGGAGGATCCGAGGAGGAAAGAGGATCCAGGAAGCGAGCGTGCCATCGGAACAGGGCCTGCCTGACCCTGTCCCCACAAGTGCCCGACTTGCCCATGCCGGGCGCATCGCGGCACGAAATCGAGGCTAAACCTCGATTTCACTCGAAGGAACCGCCGGCAGGCGGATCGCCGGCCAATCCAAAGGCCATTCTAAGGCCTGTTGTGTGCCCCAGGTCCCCCACTCCCAACATCCACCTAGAGGGGTGAGGGCAGGAGCCCTCCCAGCCCCCCAGCCCAGCAGAGGACCCGAGGAGGATCCGAGGAGGAAAGAGGATCCAGGAAGCGAGCGTGCCATCGGAACAGGGCCTGCCTGACCCTGTCCCCACAAGTGCCTGACTTGCCCATGCCGGGCGCATCGCGGCACGAAATCGAGGCTAAACCTCGATTTCACTCGAAGGAACCGCCGGCAGGCGGATCGCCGGCCAATCCAAAGGCCATTCTAAGGCCTGTTGTGTGCCCCAGGTCCCCCACTCCCAACATCCACCTAGAGGGGTGAGGGCAGGAGCCCTCCCAGCCCCCCAGCCCAGCAGAGGACCCGAGGAGGATCCGAGGAGGAAAGAGGATCCAGGAAGCGAGCGTGCCATCGGAACAGGGCCTGCCTGACCCTGTCCCCACAAGTGCCTGACTTGCCCATGCCGGGCGCATCGCGGCACGAAATCGAGGCTAAACCTCGATTTCACTCGAAGGAACCGCCGGCAGGCGGATCGCCGGCCAATCCAAAGGCCATTCTAAGGCCTGTTGTGTGCCCCAGGTCCCCCAGTCCCAACATCCACCTAGAGGGGTGAGGGCAGGAGCCCTCCCAGCCCCCCAGCCCAGCAGAGGACCCGAGGAAGATCCGAGGAGGAAAGAGGATCCAGGAAGCGAGCGTGCCATCGGAACAGGGCCTGCCTGACCCTGTCCCCACAAGTGCCTGACTTGCCCATGCCGGGCGCATCGCGGCACGAAATCGAGGCTAAACCTCGATTTCACTCGAAGGAACCGCCGGCAGGCGGATCGCCGGCCAATCCAAAGGCCATTCTAAGGCCTGTTGTGTGCCCCAGGTCCCCCACTCCCAACATCCACCTAGAGGGGTGAGGGCAGGAGCCCTCCCAGCCCCCCAGCCCAGCAGAGGACCCGAGGAGGATCCAGGAAGCGAGCGTGCCATCGGAACAGGGCCTGCCTGACCCTGCCCCACAAGTGCCTGACTTGCCCATGCCGGGCGCATCGCGGCACGAAATCGAGGCTAAACCTCGATTTCACTCGAAGGAACCGCCGGCAGGCGGATCGCCGGCCAATCCAAAGGCCATTCTAAGGCCTGTTGTGTGCCCCAGGTCCCCCACTCCCAACATCCACCTAGAGGGGTGAGGGCAGGAGCCCTCCCAGCCCCCCAGCCCAGCAGAGGACCCGAGGAGGAAAGAGGATCCAGGAAGCGAGCGTGCCATCGGAACAGGGCCTGCCTGACCCTGTCCCCACAAGTGCCTGACTTGCCCATGCCGGGCGCATCGCGGCACGAAATCGAGGCTAAACCTCGATTTCACTCGAAGGAACCGCCGGCAGGCGGATCGCCGGCCAATCCAAAGGCCATTCTAAGGCCTGTTGTGTGCCCCAGGTCCCCCACTCCCAACATCCACCTAGAGGGGTGAGGGAAGGAGCCCTCCCAGCCCCCCAGCCCAGCAGAGGACCCGAGGAGGATCCGAGGAGGAAAGAGGATCCAGGAAGCGAGCGTGCCATCGGAATAGGGCCTGCCTGACCCTGTCCCCACAAGTGCCTGACTTGCCCATGCCGGGCGCATCGCGGCACGAAATCGAGGCTAAACCTCGATTTCACTCGAAGGAACCTCCGGCAGGCGGATCGCCGGCCAACCCAAAGGCCATTCTAAGGCCGGTTGTGTGCCTGTTTGGAGCCACAGGAGCCAGGGGCCACAAACTCTGCCCGTGCTGCTCCAGGTAAGCCACCTGCTGCCTAGAAGCGTCTAATTTACAACGCATTACTTACGCTCTTGTATAACTAATTGCTGCCACCCCACACGGCCGCACATGTTTTTGCTGTCCTTGCCTATAATGTGCCACTTGGATACGTCCCATCTCATCTCCTGTCACAGACTGCAATGCCTGCCCAATTGCCATTTTGTACCTAGAAAACTTTATACTGTGCCCAGTAAATTGTGATGCACTGCTGTTGGCTGCCTAATTGTGCCATTTCGCATCTAGATGCCCCTGTACTGCACCTACCCTCTTGATAAACTTGATCTAGGTACCCATGAACCTATGCATTTAAATTTGCCCCCCATTGCGCTGCTAATGAATCGTCTCATGCTTGTATAATCTGATCCACACCCGTACCCACTATAACTACCATTGCTGTGTCCACGTACTTAGACCCTAGTTTTCTTGGTACTACTTATACCTAGGTGCTCATGGTCTCTCTCAGTGTGTCGTGCCTCATGGTCGCCAACGGACCTCTTGAACTGTGTTGTGCCTTATGGTCGCCAACGGACCACTTGAACTGTGTTGTGCCTTATGGTCGCCAACGGACCACTTTAACTGTGTTGTGCCCTATGGTCGCCAACGGACCACTTTAACTGTGTTGTGCCTTATGGTCGCCAACGGACCACTTGAACTGTGTTGTGCCTTATGGTCGCCAACGGACCACTTTAACTGTGTTGTGCCCTATGGTCGCCAACGGACCACTTTAACTGTGTTGTGCCTTATGGTCGCCAACGGACCACTTGAACTATGTTGTGCCTTATGGTCGCCAACGGACCACTTTAACTGTGTTGTGCCCTATGGTCGCCAACGGACCACTTGAACTGTGTTGTGCCTTATGGTCGCTAACTGACCACTTTAACTGTGTTGTGCCCTATGGTCGCCAACGGACCACTTGAACTGTGTTGTGCCTTATGGTCGCTAACGGACCACTTTAACTGTGTTGTGCCCTATGGTTGCCAACGGACCACGTTAACTGTGTTGTGCCTTATGGTCGCTAACGGACCACTTTAACTGTTTTGTGCCCTATGGTCGCTAACGGGCCACCTTGATTGTGTTGTGCCCCATCATCATTAACAGACCATGCACTCTAGCCCACACTGTGCTTCGTGAATATCACGCCCTCTATCACTAGGCGCAGCCCCAGCTTCAACCAGCCACCTGCACTATACTTTTGTGCCACCCTAGCCAGACATCTCAACCAAACTAGGAAAGTAAAGTGCATCTGCGGACCACACCAACTACCATGTGCAGAAACTTGACCTCCTCGACCCTCCTAGCTACAATCATGACCTTTGCTACCCTCAGCTCTCGCCCCCCCATTGATAGAAACCTGAGACTCAGGGCAAGGCTACCTTGCATTTACGAACCTAAAAGAAACAGTACGAACAATACTGCTAGACTCCCATCTTTACAGACACACATGGATAAGCAAACTCTAGCTACGACACCTTTAACTCCAACCCTAACTCCTACTCACCCCTACCAAAAGATACGCCAGAGTCAAAATAAGCACACAAAAAGACTCGTAAATCATCCCATTCCCAACAACACCCTAACTCTTACTGGATCCCTTATCAATGCCAGATCCATGGTAGCACATGGATTGCAATTGAACAACAGTAGCATTGACTTTCTTGCCGTAACAGAAACCTGGCTCCATGAGGCAGCAGGACCCTCACTGATGTTAGCCATACCTGACAACTACCAGATCCACAGAGTAGACAGACCTAATGCTAAAGGCAGTGGCCTAGCAATCATCGCGAAAACCGCCTTGCCTATCCGACTCACCACCTCACACCCCTGCGCTTCCTGCGAAGTACTTTCAGCAAAAATGCAACTCTCCAATAACCGCACGCTAGCCATTCACCTGATCTACAGGCCCCCAGGTCCCCTGGGAACCTTTGAAGATGACCTTACTACCCTCATAGCGAACAATACCCAAAAACACTCGCAAATGTTGCTGATGGGCGACTTCAACATCGGCTTCAATGAACCAGGCAATAAAAATGCCCTTTCTATAACAGCTATCCTAAACGACCAAGGCCTTACCCAAAAAATTCTCTCCCCCACACATGCTAAAGGCAGAACCCTTGACTGGGTCTCAGAACTCAACTGTAACATAGTCATCACCTCCATCACCCCTCAACTATGGACCGACCACTTTCTAATAAATTTCACTGCCACACTTGACCTCCCCAGCCCCAAGACTATCAAAATGATACCACCACTCCCCACCAGAAATAAAAAAGATATTACTACAGAAAAACTTATCCCCCTCCTCCTCCCCACTATTAACGGTCTGAAGGACAACACGGACCCAGATACACTAGTAGACACCTTTAACAAAGCTATGTCTCACGCACTAGACACCATTGCACCTGCTAAGCAAGAAGCCCACCTCAACGCCTGGTTCACCCCCCACCTTAAGGACCTTAGAAAGCAGAAACGAAAACTCCAAACCATCTGGCGTAATTCGCCCACTAACGACAACAAAGCCAAGTTAACCCAAGCTATAAAACACTACAAGTCTGAAATCATCAACACCAAAAGAAATGTATTCAATGACAGAATTACCAATGCCAAATCGAATACCAAGGAACTATTTGCCATCCTCCGGGAAATGGAATCCCCTATCCAACCATCTGACACGGTCCCAAAGGACAAGATATGGTGCACTAATATACAGAATGCCCTATCTAACAAAATCTCCACCCTCCAACTTAAAATAACGAACAAAAAAGACGCCCTCTCTCTTACTGATCAACAACTGCCTCCAGTAACTGAACCTACCACTATCCCCCCTTTTAGCTTTAAACCGATCTCCATCATCGACACTGAAAAGGCCATCCTCTCACTGAAGCCCTCTAACTGTAAGGGCGACAGCTGCCCAGCTCAAATAATAAAGGACGCTGCCAGAGACTTAGCCCCTTTCATCTCAAAGCTCATTAACTCATCCTTCAAATCTAACACAGTGCCAGCCAACTTAAAAGAATCCTGGGTCCTCCCCCTTCTCAAAAAACAAACCCTCGATCCTTCTATCCCGACTAACTATAGGCCCATTACCACAGTGCCCTTCCTACTAAAAATTATCGACAGAGTAGCCTATCTCC
Source organism: Ambystoma mexicanum (assembly GCF_040938575.1). Classification (NCBI taxonomy): domain Eukaryota; kingdom Metazoa; phylum Chordata; class Amphibia; order Caudata; family Ambystomatidae; genus Ambystoma; species Ambystoma mexicanum. The sequence continues at coordinate 1,259,989,323 of NC_090928.1, forward strand.
AAATTCAAGAGTACCTAGAAGCTTATCATCTACTAGGCTCGCGCCAATCGGGCTTCCGCCCGCTCCATGGCACGGAAACTGCCCTGATAGACCTCAAAACCAAAATTGAGGAATTTAAGGATAATGGGAAAACAGCGTTGCTACTCTTACTGGACTTGTCAGCAGCTTTTGATTTGGTGGACCATGCAGTCTTATGCAACCACCTCAAGCTGGCTGCCAACTTCACAGGAGACGCTATAGCTTGGGTCCAATCCTTTCTAGCCAACCGGACTATGAGAGTGTTCTCCTCCACTACCTGTGCTGACCCCATCCAAATCACATGTGGAGTCCCACAGGGTTCCTGTGTCTCACCCACTATGTACAATATCTTCACCAAGCCATTGTTCGACAAGTTGGACAGTCTGGGCGTCACCTACACTAATTACACAGATGACACCCAGATCCTCATACCCCTTTCGGGGAACTACGAAGTGGACCTGGCTCTGGTGAACAAAATTTACATCCTCATTCAAGCATGGATGGCCACACATGGCCTCTGCCTGAACGACGATAAAACTGAAATCCTGCTCCTCGGTTCAGACCACAAACTATCCAAACTCACCCCGGACTACACCTCATTTAACATTGATAACAATACTATTAAGGTTATGCGCGAGGTCAAAACGTTGGGTTTTTACCTTGACTCAGCTCTCACCCTCAAAAAGCAAGTGAATTCCCTCGCCTCCTCAACCACCTACACGTGTAAACTCATCCGTGCCGCCAGACCCTTCCTGTCCAGTGCCAGCTGCCTCACCTTGGCCAATGCCCTTGTCATGTCTAGACTCGACTAGTGCAACGCCTTATACTCAGGTGCCAACAAGTCGGTCACTGACAAACTCCAGAGATTGCAAAATAACGCTCTTAGAGCAGCTCTGAACATCCCACGCAGAGAACATATCTCCAAACATCGGATTGAAGCCCATTGGCTAAAGATAAAGGACAGAATCCTTCTTAAAACTATCTCCCTCACTTCTAAATGCCTCAACAATCAAGCACCCCCCTACCTAGCGGAAAGAATCAACTGGAGACCCTCTAACCGACTGACGAGATCTGCCAATACCTTCCTACTGGAAGTCCCCAGATTCAAACTTACCACAGCGGGCGGTGCAAGTTTCCCAGCTAGAGCTGCACAATCATGGAACACACTCCCACCCGACCTTAGATGCCCTTTACCCTACACAAGATTCAGATCCTACGCTCTCAAATGGCTGCATAACAACGACATGCAACGTCCCTCACCCTAGTGGTAACGGCACAACCTGTTATAATGCTGCTCTCTTTGCGTTTAAACTTGATATTCTATATGCATTGTATCACCTACTGTAACCAACCACTGTTTTTCTGTAACAGCCTGTGTCAGGCTTTGTAACTAAGTTTCGAGTCCTCTTGTACTGCTGCGCCCAGATGCCCACGGGCTCGGAGCGCATTACCAAATAAATAAACAAACAAACAAACAAACAAACCTCTTGATTTGTATGTGTGGCGCAAACAAGATCAATTCATATCTTGTTAATCGTGCAGAGGTGAGGTGTTGCGTTTGAGTTCTGTTCAGTAGAATATCTACAGAGTGAGGTACCATTAGGGTTAAAGTATGGCCTAGGACCATTCCCTCGCTCTGTTTCACAGACGCAGCAGAAGAAGCGACAGCTCGCAAACATCTTGGCAAAGCGCATGCTATAGGATCAAGGGCGGAAGAAAAGTAACCAGACGGCATATTCTTCCCTCCATGTTCCTGCGTTAATACAGCCAAAGCACATCCATCACATTCATGCACATACAACACAAAGGCCTTTTCATAGTTTGGTGTGCCCAAAACCAGTGCCGAGCACAGTGCAGTCTTGAGAAAACCAAATGATTGCTGGTGTGCCAAGTCCCACGGCAATGGCGAAGAAATGCCCTTCTTCATCAAAGCCAACATTGGTTTGATCACTAAGGAGAAGTTTGTGATCTACTGCCTACAGTAAGAAGCCAATCCTATCAAGGCTCTAACTTCTTTCTGCGTATTTGGGACAGACATGCTAGAAATTAGTTTTATTTGTTCAGGTGTCAACCTTCTTCCCTCCTTTGACAGGAGATAGCCTAAATAGGCAACCTCCTGACAACAATATTGAAATTCTTTAAGCAAAGCTTTGTGTCCATGTTGTCATGATCCGTAGGATGCATCCCTTTTGGACTTCCTGGTCCTTGACACAACAGGGCTTGCACTCGGTAGTACTTCCAATATGGCCGTCTAACATAGAACGCTCTCCACCAGCCTCCACGTCAGAAGACGTAGCACGTTCTATAAAGAGGCCATGCCCCCGTGGCCCTGCGCGTCTCAACGCTACCTCTTGCAGTGGCTAGACGTGTGCTCCGTAGTTCGCCATCGCTGAACTCTTTGATTCCTGGTTCCCGGACCCTCGCTTCCCCCCTCTATCTTCCCTTCCACCTTATCCTGCCTTGAATCCCGGATCTTGTGTACCCGCCTCCGAGTACACCTCCTTCGTTTCCTGGACTTCCCAGAGATTCCAAGTGTCCCTGGACGTAGAACGCTGAACGCACACTGGAACCCGATGACGCTCGCACGGGGTTGTACAAAACCCGAACCGTACGCAAGAAGACTCCTTCCAAGAATTCCAGCAAACATCGAAGTCAGGTGAGAAAGGGGAAAACCCGTGACAGATTGAGACGCCAACTAACTGAAGTCAGTACGGACATGGAGGCGGCCGTTCAAGATCTCATGCGCGGCATGCAAGAATTAACGACTGAAGTACAGAATCTGAAAGCGGAGAATGCGGCATTAAAACAATTAGTCTTGTCCCGTGATTCCGCTACTAAGGAAAGCGTATTATTGAGCGACATAGTTGATAAATACGATGGGTCTGCAAAAACCCTTCGTGGATTCCTTGACTCCTGTTTAGTCCACTTTACCTTTAAGCCCCACTACTTTTCTACCCCCAGGGCTAAGGTGGGATTTATAATTTCGCACCTTTCCGGGAATGCATTAACCTGGGCCACACCTTTAGTTAATTCCAGAGATGCCCTCCTGGATGACTATGACAGATTCATACAGGCTCTTAAAGCCATGTTTGACCACCCAGAACAGCTCTATAGTGCCCAGGAACGTCTACTTGATTTCCGACAAGGCTCCCAGGACATGCTTACGTATGTAACACGCTTTAAACAATTGGCTAAAGAAGCAGATTGGTCCTCAGAAGCCTGCTTTACTCTTTTTCGAAGAGGGCTAAATGAAGACATCAAAGATGAACTAGCCAGAGTGGCTCGCCCAGGTTCATTCCAGGCCCTTATGGATCTCGCCCTGCAGATAGACTTTCGTATCCAGGAAAGGAAGGCAGAGAAGAAGAAAACCAAGATGCCCTTCCAGAAAATTCCTATAGAGACCTCCTCGAAGTCTTATCCTACTCCTGCCCCTGTTAATGAACCAGAACCCATGCAACTAGGGGCTTTCCGAGGACCCATGTCCCCGCAAGAAAGGATGCGAAGGATCCACACAGGGTTATGTATGTATTGTGCCTCAGATAAACATCTAGTGAGAGAGTGTCCTTTAGCCCCTCCACAGCGTTTGGGAAACACCAGCTCCCGATCCTAGATGGAGCACGGCTTCGGGAGAGAGATATTTGCTCCACCTCTATTCCATCCTTGAACTCTCCTGGAAAAAACAATCTAGTGATTTTAAAGGCCTTTCTATCGCCATCCAAGAATGAAACCTACCCCATTTTGGCATTGGTGGATTGTGGAGCCATGGGGATATTCATAGATCAAGATTGGGTCTTTAACCACCACATTCCATATGAAATCCGAGACATCATGCAACCTGTAGAAGCCATTGACGGAAGACCCCTTTCTTCAGGACCCATAACCCTTCAAACCAAGGAAATAGAGCTCTCAATAAACCACCATCGAGAGAAGATTAAATTTGACATCATAAAGTCTGCCCATTACCCAATGGTGTTGGGTATGCCCTGGCTACAAAGGCACAACCCATACATCAACTGGGCAGCAGGTTCCTTGTTCCTGGGTTCCGAACATTGCATGTCTCATTGCGTACTCCTGGATTCTGCGCTGACACCTTCGGAAGTTACATCGGCAGACCAGCAAGGCCCACTCACAGTCTCAAATATCATCCAGGTTCCTAGGGCCTATCAGGAATACACTGATGTGTTCTCTTCTGTCATAGTTCAGGCCCTACCTCCTCATAGACCTGAAGACTGTGCTATTGATACTGAACCTTCAGCTGTGATTTCCTTTGGAAGGATGTTCATCTTATCCGAACCTGAGAAAAAGGCCCTCAGTGAATACTTAGATACCAACCTTGAAAATGGCACCATACGACCATCCAAATCTCCAGCTGGAGCCTCACTGTTTTTTGTTCCTAAAAAGGATACTTATGAGCTCAGACCTTGTCTTGATTATCGTGGTCTAAACCAATGCACCCTGAAGGATCGTTATCGATTGCCCTTGATCTCAGATATCCTGGAAGCAGTAAGAGGAGCCGTAATCTTCACGAAATTGGATCTCAGAGGAGCCTACCATCTGATCCATATTATGGAAGGAGACAAATGGAAAACCGCCTTTAGAACACCCTTTGGTCACTTTGAGTACTTGGTTATGCCCTTCGGACTTGCAAATGCCCCAGCGGTCTTCCAACGCTTCATGGATCGGGTGTTTTCTGATATGCTGTTCCTCTTCGTCATAGTATACCTGGACGCTATCTTAATATTCTCTAAAGACCATCTTAAGCATGAGGAGCATGTTAAGGTAGTGTTATAGCGGCTACGAGAACACAAACTCCTGGCTAAACCTGAGAAGTGCATCTTCCATGTCTCCTCTGTTCACTATCTAGGATTTGTCCTTAGCCCAGAAGGAATCAGGATGGACCACGCAAAGGTAAAGGCCATACTATCCTGGCCCATTCCGACTACCGTAAAACAAATCCAATCCTTCCTGGGGCTTGCTAACATTTACCGGAAATTCATACCTTCCTTTTCAGAGATAGTTCAACCAATCATTGCATTGTTGAAAAAAGATACTCCCTTTCTTTGGACAACAGCCCAGGATGAAGCATTCCAATGGCTAAAGACAGAATTCACACAAGCTCCCATCCTGGCTCAACCTGACATAAATCGTCCTTTTCTAGTGGAAACAGATGCTTCTAGTTACGCCATTGGAGCAGTCCTAAAACAAGAATTCAAGGACAATCTGGAACATCCTATTGCTTATCTTTCACAGACTCTAACTCCCAGCGAGACCCATTATTCCGATTTGGAAAAGGAACTCTTAGCCATCCGTCAAGCCTTCACAGAGTGGCGTCATCTACTTCTAGGAGCAAAACATCCTGTCCAGGTCTGCACAGACCATCGAAATCTTCAAGTATTACAGGCTCTGGAATGTAGAAATAGCCGTCAAGCCCGTTGGGCCTTCTTTTTCGCCCAGTACCAGTTCCAGATCCATCATGTCCCTGGGAGACAGAACATAATTGCTGATGCCTTATCTCGACGTCCTGACTACGAACCTCTTGAAAATCGGTCATTCCCTAAGATGTTTCCCCATACGATTTTCGTGGCACAAGCAACCAGTCTCCTAGAAGATATTTGAATACAAACTCAGCCTTCTGAACTTTGGAAGGAATTTTCAGGAAGGAATCGATGGAACCTGAAAACTAAGGACGGATATCTATTCAAGGACAATGCTCTAGTCGTTCCTACGCAGAACTTGCAGCAAAAGATCATAAACCCCTGCCACGATACCCTTCACTCCGGACATCGTGGAGTCACCAACACCCTCCGTCTGATACAAAGACAATTTTGGTGGCCTAGAATGAAGACTGATGTACATCGGTACATACAAGCCTGCGCAGTCTGTAGTCAAAACAAACATGACAACCAGAGACCGGCGGGTCTCTTACTACAGCCCACGCTACCAACAAGGCCCTGGACAATTATAGCTACGGACTTCATTGTGGAATTGCCACCTTCCAGGGGATACACGACGATCATGGTCACCATTGATTTGTTCACTCATATGGCTCACTTTACACCCTTATATAAACTACCATCCTCCTCAGAACTGGCTGGAATTGTCCTGGAACACATATTTCGACTTCATGGACTTCCTTCCAAGATCATATCAGACAGAAGTCCTCAATATATTTCTCAGTTTTGGAAACACCTTTGTCGAATGCTAGGAATTCAACGCGTCCTCTGTTCAGGATATCACCCACAGACTAATGGGGCTACTGAACGTGTGACCCTAGAACAATATCTCTGTTGCTTCACTACCAAAGTCCAAGACTACTGGTCGCTCTTAATACCTTTGGCTGAGTTCGCCTACAACAATTCGGATCATTCCGCGCTCACGATCAGCCCTTTTTTCTGTAATCAAGGATTTCATCCTTCAGTGCTACCTTCCGCTCTTCCACACCGTAAACCTGTTCCTACAGTTGATTCTTGGATCGAGACCCTCATCAATGTACAAAAGAAAGCCAAAGAGCACCTAGAAAGAGCCCGAAACCGTACCAAGCAGTATGCGGACTCCAAAAGAAGACCAGGACCCCCTTACGCAGTAGGCGATAAGGTCTGGCTGTCCTCGAGACTACTGCCCCGACATCTACGACCGAATAAGCTGGCTCCCCGGTATTATGGCCCTTTTTCCATAAAAGAAATCATAAACCCAGTGGCTTTTTGACTCAAACTAACAGACTCCTGGAAGAAGATTCATCCAGTTTTTCATACTTCTTTAATAAAACCATACATCCAGTCCTCCCGGATGTCCCTCAGACCCAACCCTGTGGTTGTGGATGACCAACTGGAATATGAAGTATCCAGAATATGCGACTCCAGGTACAAACAGGGTCAACTTCGATACCTGGTTGAGTGGAAATGATATCCTCCTAGTGAACGCACTTGGGAACCATTCTCAAATCTGAATACCCCCAAATTACTCAGGTTTTCAGGGACAGGTTTTCAGAGGAGGCATGCTGTCATGATCCGTAGGACGCGTCCCTTTTGGACTTCCTGGTCCTTGACACAACGGGGCTTGCACTCCGTAATTACTTCCAACATGGCCGTCTAACATAGAACGCTCTCCACCAGCCTCCACGTCAGACATAGCACGTTCTATAAAGAGTCCTTCCCCTCCCTATCTTCCCTTCCTGCTTATCCTGCCTTGAATCCCGGATCTCGTGTATCCGCCTCCGAGTACATCTCCTTCGTTTCCTGGACTTCCTGGAGATTCCAAGTGTCCCTGGACGTAGAACGCTGAACGCACGCTGGAGCCCGAAGACGCTCGCACGGGGTTGTACAAACCTGAACCGTACGCAAGAAGAGTCCTTCCAAGAATTCCAGAAAACATCGAAGTCAGGTGAGAAAGGGGGAAACCCGTGACACATGTTGTGCTAAGTGAATAAGTAACAACACGGTGCCCTCCTTACAAGCACTCTCTGAGTCAGCAGCTAAAAGTAGGTCATCGACATATTGAAGCATTTTACAAGTAGAGGGCAACGCAAGGGTATCGAGCTGCTCTTTCAAAGCCCTAATATAGATGCTTGGACTTTGCGTGTAACCTTGCGGTGCACGTTTAAAGGTAAACGAACGTCCCCCTAAGGTGAACACAAACAGGTATCTACTGTCTTTATGTATCGGAATACTAAAGAAAGCATTCTTCAGATCTGCAACACTAAAGTGAGTAGCTGAAGCCGGGATCATAGTTAATATTGTCGTCACAACAGACACAATTGGAAATTGTGGAGCAACAATCTTATTGATGGCACGTAGATCAATCATGAAACGAAAAGGAATTGCATTATAGCCTTTTTTGTACACGGGCAAAATCGGACTATTGCACAAACTACCTGCAATTTCCTCAATCACCCCTCGATGCACAAAATCGGAGACGATGAATTTCAGAGCTTGCTCACCATCGACCAAGATCTTATACTGTGGAATAGGTGGCAGCTTTACTCCTTGTTTCAAGAGAATTTTAACAGGTTCAATTTGTAAAACACTGACATCATTATCATCAATAGCCCATAAACACTCCGGAAGTTCACTAAATTCTGGTCAAGAATTGAGAGACAGAAAGTTGCTATGGTGAAATCGTCAAACGCACTCCATCAGAAGAACAATGAATTACCGCATTTAATTCCTTCAACAGATTCAACCCCAACAAATTCTCTCCACAATTCGTAGTCAAAAGGAATGGACAATGGTCCGTAAAGGGACCCAAAGAAATAGGTACCGGCGAAGAAACCAGACAAACAACTGGTGTGCCAGAAAACCCTACAGAAACATTGGTTTGCCCTGACAGTGGAATGTTTGGAACTCGAGAATGATCAATGGAACACTCTGTGCCCCTGTATCTATCAAGAATAGATGTTTCCTATTTCCCACTAACATTTCAACGTAGGTACCTTTCTGATTAACGGGAATAGGCGTTGGTTCCAAACCCTGTTTCGGGCAATCCTAGCGAAACAGAATGTCATCGAAAGGAAGTTCTTCAGAGAGGTAAGCAGCGGAGGGATGGTCAAAAATGTTTCTATTGTCCGCACTCAACGCCTGATTGTCCTGCGAAAAAGGCTGCTGTGAATCCTGTGAAAACTGACCTCTACCAGGACCCCCTACACCTGGGCACCTCTGGATCGTCTACCCATATTCCCAAATGTGTTCTTTGACCTCTGTCGGAGAATCGGGCATTGTGCACACCAATGACCCTCTTGTCTACAATAAGCACACTGGTTAATGTTTACAGGACCCAAGGGCGCATTACCATGTGGAACATACTGACCTCTAATTTGCATACTTCCCCCTCTAGGGCCTCTAACAATTTGCTGCAATAGTACTTTAGTCTTTAAGCCGCCTTTTTTCTTTTCGACTCTTTCCTTTTCGTTATTGACACGATTCTCGTAGTACTGAGCCATGTGCAGTACTTCTGATTGAGACTTCGCTTGCCAAGCGCTCTCGAAGGACATAATTTGCGACTGGATGTCAGGCAGCAATCCACTCACAAATTTGTCTACGAATAATCTTTTCCCAGACTCTGTGCCTAAGTCTTGTCCACTGAAATCTGAAAATACCTGTTTGAATCGATTAAAGAACTCGGTAGCACCCTCAGACTTCCCTTGGACACAGGCAGTAAGCTTGTCCAAAATAATTCTCTTTTCGGGAATTATAGTTTTCAATTTCGTAACTATTCAGTCAGGCAAAGTTAGTATCACCTGAGGCGGTCTTTCGCCAGCTGGCCTTTCTCCTTCGCGCCTAACTATGTTAGTCCATGTATCTCCAAACCCTTGTACATCATCCACAGTTCTAATCTGTTTCAACAAATCAACAGGTAGGAGTACAGGAAGTAATAAACCAATATCACTTAAAGTGAATACCGATGATTGCAAAACAGACATTATGGGCCTCATTACGAGGTGGGCGGTAAGGGATTACCGGCACCGGTAAGGGCACCGGTGCCGGTAATCCCTTACCGCCCTACTACTAGGTCCCTTAGCGGGAACCTTCCTTAACGCCTGGTTTTACCAGGCGTTATGGAAGGGACCCGTTAAGGGACTTCAGAGCCAATAACGGTACCGCAATTTGCGGTACCGTTATTAGCACCTTCCCCCTTCCCATTGAGCCTTATGGGGGCTGAAATGGGAACGGGGACTGGCTTTTTCAATGGGGATTTAACGGTCCCGCAAAGGTCGGAATAGACCGGTAAGTCCCCATTGAACGGGACCGGACATGGTACCGGTATTGGAGGTAGTCATGGCGCTAATAGCGCCATGACTACCTCCAACCTCTTAATGAGGTCCTATTTCTTTGTAGAACCCTGTCGGATTATTCCTAATGTCGGGAATAGACTGTTTGATGGTGTTCTCTTCCTGTCTGGAGAACGGGACGTGAACAAACTGCGACACATAATGTGCAGGAATATCCTGAGCTGGCGTACCTGCTACAGCGTTAGCAGGAATCTCTACTTTTGGGACAAATGTCGGAGGAACCTCTCTGATAGGCAACTGAGAAGTAGGCATCACCGAAAGCTTACTAAGCAACAGAGCCAAATCGAGCGCTAAAGCAGCCGAAGAAGTGTAAAACAAAAAAGCTCTCTTATAAATACTTAATAACTCTGCGGAACAACAAATCTTTCTTTTTACACACTCATCCTGTAGGTATTCTACCATTACCTGTATCACTTTCCTCTGCATTTCTGGCGTATACTGACTATACATGTCATATACTTCAATGGGAGTTATCGATGTGTCTGAAATCAATCTAATCGCATCTTTCGTGCAAATTTGCATTTCCTCAGTTATCGATTTACGACAAGGAAGGAACCGTTTCTGTACGAACATAACATCCAAACTATCTCCATCTTCATCTTCATTCTGTAACTTTTCCAGCTCCCTTCTATACTCAAGAACCCTCTCGACATGCTCTTGTACTTTCTCTGCAGTATCCCTAGAGAACGCTAAAGTATTCAGATCCCTCAACCCTTGTGGGAGATCTGTATTGTTTAATCTTTCGCACATTACACACACATGAATCCCTATTCCCTCAATAAAAACATTATTCTCAGGAAAATTGTCTATATTAGAGAGTGTGGCAAAAACATTAGCTGATCACCCATCTCCATGCAATACTTAGCCCACGCAGTTAACTCACGTTTTTTCTCTGGAGACACAGTATTACGAGTGACAACCCTCGATCCCGCTCCCCGATCTACTACAAGTGGTGTAGAACCACTTGGAAGAGGGAGAGTAGGCAAGTTTAACAGCGGTGCTATTACTGGTACAACAGGCAAAGGTGGAGGAGCAGGTGGAGGAGCAACGACGAACGGAGGAACAACAACTGGAGGAAGAGGAACAGCAGGAGGAATGACAGGAAGAGGAGGGGCAGGAGGAGGAATAACAGCAGGAAGAGGAACATACAGAGGAGGCGCAGTGGCACTAGGCCTTTGTTCATTTAACAGTTTATCAATAAATTTGTCAGAAACATGAAAGTCTTTAGAAGGATAGATTTTCTGGATACCAAGTGAGAAAGCCCTATCCATATTCCTAGCCGACTCAGACTGTTTATTGTGGTCATACAACAATGCTTTTTCGGCATTCGTCATATGACGGCGCACATGTTTTTCTCTACTCTTGAGCTGCTGTAAAGCTTCTTTCTTCCAATTCTGTAATGCGTCAAACACTGCAGATCTAGCCTTTTTCTTCAATAATATCGATTCTAAATATTCAATACGAGGGATTTCAAAACTACCATTGATTGGCCACTGAAGTTCGAAGCATGTCTAGTTTGTCTCTGCCAAATATCATTAAATACTATACTACCAATGCCGTGCTTACAGTACATAGTACACGCCGGCGACCCCTCCATTGGGAGACAATCCAAAGATTGTCTGTCCTTACGGAATTATGCCCTGAAGCAGGCAAACAATTTCCCAGGCATATCAGAATACTGGTGTTACCTGGTCAATAATTCTACTCGCGAGTGCAATACACCAAAACAAATTATCAGGATACTTAAGAATCGGGTCACGACTCACCTGATCAAATCCTAAGGAGGTCTGACCGGATACAATTTTTCTAACAAACAAAGGACCCTCGTGTTTGGTGATTTTGGGAAATCTGCCCGCCTCGATATATAGACCCTCGTCAAGATGCTGACTCAGACCGCATGCTCACCGTCCAGGGATATGGTTGTGCAGCGCTGCTGAGGTGTCGCTTCTCATCCAAGTAAGGGGCCCCCTTTTACACCATCTGATCCCAGTCCGATAGCCGTGTCAACCTTCAACGAGCTGGCATCAATCTTGAGGGTCCCTATTCAGGTGCCATCTGTGAAAGCAAAAAGAGAATATCGAGGCTGAGTACCCCAAAAGGAAATACACCAACACAGGCTTACAAAGATACACAGATCTTTATCCTACAACTGAACAGTTTTCAAAGAACAAAGTAACAGATAGCTATCAGGCCCTCAGTACAACACAGCAAATACCAGCCCTGTTCGGTGTGTAAAGTGAGTGGGACTGTACATCAGAATGTTTGTGCTTTTATACAGTTCTCAACCTGATGTCCAACCCATTTGCAGGTTAACCATTTCTCGGGCTAGGGGTTTGTGCCGAGTTTGTTCCTAATTTATGCATCTATACATTCATGGATTATCCTTAATACATACTCCAATAGGTTACAATAGCAACAGTGTGTCTTTGGATTCAACATTAATCCTTCGTACATATTTCATACAATGCAGTTGAACAAGTGTACACATTTAGCATTCGAACAGCATTGTGCTTAATATATGTTCATGGATTAGTATCGTTGTCACAGGTAATCCTCGATCTACAGATCAACGAAGGACAAGGTCTCCTTACATGACCGTAACATTTGGCCTACGGGCAGTTTAAGCATTAACTTGTGTACAGAGGTCAAGACGGCCATGTTACAAGCAGAAGAACACTGTCCACCATCTTAGAACACAGGTGACTTTGGAGTGAGAATCAAAATGGCGGATGAACCTAAAATGGCAGCTAAAACCGATGTAAAGTCAGGACCTTGTAACGTGGATTTCTTTGCAGAGCGACTGGGCTTAGGCCAATATATACAATACGGAAGGCACAATATGATTTCTCGTCTAACATGAGTGGCTCACCCAAGTTGCTGCATGTCAGGTGTGAGTGATTCACCCAGTCCAGAGAACTCAAGTTGCCCCAGGTCAGATGTGAGTAGCTTAGACAGTCTAGAGATCTGAAGGTGCCCCATGTCAGGTGTGAGTCGCTTGTCCAATGTAGAGATCTGAAGTTGCCCCATGTCAGGTGTCAGTGGCTCGCCCAGTCTAGAGACCTCAAGTTGCCCCATGTCAGGAGTGAGTAGCTCGTTCAGTCTAGAGACCTCAAGTTGCCCAAGTCAGGTGTGAGTGGCTCGCCCAAGTTGCCCCATGTCAGGTTTGAGTAGCTCAGCCAGTCTGGAGATCTCAAGTTGTCCTAGGTCAGGTGTGAGTAGCTCAGCCAGTCCAGAGATCTCAAGTTGCCCCATGTGAGGTGTAAGTGGCTCACCCAGTCCACAGATCTCAAGTTGCCCCATGTCAGGTGTGAGTGGCTCACCCATTCCAAAGATTTCAAGTTGGCCCATGTCAGGAGTGAGAAGCTCACCAGGTCCACAGATCTCAAGTTGCCCCATGTCGGGAGTGAGTGGCTCACCCAGTCTAGAGATCCCAAGTTGCCTCATGTCAGGTGTGAGTGGCTCTCCCAGTCTAGAGATCTCAAGTTGCCCCATGTCAGGAGTGAGTAGCTTATCCAGTCTAGAGATCTCAGGTTGCCCTGTGTCAAGTGTGAGTAGCTCATCCAGTCTAGAGATCTCAGGTTGCCCCATGTCACCAGTAAGTAGATCCTCCAGTCTAGAGATCTCAAGTTGCCCCATGTCTGGTGCGAGTGGCTCACCCAATATAGAGACCCGGCGTTGTCCCATGTCAGGAGTGAGTAGCCTGTCCAGTCTAGAGATCTCAAGTTGCCCTGTGTCAAGTGTGAGTGTTTCATCCAGTTCAGAGATCTCAATTTGCAACATGTTAGTTGTGAGGTGCTTGTGTTCAGAGATCTCAAGTTGCCCCATGTCAGGAGTGAGTGGCCTGTCCAGTCTAGAGATCTCAAGTTGCCCTGTGTCAAGTGTGAGTGTTTCATCCATTTCAGAGATCTCAATTTGCAACATGTTAGTTGTGAGGAGCTTGCCTGTACAGAGATCTCAAGTTGCCCCATTCCAGATGTGAGAAGCTTATCAGGTCAGGAGATTGGAAGTTACCCCATGTCAGGAGTGAGTGGCTCACCCAGCCCAGAGATCTCAAGTTGCCCCATGTCAGGGCTAAGTGGCTCACCCAGTCCACAAATCTCAAGTTGCCCCATGTCAGGAGTGAGTGGCTCACCCAGTCCAGAGATCTCAAGTTGCCTCATGTCAGGTGTGAGTGATTCACCAAGTTCAGAGATCTCAAATTGCCCCATGTCTGGTGTGAGTGGCTCGCCCAAGTTTCCCCATGTAAGGTGTGAGTGGCTTACCCAGTACAGAGATCTCAAGTTGCCCCATGTCAGGAGTGCGTGGTCCGTCCAATGTAGAGATCTCAAGTTGCACCATGTCACCAGTGAGTAGCTCCTCCAGTCTAGAGATCTCAAACTGCCCCATGTCTGGTGTGAGTGGCTCGCACAGTATAAAGACCTCAAGTTGTCCCATGTCAAGTCTGAGTGGCTCGTCCAATCTTGAAATCTCAAGTTCTTCTATGGTAGGAGTGAGTGGCTCAGCCAGTCTAAAGATTGCCAGTTGCCCCATGTCAGGTGTGAGTATCTCAGCCAATGATCTCAAGCTCTTCTATCTGAGGTGAGAGGGGCATGTCACGATGCCCATGCCTGGTAGGAGTACCTCATGCAGTCAAGAGAATTCAAGCCTTTTAATTCAGGTGTAAGTACCACAAGCAGTCCAATGAGTGCAACTCTCCCATGCCATTCGTGAGTCAGAGATTGCAAGTCTTCTTGAGACATTTTGTCCCACAGCTGTGTGTTTGTATGGAAGGTTTTGGAGTGAGGCTTAGAATAGATGACACAGATGTTACAGAGGAGCCTTTTGGACAGCATTCAGGCTGACCTGCGTTCTTGGAAGGTTGGCACCCTGGTGCTTGCGGTAGTCTGTGTGAGTGGCCACTAGTTCCCTTCTTGACGAGTGCCGGGGACTCCTAGGGTCCAGTGATGAGGGCAATGCGGAGCAGCAGGACACAGACTAGTGTGTGGGCCTGATGTTGGATGGGTCTGGCTTCTGGTATCCACTACAGGTATCTGTGTTGTAGTCACAGGTCTGGACCCTGGAGGTTATGCTCAGTACTTCATTCTTCCAAGGTTGATCAAATGAGTACCATTGACTTGAACAACTATAACACACTCTTATCTGTCTATAACAGCAAAAGACTCCCCTGGGGGTGAATGCACCCTATACAAATGAACCTGTTATGTTGTGTTCTTGTAAACTCACTGATTGATGAACCAGGCATCATAATTAAAAGGTTACAGGTATTTTTCCTACAGAGATTCTAAGCTCAAATGGTTGTGTGGATTCCATCAAGCAGACTGGACAGTGACAAACCCTCCTGAAATCGGGTCACTGTAGCTCTGCAAGAGCCAGGCAAGCGCTAGGACCAGACACTCCTGAGATCTGGTCACTACTGCTCTGCAAGAGGCAGGCAAGCTCTAGGGACAGACACTGCTGAGATCGGATCACTGCTGCTCTGCAAGAGGCAGGCAATCTCTGGGACCATACACTCCTGAGATCTGGTCATTATAGCTGTTCAAGAGGCAGGCAAGCTCAAGGACCAGACACTCCTGAGATCTGGTCACTGTAGCTGTGCAAGAGGCAGGCAAGTTCTAGCACCATACACTCCTGAGATCTGGTCACTGTAGCTGTGGAAGAGGCAAACAAGCTCTAGGACCAGACACTCCTGAGATCGGCTCACTGCCGCTGATCTGGTCACTGTAGCTCTGCAAGAGGCAGGCAAGCTCTAGGACCATACACTCCTGCGATCTGGTCACTGTAGCTGTACAAGAGGTAGGTGAGATCTGGTCACTGTAGCTGGGCAAGAGGCAGGTGAGATCTGGTCAATGTAGCTGTGCAAGAGGTAGGCACGCTCTAGGACCAGACACTCCTGAGATCTGGTCACTGAAGCTGTGCAAGAGGCAGGCAAGCGCTAGGACCATACACTCTTGATATCTGGTCACTGTAGCTGTGCAAGAGGCAGGAAAGCTCTAGGACCAGACACTCCTGAGATCTGGTCACTGTAGCTGTGCAAGAGGCAGGTGAGATCTGGTCACAGTAGCTGTGCAAGAGGTAGGCACGCTCTAGGTACAGACACTGCTGAGATCTGGTCACTGTAGCTGTGCAAGAGGGAGGCAAGCTCTAGGACCAGACATTCCTGAGATCTGGTCACTGTAGCGGTGCAAGAGGCAGATGAGATCTGGACACTGTAGCTGTGCAAGAGGGAGGCAAGCTCGCTCTAGTACCAGGCACTCCTGAGATCTGGTCACTGTAGCTGTGCAAGAGGCAGGCACGATCTAGGACCAGACACTCCTGAGATCTGGTCACTGTAGCGGTGCAAGAGGCAGGTGAGATCGGGTCACTGTAGCTGTGCAAGAGGCAGACAAGCTCTAGGACCAGACACTCCTGAGATCTGGTTACTGTAGCTGTGCAAGAGGCATGCAAGCTCAAGGACCATACACTCCTGAAATCTGGTCACTGTAGCTGTGCAGGAGGCAGGCAAGCTATCGGACCGTACACTCCTGAGATCTGGTCACTGCAGCTCTCTCAAGAGGCAGGCAAGCTCTAGCACCATACACTCCTGAGATCGGGTCACTGTAGCTGTGCAAGAGGCAGGCAAGCTCAAGGACCATACACTCCTGAGATCTGGTCACTGTAGCTGTGCAGGAGGCATGCAAGCTCAAGGACCATACACTCCTGAGATCTGGTCACTGTAGCTGTGCAAGAGGCAGGCAAGCTCAAGGACCATACACTCCTGAGATCTGGTCACTGTAGCTGTGCAGGAGGCATGCAAGCTCAAGGACCGTACACTCCTGAGATTTGGTCACTGTAGCTCTCTCAAAAGGCAGGCAAGCTCTAGCACCATACACTCCTGAGATCGGGTCACTGCCGCTCTGCAAGAGGCAGACAAGCTCTATGATCATATATGGGCTCTAAAGGGGTGGCTCATAGTATCATAGTGGATCCAGGCAAGTCTGTATCCCCAGGTTTAGTTGCCTGCGGAAAATAGGGTAGATGGTGTAAGGGAAACTCACAGAAGCGGAGAGAATCAGATGGCACACATCATCAATGGGCACCCTGTTAGACTCTGGCGATCAAAGCCAAAGTGGCATACCATTGGATAACAGGGTTATTCAGTAGAGTGACAAGCGAAACATGTTAGACACGTGGCATCACACTTTAGGACTTTCCACCTCATAGAATGGAGCAACAATAGGAATTTCTTATTCAGCCTTTTCAGATCTTTTAGACCACACCTAAACCTTTATAGGCTTGGGGCAGTAAGGTAATGTTTGTGCCAACTTCCCGGGAGCTGTGCAGCCTCATGCGGGCTTCTGAACTCCTTGTCACCAGCCACTCCTAGTGAATGCACTAGACATTAACGCGGAGTTGGTGGTCTACTGGAGGACGTGAGGAGTCACTGGGTCGCCACGCCAGTGTTTTGGGGGCACCACTGCAGAGAAAGGGATGCAACGAGTTAGGGGTCGTTTGCCAACATCTCAGAGGTCCCAAAGAAGCTCATCTAAGCTGAGCACAGTTGACCACATTCGCCCCTAAATCAGGCCGCGACCATTGCATCAGAGATATCTCCATGCTTTTTGGACGCCCAGGAGCCCTAGTGAAATGTTACTTGCAATTTGTTTAATACGCGGCACTACGACCCTTGGGCATCTCAGCGCTCTACCAAAAGCTACCAGGAACTTGCATCTCAACGGGTCTGGTGCGCATTATAAATGAATAAACAAACAAACAAACAAACAAACAAACAATATTTCAAATCGCAGAGATTAAAATATTTCGCCGAAAGGTGACAAGATCATCAATGCCTTGGACCCTGGAACACTGGGAGGGAGGGGAGTTCCAGGGATTAGCGTCAAGAATCCTTGGAATGGCAATGGAGAAGGAGGTGCAAGATCTTAAGCCCAGGATGGTGTGTATTCTTTCCCTTGGTTCCTGATACATAGGGGCCACTCCCAGGAAAGGTCTTAGGGGTCAGTGTTTGGAAAACGCTTCTGGCCCTGACAGGGGGGCATTGTAAGTATGACAGTAGTCCATTTTTGAGCCGATAATGGCTCTGGCCATAGTAGCACAATGTGACTCAGAAAGAAGGGGCTGCAATTGTTTAAGCAGCATTAAGTAGAAATTGGCAGAACTGATAACTGAGTTTACTGGGGGTCTCATGAAAAGAGTGGGGTAAAAGATGACCCCAAGCGTTTCCCCTGTTTGCTGAAAATCCTGAGCGAAAGATAGCTGGCTACGTTGGAAGGAATTAGGGCTAAGTGTTTGGTGGTTAAAACAAGTAGATGTAACGTTTTATAAGGGTTCAGCCCTAAAACATTATAAGCCACCCATCTTTGGACCCAAGCTGCTGAGCTTTACCACGCTTGAATATGAGCTGTGCATCGTCAATGGCAAACTCTACCAGCAGATCGTATTAATCATTAGAGCATAGTGGCGCTAGACATGTTCCCTGGCGAACACCCCAGGTAGCGATTGCCTTTTGTGATTGATAATTCTCTATCTTGACTCCAGATGATCCATTAGAGATAAAGGAAGCGATCCACTGGGCAGAGGTGCCGGACAGATGCAATATCTGCTGAACTTGTTTCTTTCGCGATGTTGAGATCTAGAGTGTCAAGTGCCAGGGGGAGATCCAACAACGCGAGGCCACCAGAGAATCCACCAACAATCATTTTGAGCAAATATCTTTTATATCAATCAATGCCGGTGCATATTTCTGGCTGCTCGGAAACAGGACTGGCGGTCTCCCAGAAGCGCACGATGTTCGACAAAGTCTTGAAGTTGGGAATTTGTGATTGGGCGTTAACTTGAACAAGTTGTAGGCTCCACAGTGGTTTTCTTAAGTAACTGGATAAGTGTCACAGATGCCACAACAATCGTTTCAACCCTCTCAGATGCTTCAAGGTTTTTTGTTTACTCTTTGATTGGCCCGCAAGTCGTCTCCGTCTCTCCCGCCTTTTTTTCTTTTTTTTTTCTCTCTCTCTCCTCTCTCTCTCTCTCTCTCTCTCTCTCTCTCTCTCTCTCTCTCTCTTCTCTCTCTCTCTCTCTCTCTCTCTCTCTCTCTCTCTCTCTCTCTCTCTCTCTCTCTCTCTCTCTCTCTCTCTCTCTCTCTCTCTCTCTCTCTCTCTCTCTCTCTCTCTCTCTCTCTCTCTCTCTCTCTCTCCCTCCCTCCCTCCCTCCCCCCCGCCCCCCCCCCCTCTTGTTATGACCCTCCTCTCTAACTCAGGCGTCCTTAACACCAGGATACTGCTCCCATATTGATCCCCACTGTCTAAAAGCTTCCTTATACTCATGACGGTGCCCTAAAGGTAGCCTGACCAGGCTCTAACAGGAATAGCGATGATGCTTTGCAATTACACAGCATCGATTCAAAGCTCTTTCTATCGGGCCCCCTCTCACCCCTTTCTCTTTACTCTGACTGCTCCATTTCTCCTTCTTACTCCTCCCACCGGTCTTCTGTCCCTTCGATGTTTCACTCCTCCGAGGTCTTGCCTTTGATGTTACTCCTCCTTCCACGACTACTACACCCTCCACTTCTCTACAACGACCCCCCTCTTCTCTACTACCCCACCTCCATATTGTTACTCTCTCCTCCGAACTACTACTCCACTCCTCCACTACTACTTTCTCGCCTTGAAACACTTGTGTAGAGGCGCATTATAAATGCCTCATCATATCATACTATTGCCTTTCTCCACACTACTAACCACCTCCTCCACACTACTACTCACCTCCTCCACACTATCTCTCCCCTCCTGCATACTAACATCCCCTCCTCTCTCCAAACTATTGAAACACCCTCTTTTCACTCCCCAACTATCATTTCACAACCACTCCTCACACTCCCACTGAATTACCACTTCCACTCACTAGCCAATACCTCACCTGCTCCACAAATCACCTCCACAACCCTCCTACTTTTCTCTTCGTCGTCCTGCCCCCTCTAACATTACCTGAATAACCCACACTTCCTCTTTCCTGGTTCTATCGGACTGTCCTTGCCAGGATTGTCTCCCTTTTCCTGGCCAACCTGGTCCAGTCTTACCTCCCAGATGTGTGGCAGGTACTGGACAAAGTCCCACCCACACTTTTCCAGCACGGATCCGCCACACACGCATAGTGGCCCTGAAAGGTAATTGTTCATGTTTGTGCCAGGGGGCTTGTTCCAGATGGCCCGAGGTGCGTCCTATGTGGGGAGGGGGAGCCTTTGTTCACACACCTAGTGTAAACCCTGGTGGTCTAGGTCGTCTGCTGACCATGGTGGAGCTTGCCGCTTTCTTTCAGTATCACCAGGCCGTTCGTCTGGCATCCATGTAGGACTGTGACTGTGGTCTGTCCCTCTCTCTCCCCGGTAGTTCTCTCTCGTCATTGCTGCGCGGACAACCAGTGTTGGGATTCCCGGATGTCTGGAGTTCGGTTGCATGGACAACCAGATTTGAGATTGCTGGATGTCTAGTGTTCAGTTGCATGGACAACCAGTGTTGGGATTGCTGGATGTCTGGTGTTCAGTTGCATGGACAACCAGTGTTGGGATTGCCGGATGTCTGGTGTTCGGTTGCATGGACAACCAGTGTTGGGATTGCTGGATGTCTAGTGTTCGGTTGCATGGACAACCAGTGTTGGGATTGCTGGATGTCTGGTGTTCAGTTGCATGGACACTCGGTGTTGGGATTGCTGGATGTCTGGTGTTCGGTTGCATGTCTCTGCCATAGGGCATTGAAGAAGGGTTTCCATTGGTTTCTTTCTTATCACTGACATCGGATTTGGGATTGCTGGATGTCTGTTGTTCGGTTGCATGGACAGCCAGTGTTGGGATTGCTGGATGTCTGGTGTTCAGTTGCATGGACAACCAGTGTTGGGATTGCCGGATGTCTGGTGTTCGGTTGCATGGACAACCACTGTTGGGATTGCTGGATGTCTAGTGTTCGGTTGCATGGACAACCAGTGTTGGGATTGCTGGATGTCTGGTGTTCAGTTGCATGGACACTCGGTGTTGGGATTGCTGGATGTCTGGTGTTCGGTTGCATGTCTCTGCCATAGGGCATTGAAGAAGGGTTTCCATTGGTTTCTTTCTTATCACTGACATCGGATTTGGGATTGCTGGATGTCTGTTGTTCGGTTGCATGGACAGCCAGTGTTGGGATTGCTGGATGTCTGGTGTTCAGTTGCATGGACAACCAGTGTTGGGATTGCTGGATGGCTGGTGTTCGGTTGCATGGACACCGGTGTTGGGATTGCTGGATGTCTGGTGTTCGGTTGCATGGACAACCAGTGTTGGGATTGCTGGATGTCTAGTGTTCGGTTGCATGGACAACCAGTGTTGGGATTGCTGGATGTCTGGTGTTCAGTTGCATGGACACTCGGTGTTGGGATTGCTGGATGTCTGGTGTTCGGTTGCATGTCTCTGCCATAGGGCATTGAAGAAGGGTTTCCATTGGTTTCTTTCTTATCACTGACATCGGATTTGGGATTGCTGGATGTCTGTTGTTCGGTTGCATGGACAGCCAGTTTTGGGATTGCTGGATGTCTGGTGTTCGGTTGCATGGACAACCAGTGTTGGGATTGCTGGATGCCTGGTGTTCGGTTGCATGGACACCGGTGTTGGGATTGCTGGATGTCTGGTGTTCGGTTGCATGGACAACCGGTGTTGGGATTGCTGGATGTCTGGTGTTCGGTTGCATGTCTCTGCCATAGGGCATTGAAGCAGGGTTTATATTGGTTTCTTTCTTATCACTGACATCGGATTTGGGATTGCTGGATGTCTGGTGTTCGGTTGCATGGACAACCGGTGTTGGGATTGATGGATGTCTGGTGTTCGGTTGCATGGACAACCAGTGTTGGGATTGCTGGATGTCTGGTGTTCGGTTGCATGGACAACCAGTGTTGGGATTGCTGGATGCCTGGTGTTCGGTCGCATGGACACCGGTGTTGGGATTGCCGGATGTCTGGTGTTCGGTTGCATGTCTCTGCCATAGGGCATTGAAGCAGGGTTTCCATTTGTTTCTTTCTTATCACTGACATCGGATTGGGGATTGCTGAATGTCTGATGTTCGGTTGCATGGACAACTGGTGTTGAGATTGCTGGATGTCTGGTGTTCGGTTGCATGGACAACCGGTGTTGGGATTGCCGGATGTCTGGTGTTCGGTTGCATGGACAACCAGTGCTGGGATTGCTGGATGTCTGGTGTTCGGTTGCATGGACAACCAGTGTTGGGATTGCTGGATGCCTGGTGTTCGGTTGCATGGACAACCGGTGTTGGGATTGCCGGATGTCTGGTGTTCGGTTACATGTCTCTGCCATAGGGCATTGAAGCAGGCTTTCCATTGGTTTCTTTCTTATCACTGACATCGGATGAGATGTTTCTGAAACAAAGGAGAGAATACTGGCAAACATTATGTGTTGGATGCACGGGGCACTGCACAGAGGCATACTGGAACTAGCAGGAATTGGGGCCCTCTTACGAGCTCCTGCCCAAGCCTCTGGAACCCTCCCAGTTCCTCCAGCCTTGTGCAAAATGGGGCTTTTACCCATCCCTGACAAGACCAGTACACTGGCCCTGCCACATAACCCATGCCTGTTGTAGGGCGCTAGGAACAACTGCTTTATAACATCAGCACCTTATAAGCGCTCTAATCAAAGGACTCAATAGCAACAGGTAGGCTTGCATCTAGTTATAATAGAAACAGTCTCAAGGCAGGTAACATTAACAAAATAAATACTGGGGCATGCTGAAGGGATACTGATATTCGATGGTTCAAGGTCTGGGATATGAATTGCTGACTTCATGCGTCACTGAGAGGATATGATGAGTTATCTTAGTTCTTATGTTAACTGTTTTATATTGAAAGTAAGTTTGAATTAAAGCACACCATTGGTAATAGCGCATGTAGGTTTGATGAATCAGTTTAAGATACTAAATAGCTTATTGGTGCAATTTGAAGCTTGATCAATTTGAGTGGAATAACAAGTATGCTTGTATTCAATCCCAGCCTGCTTATATAATTACAATTGTTTTTCTATGACAAGCTTAATACAAACAAGTGGTTTCTAAGTGTGGGATCGGGATTCGAACCGGTGTTGTGCTGCATTGTTTGGCTTCCAAGACAAACGTGTTGTCCCTGAGCTATCCTTCGTTGCCCCTGAGCCATCCTTCCTCCCCAAGCTGGGACACATCCGGAACATTCTGATTTGTATTTCATGGGGAACTCCACATTAGGATGTTACCTCTGTTATCTCTATGATCTTCTAAGGGACTGTTTGAGTATGCAGAGGTTGGAGGAATACCACTTATTGCTGGTTCCGTCAGTGTGAACGATCTTGGCTTGAAGCGGAGCATGGTCGTCTATTATGATGTTGGACAGACACTGATTGCAATTAACATGATCTGATCTGGGTTTAGTGACACTATAGAAGATCCAACAACAAAACAACAGCACACCCAGAACCAAACAGAAGCCAACTGACCCCCGCTCCTCCTTTCCTCATCCGCATATGCCCCACGTACTACACACACCCAAAAGGGCCAGCAAACCTACACACAGAGACGCACAAAACACACACACACAACACCAACAATGCCACAAGACCAGAAATCTACATCCCACCACCCTCACTAACCAACCCCACCCACTTTTCTTACAGAGCTCCGTGAGCACCTGGGCACCATACAAATGACAGCGGTGTTCGGTATAAATCATCATAATGTAACATAACATATACGCTTATTGAAATTTCTTTAAGATATCAATATTTGCCATTGATTGGCCTAGGCAAATGATTGTGTAGTGACTTGGTCACCTGCTTTGTGTGAATGTGTGCATGAGCTGTGAGGTAGTGTGGAATGTGGGACCTGTGGAACCCTAGGGATTGCAGGTGTGACTGTTAGAGGAGTGGAGGATGGGAGCTCAAACCAGAAAGATGTGTTTACTATGATCTCCTGATCTACCTTCTAACTGAATCGTGGAACACTGAGGAAAGCTTCCAAAAGTCTACCCAGGTACTTCAATTTGGTGTCGAAGTACAAAGAACCCACAAAGAGGTGAAAGGCTGAGACAGAGATCCAGAGAAAGGCTACTGAAGTAATTGATATATATATATATATATATATATATATATATATATAGGTAAACCAATTTAGCTAAAAAATTGCGCTCTCCCTCATTTAGTGGCTGGTGCTGGAAAAACGAATTTAGCCAAATTTGTATATATAAAGAAAACACACAAGCCCCTGCACGGTTGTAACACTCCAAAAAAACGCCCAGCAGGCATATGCAAAAAGTATTCCAGCACACAAGACTTTAGCTATTCTAAAATGTCATTTTATTTAGGCATAATACAGCTCATTACAAAAACAGGGGTTAAATAGTTCACCCCTGTGACAGACGCAAGGTGTCACAAAGCACTCACCCCACGGGTGGATGAAAGTCACGCGTTCCGCCTGAATGCTCAGGCTTCCTCAGACCTTTTAAAATCCAAATGCGGCTTGCACATCATGGAGTGTGAAACCAAAAAGCAATTACAGAGCGTCTCCGTGCGTTTCACATCACTTGCGTGTTGCGGTCATGTGACTGCTGCAAGTGCAAGAGATGAAATCTCTCCAACTCAATGACCTCCATATTGGAATGGTCACTTAGCTGTAAAATAGATATATGTAATAGCACAATCGCAAAGACATAACGTGCTGGAAAAACACTAAGGCTATTTAGTGGCCACCGCAATGAAAACTGCACGGAGGAAAAGCTCGAAACTGCTTATTTTTTAAAAAAATGTCATAATTATTTAATGTGTAACATCTGCACACAAGTGTGCTCATATATCATCAAAATGACTAACAGTGGCTCAAATGGCCACTACTAGGCATCCGCCCTCCCCCCCCCATATGGGGTAAGTGCTCCTAAGCCAAAAGTCTACGAGCTGAACAACAGCAACCTAATTATAAGAGGGCAAATGCCCTATTGTTCCAACTTGAATACATAAGAGAAGTGGATATCCACTCATATGTGCATGTGGAAAATAATCATAATCTTCCAGGCAAGGTCCCTTTCTCAAATCAATGTATAAACAAGAAAGCAGAGTATAAAAAGAACAGCTACAAATTGATTAATCATATAATAGCTTCTTACAATGTGCAAATAGCAAATGACATTTCCTATGTTAATATCTCAGTTTAAATCAATAGCAGCTCAATACTGATACATTACCAACAAAGATGTAATGTCTCTTGATTTATGCTTCTACTATACAAATAGCTATTCCCTTATTGGCCATATGCTCCATAAAGTGCAATATATTAATGTTCCTATTCTTGTCCATTCCAACGTGTAAATAACAATTCCTATATTCTACATCCGTTAGATAAAGTGCAGTGCAAAGATGTTTAACCATTACTCTTCACAATGTGCCGACAGCAGATCCTGTGTTAGTGACACAATAATTCAGCAACAAATGTAACAGGACTCAAAGATGTAAAAATATATAAAGGTATAAAATAGCATCTTATTCCCGGCCGGCTCATGATTGCAAAAACACATGTACAATTCAGCGTCTATATTCAGGCCTTTTGGTTTCAAGGTGTCAAATTTGCATATGAGTGTAGCTTCTAACTGTCTCGATTTCAGTTCACGGTTACCTAGTCTTTTATTTAGTGGTACATGGGCCAACCCCGTGAAGGATAGGAATTGCACATCACCATTATGCTTATCCTGAAAATGACTCGTCCGAGGATATGTTAGATCCCCATTTTCCCCATTTTTTATGGCTCTATAATGTTGAAGGATCCGCATCTTTAAGGGACCAATAGTTGAGCCTATATAGTGGAGATCACAAGCACAGGTGATGGCACACACAACATATTTAGTGATGCAAGAAATGCTATGCTTATATTTCCAACATTGGCCATTTACACTCTTAAAAGGAACCATAGATACATGCTTGCACAGTTTACAATGGGCACATTTATAAAAACCAAATCTGTTCTTTTGAATCATCCCTGTATTTACTACTGGCCGAGTATTGACCATACTTGGAGATAACATGGTTTTGAGAGTGGGATCCTTTCGATAAGTAACCTGTGGATAGTCATCCAACACTAACCTAAGATGAGGATCAGTGAGCAACACCTTCCAGTGTTTTTTCATAATCATTTTGATTTCTTTGGCATGATGGTTAAACCCTGTAATAAGCCTGATTTTTCTGTCTTTGATTTTAGTTTTTCTAATCAACAAGGATTCTCTCGTGGATGAGGCTGCTTTTGTAAAGCTCCTAGAGATGGCTTTCTTACCATAGCCACGTCTAACAAATCTATGACTAATGTTTCTAGCTTCACTCATATAGTCATCGTTATTGCTACAGGCTCCTTTGGCTCGCAAAAATTCTCCATAGGGGATAGAGTCAATCAGAGCTTTAGGGTGATGACTCTTGGCGTGGAGAGTGGAATTGGAACTTGTGGGTTTTCTATACAATTTAGACATCAATTTGTCATTAACTACCTGAAATTCTACATCCAGAAATACAAGATTCTATTGGCTGATGACTGTAGTTAATTCCAAATTTAGCGTGTTGGTATTAAGTATATCAACATATTCAGAAAGTTCCGATTCTGTCCCATCCCATATAATAAACAGATCGTCTATAAAACGATACCAGATTTTAACATGTTGGGTCCAGTGTTCCAATTCCTCCGCCCACGCCTTGTGTATCCCCCACCAACCCATATATAGGTTGGCGTATGTTGGGGCCATGCATGACCCTATTGTCGTTCCCCGTGTTTGTTGGTACAGTTGATCTTCATGGAGGAAATAGTTATGTTCTAGACAAAATAGTAGCATATTTAATAGCATCTGATTATGCTGTCGATAACTAATTGATCTACTTTCCAGAAACGATTGGCGGGCCTTCATGCCTGCTGCATGTTGAATAGAAGTATACAGAGATACTACATCAATTGATACAAGAAGGTAACTAGGCTCCCAATAAATATGTTCTACCTTCGCAAGCAAATCTGCTGTATCTCGTATATAGCAGATTTACTATATTTACTATTTATATATTTAAAATTTACTATTTTACAGATACTTGACCATTCCAATATGGAGGTCATTGAGTTGGAGAGATTTCATCTCTTGCACTTGCAGCAGTCACATGACCGCAACACGCAAGTGATGTGAAACGCACGGAGACGCCCTGTAATTGCTTTTTGGTTTCATACTCCATGATGTGCAAGCCGCATTTGGATTTTAAAAGGTCTGAGGAAGCCTGAGCATTCAGGTGGAACGTGTGACTTTCATCCACCCGTGGGGTGAGTGCTTTGTGACACCTTGCGTCTGTCACAGGGGTGAACTATTTAACCCCTGTTTTTGTAATGAGCTGTATTATGCCTAAATAAAATGACATTTTAGAATAGCTAAAGTCTTGTGTGCTGGAATACTTTTTGCATATGCCTGCTGGGCGGTTTTTTGGAGTGTTACAACCGTGCAGGGGCTTGTGCGTTTTCTTTATTTATATATATATATATATATATATATATATATATATATATATATATATATATATATATATATATATCAATTACTGGATTTTTGGGGATTATAAAGAAGAGAAGTAAATACCTTGATTCCTGGTTCCAAAGGGACGGGAGGTTGCGCAATAAAAAGACTCCATGTTGGGGTGTTAAGGATACCTGAGGCAAAGCCAATAGGAAAAGTGCATATCAAGCTCCAAGAAGGAGTAAAAGTGGGATGAGATACATTTACTAAAGATAGTAAAGTAAGGTATATGCAGGGGAAATTATTGAAGTGCACATGTGTGGGGTTATAAATATGCTAGTGTAAAGTTTTTATTGTGTTTAAATAAATAGATATAAAACGATAGTACAGAATTATGGTTATTTTTTTGATTTTTTTATCAAAAGATTTATGTCAATCAGAAGAATAAAAATTAAAGGAAACTAATACAAAAATAGAGAAGAGGTTCTTAAAATATGAATGATATATCCCTGGACAAAATGACTCCATCCATCCCGTGGGGAGGGAGGGGGGAGGGGGGGAAGGGAATGTTATAAGATTCAATGTTAACTTCTTCATGTAATATTTATGTAAAACTAATAAAAAAAATAAAAAAAAATAAAAAAAAAATATGAATGATGTATTAAAAATTGATAGAAAGTGAAAACGAAGGAACAAAAACAACATTGTTGCATAGAATTTTAAAAGTGGATTCAATCTCTTTATTTTTGGATAATAAGCAGCAATTGATGGTGCCTGCTCAAATTGATCAGTGCAGTGTATTTGTCGACATGGGAGACACTCCGCTTCTACATCTATTTAGGACATTGCCACGATACACAGCCAAGATAAGGAAGTATCATTCTGAATGGGTGAGAGCCACAACTAATAAACCACTTATGCCGTGGCATCAGGACGACATATTTGCATGCCGCATATAAGGGAAAGAAGCTGCAGAAAGTGTTGGCTATTTTAGAGTTATCGAAAATGTATCAGAGCAAGAAAGAAGATCCAACGGAGAAGGAGTGGATGCTTAATCAGCAGAAAGGGGATGATAAAACGCCTTTGACTCCAGTTCCCCCTCCTAAAAACAAGAGGGTAGACACAGAGGAGAAGGGATTTTACCCCTTAAAGGAATTGAAAGCAGCGTCGGGGTCCGTAAATCTGACATATGAGCCCCCCGCCTATAGCAGTGAGGACAATGTGGAAGACAGCCAAGACAGAGAATGCAAGTATATATTGTCACGCCATGAAAGTAAACAGCGTGAGCAGAGGAAGGACAGACAAGATAGACAGATGGAGATAGAGTGAGAAGCGAGGAAACAAGGGAATGAAGGACAAAGCTAAGGGAATAGCGATAGTACAGAATGAGTGGATGGAAGGACAAATATTACTCAAGCTGGACGATAAGGACAGTGATGGGGTTTGAGAAAGAGAACCGTGGGAAAATAAATAAAAGGAGGAAGAGAGAGCATATAAAGAAGAAATAGAATGCAAGCAAAGGGAAGAATGAGGAAGATATGAGGCAAAGAAGGAAAAAGAAAGGCTAGAAGAGAAGAGACGAAAGGAGATAGAAGCGCAAAGAATGAAAAAATGAAGGTTGCAAAGAAGGTGAGAAGAAGATTAATTAAGGAAGATGAGGAAGAGGGAAGAAAGAATTAACAGCAGTAGGGGACTAAAAGATGATGAGATAGAATATCTATGGTCTAAAAGCATAGTGCTGATAGAAGCACAAGAGCGAATTGAGGAATAGACAGGGTCACAACAGCCCACAGGGAGCTGCAAGGAGTACCAAATAGTACCAACATGGGCTGATGAATGGGGTGGAGGATGATCAGATGACACCATAACAGACAAGCACAGAACGCTGTCTTTAAGTAGACTAGATCCTGATGATGCGGAAAATGATAACAATCATACAAGCTGGGGCATATTTATGTCAGACGAGGAAAGGGAAGAAAATGACAGAGCGAGAAGAGAGGGTCCATGTGGATTTTCAAATGAATCAAGTATAGAGAAGGGGGTAAAATGGTCAGATTTACAAGGACCCCAAAATAGAGAGCACAAGCATCGACACTGTATACTGAACGTCCACAAGAACGATTGCCCAGTACAATGGATGTAACTTCACCTTACATGAGTAGGATAAGGGCATTACCAGGATGAAGGCGAACAGGCCAGACAAGGAAAAGCAAGGAGTGTAGGCAGGTCTGATTATGATTATGGTATAGCAGGTATGATTATGGACTGGAATTCTCATAATTCCCATTACTAGAGAAAGGACAACCACAGTATATACCATGACCACACATGGATAAAGATTTAAGGTGTAAATTACTGAGTTTAACATCTGGGGTGGGAAAATGGATTTATGAATTAGAGAGAATAACATCAGAAATGAAGTTAGCAATAGGTGACATAAAAGGCCTGCTGACAGCCATCATAGGAGAGAGCTGATGACATTTGGAGGTGAGCAGGATACGCAGGTGTGACTGCACAAAACACAACACGCGATGCAGCGCCATTTATTAATTGTATAGCAGAGGTATGGCAGGCACTAAGAGTGCAATATCCTGAAACATCCTGATACATCAGATATGGGTGCAATGATGGCTAGGAAGATGGGGGAGGATGAGGACCCTGTTGTTTATATTCAAGATATTCAAGAGAACTGGCACCAAGAGACACGTGAACTGTGGGATAAAACAGTGGCATTATTTTATCACATTTTGTGTCAGGGACTGCCCAAGCCAATGGAACAGCAGATGAAAAAGCAGTTGGGAATAGAAGCGAAACTATGGCCAGAAATACAATTGACGATCATGATCCCTGCCGATTAATGCAGGAGAAGAACAAGAAGAACGCTGAGAGTAGAAAGCAGGAGGAAGCAAAGTTTGTTCAAAAGAAATTGTCAAAAATAGCCATAGAAGGAGCGGTATTGACAAGTAATGAATGTGGTGTGACACAGGAGATGCAAACAGGACAGAAAAGTAACACAATGTATCCCCCAGATCAGAGTTGGTATAATTGTTGAGTGAATGGGCCTAGGGGAGGATGAGGAAGAGGTGGATTTCAAAACCCTCAGGGAAGGGGGGGATTTAATGGTGGAGAGCAGCAACAATGCTGGAATTGGGGGAGAATAGGATATATAGCTATAACATGTAGAAGCAGAGGAGGCATGCAGCAAAACTGACAAACTCCAAAAGGAGGGATGGGCTATGTTCAGTAATATAATGTAGAACCAAAGAAATATTATGCCCAATATCACACGCATGCTCAGACATATGCGCTGCAACCACAGCAAATGCAGCAGGTGCCAGTACAAATACAAACGCCACAAGGGAAGTTATACCAATTGCCTATGCAAACACAACAGACACAACCTTAGCAAGTACAGACACAACAGGCTATGGTACCACAATGGAAAATGAACACAGAAGTTCAACAAGCACCCGCACCCAAATTGGGGAGTGTGTCTATGGTAGGAGGAAATCCTTTCACATGTACAGGGATGAATTCATACCCACAATACGACAGCCCACAGAGCAACCTGATGTGCTCATTACTATGTCTGACACCAGGGTAAAACATTTTCATTTCTCATAGACACTGGAGCAACTCGTTCCTGTGTCTGCAAGGGAAAATATCCAATGTCAGGTATTGCCATGAATACACAAGTATTCTCTGGAGCAACAAATTGAGTTCCTTTTACATACAAATTACCAATCTCTGTAGGAGAACATTATGTGTCAATGCCATTTCTGTATTCCAGGCAGACGCCAGTTAACATATTAGGGTGCAACTTGATGACAAAGCTCAGCATGACAGTATCTTTTACTGATGAGGGAATAATGTGTTCCACCCCTGGGATACATTATCTGAATGTGAAAGAACTTATATTAGCCTCTACAGGCCAGAATGCATTACGAGGTGTTCCCTTAAATACAGAAGTATTTTTGTATGGAGTGACTGTTGTATTATCATGGTTGCCCCGATTGATAGACAAGCTATGTTCAGACCAGAAATCCCTATGGACGATGAATAAGGACAGATTATTAACTTAGAGTTAGAAGCAGCAGTGGTCAGAGAGGAATGAGTGGTTCTTCATGGGACAGATGATGAGGGAAGAGGATGGATAACAGTGATAGCTCTCAGTGAAGGATATAGGTTGACATATTTAACAGATGAAGAGCTGTTTAAGGATGAATATTCAGACTTTGAGTTAGTAGTTTTTATAAGTCTCACTTGTTGGATTAAAGTAGAGAATAGAGAGATTCTACAGAGAATGGTGATGGTAAAAAAGGTACCGATATTTCTCCAAGAAGATTTAGAGAAAGTACCAAATACTTTATGGGCCACAAGTCCATGTGATGTGGGTCTATTAAAAGGAGTATGAGCAGTTAAAACCAAACTCAAACCAGAAGCTCCTTTGTCATGAGTAAAGCAATACCCTATGTCTAGAGAAGCGGATAAAGGATATTTGAGACCATTTCCGCTTTGAAGAATCAAGGTATAATGGTGCCATCAGACTCTCCATGTAATACGGCTGTGTATCTAGTGAGAAAATCGATGGGGGGATCATGGAGATTTATACAGGACCTTTGCCTTCTATACAATATAGTCGAAGCTGAGTTTCCTTTAGTTATGAATCCTGCAACAATATTGTACAACATCCCATCCAAGGCCAAGTATTTCATAGTTATAGATTTAAAAAATGTGTTCTTTTCAATTCCCATTCATGAAGACTCACAAGATTTGATTTCCTTTTCGTATAGAAATATCTGCCAGAAACATACAAGATTGCTGCAGGGGTACTGTGAGTCCCCCTCGATATTTTATAGAATCCATCAGATGGATCTGGGTAATGCCCAGCTCGAAAGTACAATAGTTCAATACGTGGATGACATTTTGGTGTGCAGTGAGACAGGAGAAAGATGCAGAGAAGATTCAGTTAACCTCATGACTATACTCTCAGAGAAAGCGTACAAGGTAGACAAAGAGAAGTTACAATATTGCTTGAAAGAGGTCTTGTACATAGAACACTTGATCTCCCATGAGGAGAGGAAAGTGAGACCTGAGAGAGCAGAAACAATAATGAAGACTGCAGAACCTAAAACAGTGAGGGAAATGCAGCAGTTTCTAGGCCTAGTTTCTAGGCCTATACAATTATTGCAGGGCCTGGGATTTTGATTACAATACTTATATTCTACCACTTTTAAAAGGGCTTAAAGAAGCACAGGTGGGCAACAGTAAAATAATGTGTACAGATGAGATGAGGAGTTTTACCTATTTCTCATTCAAATAGAGAAGTCATGACAGCAGTCCTTACACAGAAATGACATTAGGACACAAGCATACACCATTGGCTTATTATAGTGGAATTCTAGATCCAGTTATGAAAGGACACTATCCCTGTAAGCAGTCTTTAGCTGCTGCTGCATTCACGATCAAAAAAGATTAAAGTATAACAATGGTGTGTTCAGTAATACTATTTGTAGAGCATGCATTATTTGTGATTTTAGAGAAGCCTAAACGTACATTGATACGAGGTAATTATATCAAATCCTACGATAAAAATGGTTAGATGCAAGACAGTGAACCCAGCATCGTTCATAGCAGAACTAGTAAGGGAGGGTGATTATTATATACATGATCATACAGCGTACATTGAAAATTGCAATGAAATTCCCCAAGTTAGAGAAAATGCTATTGGGAGGGGGGGAGTTGATTTTATGGATGGTTCTTCAGAAATTGATCAAACAACTGGCGAAAGGCATACTGTATTAGCGTTAGTGAAGTTGTACCGAGAGGGTGAATTTGAAGTAGTGATAAGTGTGTGATTGCCTTCGCATTACTCAGCACAAGCAACAGAATTAGTGGTGCTTATCGCCGCGCTTCAGAGTTTTGAATATGAGGAAGTGACGGTGTACTCAGACTATGCCTATGTAAAGTCAACTGTACACGCAGGTTTGTCACACTGGAAAAGGAGGGGCTTCCTCCACGCAGACGGCACTCCAGTGAAACATGCAGACCTATTGGATACATTTATTGAAGTATTAGCACTCCCATTGACGCTAGCAGTCATAAAATGCACAGTCCACA
This sequence comes from Ambystoma mexicanum, assembly GCF_040938575.1. NCBI lineage: Eukaryota > Metazoa > Chordata > Amphibia > Caudata > Ambystomatidae > Ambystoma > Ambystoma mexicanum. The sequence goes on from NC_090928.1 coordinate 1,260,022,750, forward strand.
CTAAGAGAAGATGTACTTTTCCACAGAAACGAAGCGACAGATTTAGAAGCCAAAAAAGCAGCCTATTTTCTAGAGATTACTAATTTTGAAATTGAAAGTATCAAACAGATGACAGGACGATGCATGTTGGTAAAGGAGGACTTTAACATGCTGTCTATTGTCCAGTTAATTGAGATACAAGTACGAGCACCACAAGAAAAGGATTTATGGAAGAAATGGGGGTGTTGTTTATCCACCACTGAGGCAATTTGGAGACAGGATTGCACTGGAAAGCCAGTTATGCGTCTAGTATTATTTTTTTATAACTCTGTTTATTGATTCAATAATGAGTACATATCAACATTAAACAATCAACAAGGTCACATGGCACAGATACAGCATTACAAGTCATGCAGCATTTCATGACCAGCGCACGGGTATATGGGGGCCCTAGGGACCAGTATGGTTGGGCCTGGGGCACCCGGTGCGTTCGAGGAATATCGTGGGCCACCGGGGTCACCCATTGCAGATATTCCTAAATTGCCCTCCCATTTCCCCCAAACCTTCTGAAAAACCTCCCGGGTCACCCTCTGGCCTTGTAGATGTGTGTTTCCAGGGACGCACATCTGTCCACTTCATTGGACCAACAGTTTAAACTTCGTTTTTCAGCCAAGCCCCAGGTTGCAGCAGTTTGTCTCTTCCCTGTTCCCATTGCCACCGCCAGCAATGTTTTTTCGTGCTTAATGAAGTCCACCTCATCCCATATATCCATCAATAGCAGTTTCAGGTCCTGTGGAACCGGGGATCCCAAGACGTCAGAGATCTTTCTAATACATCTCCCCCAGAATCTCTGGAGTATGTCACAGCCCCACACCATATGAAAGAAGGTGCCCTCTGCCCTTTTGCATCTCAGACATTCCCCACTGTCCGCGATCCCCCATAGTGCCATCGCTGCTCAGGAGTAGTACGATTGGTGTAATATTTTGAGATGGATCAATCTTAGCTTGGCGTCAATACCAATTTTACGTGGAAAAATGAGTGCCTCCACCCATTCCCCGGTTTTAAGGGAGCCCAGGTCCCTTTCCCAATTCTCTTTTAGCCTGGTCAGTTCTTGGGTTCCGAATGAGTTGAGGACCTGATATAGCGTGGAAGTGACTTTGGTCGGGATGCGATCTGGCAGGACATTGGTCTCGAGGGGGGAACATTTGGGAACCTCACCCAAGTTAGGGAATTGGCCATTGATAGCGTGTGTTAATTGGAGATGCCTGAAATATTCACTAGGTTTGATACCGAACTTCCCCTGAAGCGTCTCAAAATCTAGGAGGTGTCCATCCTGTACTAGTGAGTATACATATGCCCTGTCTCTCCCAGGTCTTGAAGTGCCCCATTTTCTGAAATTCGGGGAGATGCTTATTGTGCCACAGAAGTTTCTCCAGTATTGGCCTCCCTCTCCACCCAATATGCTGTTGGGCCTCTTCCCAAACATGGCGAATGAGTAGTGTCATCCTTGACATTCCCACCACCCTTTTATTTTCACCATACAATATCTAAAGGGGAGTGGTCTGGCATGCTCTGCCTATCTCGGCCCTGATGTGTGGGATCGCCGGGTCTCTGTGTAGGAATTTGTTCACCACCCCCGTTTGTGCTGCCCAGTAATAGGTGCGAAGACATGGCAATCCGATACCTCCCTAACACACCGATCGTTGCAGTGTTTTAAAGGCAATGCGAGGTTGTCTCCCTCCCCATAGTAACCCCCGGAGGACACTATCTGTTGATGTAAAAATTGTTTGGGGGATGGAAAGTGGGGCATTCTGAAAGACATATAGAAATCTCGGGAGTGTCAACATCTTGAACAGGGCTGCTTTACCCAATAATGTTAAGGGCAGGGATTGCCAGTAGGACACGTCAGCTGCAAATCTATCTATCACAGGCTGAAATTGAGCTGGAGGAAGTCGTCCAAGGTTGGACTTATGCGTATACCAAGGTAGGTGAAGCCCAAGAGCGAGACCGAGTACGGGCATCTTTCAAGGATTGCAGTGTCTCCACCCTGGAGCGAGAAAAATACAATTTTCTGTTTATTCACTTGAAGTCCCCCAAATCTTTGGTATTCTGAGAGGATATGGGACACTACCGGGCAAGAGGCCGTCGGTTTACTAAGATATATGAGGAGGTCATTTGCGTACAATGAGACACGATCCTCCCTCCCCCAGGGCCACCGGAATCCCGTCCAGTTCGAATCTGTCCTGAGTCTTATTGCCAGTGGTTCAATAGCAAGGACAAATACCAGGGGGGAGAAGGGACATCCCTGTCTGGTCATGCGGCCCAGTTTAAACGCCCTGGAGGACCAACCATTCACCTGCATGACCTCCTTGGGGGACTCATAGAGCAGTTTAACCCAGGACATGAACCCGTGCCCGAATCCCGTCTGTCCCACAGGGCATCCCACCCCACCATATCAAAGGCGTTCTTGGAATCCACAGCCAAAAGCGCCCGCGGGTCAGAGATTGCCGGAGCATGGTCAATAGCGAGCTATACCCTCCGCAGGTTCATCCGGGTAGATCTGCCAGGCATGAACCCACATTAGTCCGGGTGGAGAAGGGATGCTATCACTCCCAGCAGTCTATTAGCCAGGATGTGTGCAAGAATCTTGGCTTCCCCATTAATTAATGATATAGGCCTATAGGAGGCACAATGTTCCAGGGGTTGCCCTGATTTGGGCATTACCACTATACATGTCCTCCTTAGGTCAGGGGGGAGTCTTTCCTGTTCCTTGCTTTGTAGGAACATGCAATGCATGTGTCTCGTCACTGCACCCCCCAATTGGTTCCAAGTTTCTACCGGGAAGCTGTTGGGCCCAGGGGTTTTCCCATATTGGAGTTGCGACAGTGTGGCTTCCACTTCTTCTTCTGTGATCTCGGAATCAAGAACCCTCACCTGGTGTTCTGAGAGGCGGGTGGAGTTCAACCGAGTCTAGGAAATGTGGGTTGTTTATCTCGGTTGCCCTTGCTTGGGGGGAATAAAGTTTTTCATAGAAGGTAGCAAATGCCTCTGCGATGTCGGAGTCTTTGGTTAACAGTTTCCCACCTTCTGTTAGCATGGCCTGTACCTGCCCCTTGCTTTGGTCTTGTCTTTCTAGCCAGGCCAGAGTCTACCCGGCTTTCACCCCAGTCTCGTATATATTTGGCTTTGGACTGACCAGTGAGCGGTCCTTGTATTATCTAAGGCCGTTTTCCTCAAGACCTCCTGTGCCGTGATTAGGGCCTCATGTGAGGCCCGATTTCGCCAGTTCCAGAAGCTGTTCTTCCCTCCTAGACACTTGAAGCTCTGCTTCTGTGATCTCCTAAGTATTTTGCCAGCGATGGGCCGACACCAAGGAGATGGCCTCCCCCGGTAGAACCGTTTTATAAGCCTCACCCGTCGTAGTTGGCCAGTCTACCGATCCCTCATTAAGGTCAAAGTATTCTGTGGTCTTATGAGAAAGGCCCTCCATTATCTAGAGTATTCCCAGATAGTATGCGTTCATGTGCAGGTTGTTTCAGGTTTGGTATGCCCATTTCTCAGTGTTATCACTAAGGGAGAATGGTCTGAAATGCCTCTCGCAAGGAATACTGCGGACAGCAACCTATGTGCCATGTATTGGGGGACAAAAAAATTATCTATCCTGGAGAGTGATCTGTGTGCGTTAGAGTAGAATGAGAACCCAGATTCGGTTTCATGCAGTGCCCTCCATGTGTCCACCAACCCCATTGATCTACAAAGGAATATAGTTTGGTCAGTTTATCCCGGCTTTTGTTACCTTTGCCTGACCTATCTTTACCCATCTCCATAACTTTGTTAAAGTCCCCCCCCAGGACCCATGAGTCTACCTGTTCAGTAAGTGTTACTGCTTGGAGATCATTCAGGAGTTCCATTGTAAGCGGTGGGGGAGCATAGGCTGCAATGATGCCCCCGCTACTTCCCCACATGCCCCCAAGTACCACCACAAATCGACCTTTTGGGTTGGTACGTACCTTCCGCAGTTGGAACAGTACCCTCTTATGTATAAGAACCATCGTTCCCCTAGCCCCACTCGAGAATCCAGCATGATATGCTTGTGAGTATTTATATCTTCTAAAAAAACAGCAATCAGGAGAGCGCCAGTTAAGAAATTGGAGCACCAGTCTCTGCTTGATGCTAGAGCCCAGTCCATTGACGTTCCATGTTAATAGGGATATTTCCCCATCACGTGCCACAAGTAGCCATTATGGTGTTTTGCAGGATTTGGGGGGGTATCCTGAGATTTGGATCTCCCTTCCCCGTGAGTATCTCAATTGTGCCCTGTCCCCGCGTGCACCCACCGCATGTTCCTGTGCCACTCCTCTCCATCCCTGCTGCAGCCATGTGACCAACCAAGGTAAACCGTGAATAATAACCAACCCCGAATCCTGGGCCTCTCCCCTTTTCCGAGGCCTGCGTGGATTTCTTACAGTGTATGAGTTTTCAACTATGATCTTTAGCACCTCACGGTGCATCACATCCCCCTAACCCCACTGCGACCCCCAACTCCCCCCACCCTGCACTTCCCCCAAACTAGAAGCACCTGTCACCCAAACTTATGTAAATTGAAACTTTAGGATCCAAAAGATATAGGAGATTCGGGTCTCAATGGGTCGATCTATAACTGTCATCAAAGGCAAGGCCACATCCTGCAATGCGTCTCGGTTTCTCAGGTGATGTCTCCAGTTCTTGGGGATCTCCCGGTCTCGTCGTCATTGTGTAGTATCAGAGTCTCTGTTTGAGTCGGGCTCGTTACTTCGTTGTCTCCCAGGGGCGTGCAGTCTTTCTGCATTTCTGGACATGGGCCAAAGAGGACCTGCATTTCCAACCAGTCCCAGACTGGGACGTGTTGTTGTAGTAGAGCTTAAGGGTGGCAGGGAAAAACAGCGCATACTTGATGCCGAGGGATGAAAGATTCTTTACTGAGTCAAAGGAATGCCGAGATTTCTGCGCTTCTCTTGTATAATCCGGAAAAAAGCTGATGCGGTCACCATTGTAGGTGATCGGGCCAGTCGCCCTTGCCATGTGGAGGAGCATAGTTTATTGGGTGCCGTGAGGCCTGAAAGCCACCGTTCCAAGAAGAGTTCCATGGACGGTCCCTCCTCCTTTTCTGGGAGACCAAATATGCGCAGGTTATTGTGGCGGGAACTGCCTTCCTTCTCCTCCGCATGAGTCTCGAGGGTAGTGAGTTTCTCCACCATCCTTTCCAGTCGTTCATCCATTTTATTTATTGTGTCTTCACTATCAGATATAGCTGTTCCGTCTCAACCACGCAAGAGGTCAGATTATGCAGGTCTTGTTGTAAGAAGGAGACTTCAGAGGCCAGACCATCAATTTTGGTTGCCATCGACGTCCTAGAATCACCTTTGGCAGCCATAATGTTTATGAGTGATGGCACTTGACTGGTGTCTGCGTTTGCACTGTCACCTGCCAGTCTGACCCAGGCTGCGGCGGTCGTCACTAGCGTACCTGTTGTGTAGCGGTACATCTTATTTTGTGTCGCACAATTGCAGGGCATGTCTTTCACCATAGACCCTCGGCACGTTTGATCCTGGTGCAGCTTCTTTCCCCCGTATGCCCGCCCTTGTGTCTGCATCTAAGTGCTTAGGTAGGCAGGAGGAGGTGAGTTGTGTTTCTCAGGATTAACAGCAAGACCTGTGATCCTTCTCTGAGTATTGGAGGGGCATATAGAAATGGGGCCCAAGACCTCATGGTCTCAGCGGACCCCAGGAGCGGGACAGCGCCACCGGCCGCAGCCCGGTTGATGTTCCCAGATTCTTGTGAATGCAGACAAGACACTCACAAGCTGCTTGTTTATAAGCAGCGATTGGCTATGCCTCTCTTCCACCACGTGGGCTCCACAGGTCACAGGCGCCCATCAGATCTCAAGCTACAGGCCGACCCCGCACAGTGTCTATAGTGCTGCAAACCTCCATTTCCAGTGTCCCTGCTTGCTCCTGTGTCCTTCTTTCCCCGACCAGCTCTAGGATATGATCAGGGCCCATCATAGGCTTCTTCCGCACAGCCGCACTCACCAGCCTGATGGGACCACCCGCGACCTGTGGCACCCCTCGGCACTCCGCAGTCGGGACCCGCTTTTCTTATTCAGGTGCTGGTCCTCCTTGGTAATGTTGGCCAGGCTGCGAGGGGAGGTCAGGAGGGAAACCTTCAACCTACTGACACACTTTGAGTCCTGCATATTCCACTTGTGCTATTTTCTTTTCTTGTGTCCCCCGCGGGGCTCCTCACGCCGCGGGAGCTCAGCAGGGCTCCAGCACAGTATGGTATCTGCTAAATCAAAGCCTCCTTGCCTGGGCCCCCGGCACTGCTGTATGCCTTCTCGCCCCTCCTGCAGCCACCACCAGGACTCACCGCCAGTATCTGCCAGGCTACTGTCCCTCGGTTTTCAACATTGTGTCCAGCGGATGTACGATCGCAGCTCACTTCCCAGCCTGAACGCAGTCTGCCTCTGCATCTTAGGCCACGCGGCTGAGGTGGAGGATGTTCCGTCTCTCTCTACATGAGATTGGGTGCGCCCAGACTTCTGTGGGCCTCGTCCCGCCTCGAGACGCACAACTTCAGGGACAGTTGTACTTTCTCCAGTCACAGCTCTGTTGAAATGTTTTCTGGGCCGGTGTCCTCTGCCAGCACCCACGGTGCACTGTGTGCACTCAGCCGCGGTCTTCTTCCCGCCAGCCCACGCAGATTCACCACCTTGTCAGCCCACTGTTCACTGCGTAGGATGCTGCAATGAGGCTAAAGCGGCCCCGATTTTCACCTGTGTTTCTGGGGTAGTGTGCAAGTTCTATCTCTGCCGGCACTGAAATACTTAAAGTTTTGTAACAACAGACAGGATATTTTAGCAGAATAACAGCAGCCCCGGCGGAGCAGCAGATCCTCACGTCTGCATATGACGGCTGCTCAACAGCACCCCCGCCTCTAGTATTATTGAGGATAGCACTGGAGCAACTTCACTATCCCGCACATATGACTCAAGAGAGTCTAGCTGCAACAATTACAGAAGAGTGGCTCTCACCCAATCTGTTAGAACATGTGGCACAGGGTTATTGCAAATTGCATTGTGTGCCAGAAATGTACATCAGGGCATACTTTGCAAACAGTGAGAGGAGCAATTCCCAGACCCAATGACCTATTGCAGCACCTACATATAGATTATGTAGATATGCTGCAGACATGCAATGGTTGCAGATACATGCTGGTTGCAGATACATGCTGGTTGTGGTATGTTGTTTTTGTCGATGGATCGAGGCAGATCCATGCACACATCCTGACGCCAAGGTGTGCTACCAAGTTTCCTGTATATTAGGTCTTCCCAAGATGGGGTGTGTTTGAGGTTTTGCGGTCTGACAATGAACCGCATTTTGTGAATGAACCTTTTGAACAAATAGTTATCCCATTAGGCATTAGGCATACGTTTTCCTCAGTGTACCATCCACAGGTGAATGGTATTTGCAAACAATTAAATGGACTGTTGAAGGAGAGGATAGAGATGGTCAAAATGACGTTGAAGAAGCGATGGCTACATTGCCTACCCATTGCCCTATATGTCTTAAAGAAAAACTGACTCGGATTACCATCTAACTCCTCATGAGTTGGTGACTGGAAGACGCATGAGAACTCCCCTTGCTCCTCCAACTAGGTTAAAAACATATGCCCACAGTGTAGCAAGGGTATTAGGGGATGAGATGCATGATAACCTAACACCAATGACAGCAAGTGCCTCTTTCATGTCTGAACAGGTCAAAAACTGGAGGGCGGGTTCAGAGAGAAGCGACAAAGATGATGAATCCATTGAAGAAGAATATTTGTTTAAAGAACCCAGCATTTACCCAGGGGATCAGGTGCTGGTGTGCAAATTTGTATGCACTTGGAGCACACCCCATTTTGAAGGTCCGCACGAGGTGGAAGAAGTTACCCCAACCGCTGCAAAATTAAAAGGAAGGCGAGCTTGGCTACATCTGCATGCCATCAACCCATATAAAGGAGAAACTCTAAACCCTCCTGAAGATACTGAAGGTGAAGCAAGAAAAGAGGTTCTGGGCATGCAGACTCGTTGGATGGCCAAGAGAAAAGACAAGGAAAATAAAGAGCATGGCAGTATTTTGAACTAAGGGCAAAGATTGTTCAACATTTGAAGAGGAGTAAAAAAGATGTGTAGTAATCCTGAAACATTCTTTTTTAGACAGATCCTTGGAATATTACATTGAATTATCAAAGTTAAAAAGAAGAAAAGCACACTTTATATCTTTATGTTACCTATTGCAACAACATTATGCACATTTTTGTTTGCTGTTTTTAACTACATATTACAGTCGTGTCAAGCTTTAGTGAGAAGATACGTGAATATAGTGACATTTTTTGGGAATCCTAAAAACAATGATATCATTTTCAGGATAATTTTAGCAATCATCATGCAGTTCTTGGTTTGAAAGTGTGCTTACATATTCAGAATTAAAAAGAGAATGAGGAGGTTTCAAAATATAAGAGATACATTGCCATCAAGAATATTTATGGGCTTTCATGGAATACTAATTTGTGATATCATTTTTTATTATGATTTGTATTTTCCTCCTGATTATTATGGCATCCAGACATGTTATAAAAAATTATGCAGACATGATGGGGAACAATGGGACAGTTACTATTATCCCTGATGGAATCACAAACCGTATTTATTATAATGTCACTAGGCATCTATTTCAATTTAAAAGGGATGTTGGGGAAAACGATGAAGATATAAATACATATCTTGAGAATTCGGCTCATTTAAAAAATAACCTCTAGTATCAGCACATGAAAAAGGTGGGCAGATGAGCGTCAGATGAAAGCTGCTATTTGTGTTCCCTAATACCTCATGCATTGGGAACGCTAAAATATTCATAGCCACAGAAGTATCAGGAAAAAAAGCACGTCGCCTGATACATCGCGCACTTTGGACAGTTCGAAGGCAGAAGAGCATCCATATTGTGGGTGAATAAAGCGACATCTCAAAGAGAAGACAGTTCTGTACAAGATTTAAAGACAAGAGAGAAGCCAGAAACAAAGCATCAAATCATAAAATATGAACAGCCTGAAATAAATGGAGCAGGAATCAAGATTGACGAAAATAAGATGGTGCAAAGCAAAGATGAGAATGGGAAGGAAATACGAGAATGTTGGGAAAGAGGTCAACTGCACATTAAAGGAACAGTGATTACTCCTGAAGGATGGGCTGATGGACTGGCTGTGTGCAAAGCAGAAGCATTAACCGGAGAGTGGGAAGTAGTTTTGGCAAATACAGAAAAAGAATGCAAAGATCAACGGCCGAAGATTGCAAGATTCTTGACACGGGTCAACAATGAGGGAGGACCATGGCAGATACTACCCCTGTAGAATGCCTCCTTATGTTTCAGAAATAATGGTACAGTGAAAGTTGGAGAGAATCGCCAACGTGGCCGGGTTTTGATGTATGAGGCATGAAGGAGGAACAGCAGTCCTATGGATCATTATTGGGCCTCTGGATCAAAAGCATACACAAGGTTACCACCAAAATGGGGAGGTGTTTATTCATTGGTGCTGAGAAGCATACCAGCCTTGGTGGTACCACACACTGGCCTACAGATTACAGACTTTCCCAAAATGGACACACATCTGAGGAAGAAAAGATCCTTCCATTGAAGTAGACAGAGGAGAGATCATTACTTCTCAGCAAAATTGATGGAAGCCTATCATGACATTCCAGATGAGCATAGGCTATTCAGCAGAACAGCAGTGATATTCACCTCAATATTCCTGCCAGGAATTCAGACTGCAGTGAATGCTAAATGGTTACAGATTACCAGATGGGAGCTGCTGCAAACGATCAATACGACAATAAAAGGATTGAATGGGATCAGACAGTAGACACTCAACAGGAGAGGATTGAATGGGATCAGACAGTAGACACTCAACAGGAGAGGCGATGCAGTGGACAATCCTTTACACCAAGAAAAGAACAGTAAACAGAGCTTTGAAGGCCGCATGTGCTCTTTCATTCGGCGCTATGGAACATCCAGAGTTTAAGAATAGTTCTTACCCACTTCATAAACTTTATTGGAAGAATGTACAGATACACATATTACCAGTTACTTGACAAATGCGCCACTTTTACAATTTTTCTCCAAGAAAAATACGTAAACTTTGTAACATTTCAACAGAACCCAGTAAGAACAGAAAGCTATGCATTGTCAAAGCCACATGGGGGCAGCAGAGACCGTCAGTAAAATCACAGAAGCACATATTACTTTTTCCCCTGCAAGCACACAGAGTAGGGACGTGATTCAAAGCGAAATTGTATTTTTCACATTTCAAAACTAAGGCCTGCAAACAGATGCATTGCACGATAAAGCCAACAGCCCCAGCCTGCATAGTCAATGGTGAGGGATAGTGGGGAGCCACAGGTTTCAGAACCATGACCATCAGTGGCTTAAGTGGGATGCTAAAGCGGGGGAGGGGCTCTCCTTAGGGGCATGGCCTAAGCATGTGTGTACGTAGGCCACGCCCCCTAACAAATGCCAATGGGGAGAAGGGGGCTGGTGAAAGCAGTGGAGCTGGAGCGCACTGCCATTGTTACCTGTGGTGCGCGTTACACCAGTGTGCCCCAGCTCTCACTCGAAGCAGGCAATCCTTTAATTCAAGGCGCTGCATGGTTAAAAAGCACAGGCTCCTTGAATGAAAGGGCTGCCTGCTGCATAATAACTCTGTACTCCAGGCTCCCTTTTTGTTTCTGAGTAAAGAGTCACCAGGCATCATGAAGCCTCATTTAAATTTTTGAAAATAAAAATGTAAAAAAAAAAAAAAAAAATGTTAAGGCTTTATGTTGCATGGTGACTCTTTACTCAGAAACAAAAGCAGAGGCTGGTCCCTCCAGCCCTCCTCTTGTTTCAGAGTGTAGAGTCATCTGGCAGCCGTGTAGCCGAAGCCACCGTTACACTGGCTGTCTGCAGATGTCAGTACTTCCGAAGTGCTGACACCTGCAGCAGGTCCGTGTAACTACAGTGCTTCGGCTACACGGCTGCCCGATGTGTCGGCATGGCTGAGGCTAGTCGGGGTGGGCCCCACTAGGGCCCCGGCTCGGGAGCCCTTTTGTGGAGACAGCCAGACCTTGGCCCCAGCTAGCCCTAGCCCACTTAAAGCCCTGCCTGTCCTAAAAGATACGGGATTATATGGTGACATTATGTACTGCAGTTAGGAATGTTCGTACATGTATTCGATAAGTTATCTCAGTGAATTGAAACATCTGTGTACAGCCGGATGGAAGCAGATTTAAATCTCTGCATACCGGTGTCAGTCGAGGGTAGGCGTGGGTGAATGGCATCCCCCCACGGACTCGTCTCCCAGGGTATTTCAGAGGCTGTGTGTAAAACCAAGAAACACTTTGTATTTTTCGAAATTATAATTTAAAGCAAGACCTAAAGATTGAAACTGGTCACCAGCAGGCTCGGGCTGGGCTATGGCACGTTGCCTGAAACAAAAACACAAGAAGCTAGTGTGGGCCCGTATTTTTGCTCAAAACTGTCCACTTTTGGGGCCCAGGTGGTCCAGTTTAATAAGCTACTTCACCATGCGGCTAGTAGTTTTGACCATTGATACTGAATACGAGTAGGGTCTTGATGTCCTTTCTGATGTGTAGGATGGAGGGGACCAGACTCGTCTGAACTGCTACCTTGTCCCAGAGGCAAGTTGCAGAGCAGGGAAAGGCCTGTTTCCTGTATTTTCCCTCTTCCAGTTCTTTGTTTCCAGTCTGCAGATGTTGGAGCTTCTGGGTGTGTGATGGCCTCCTCAGATGGGAGGTTTCGCAGCCAGGTAGAGTGGTATTTTGCTTTTGTAGGTGATGCAGGCTCGTCCTATGGCTTTCACGGTCACCTCTTTGATAACGACACTCAAATATTTTTTTTCTTTCCATCCTTCACCCTAGCCATCTTGGAATGGATTGCTGGCTGTCTCGCTGCAATTTGGCACTGGGTGGCTCTCCGCTGCCTCAAGCTGAACTCTTCAAAAATGAAAGTCACCTTTCTCCGGCTTTCAATCCCGTCCCTGCCCTCCTATCTCCTTCCTGTGAGGCCTTCCTTCTCCCTTGCCAAAGGCTCACAAACTTGGTGCCCTCTTCGATGGGGACCTCCAACGGCAGCAATACCTCACTACTAGAGCCTCTGCGCCACGCATTAACCTTCACAACTTTCAGAAAAAACATCAATTTCTTACTCAGCACTCTACGAAAACTCTAATCTCCACCCTCGCGCTCAGCAAATTGGACTACTGCTCGAGCTGACTCATTGGCCTTCCTGTCCATCAGGGGCATCGCTAGGAATCTGGGATGGCTATAGCCCCAGGTCTTTTGGTTGGAGCCTCGGATAGAAGCTCAGGGGCTACAACCAAAAGTCTAGCCCCAGCCGAGCCCCGACGTTAGCGCAGCATCTGCTGTGACACCCAGCCATGTGACTCTGACGGCAGAAGCTGCCACATTTCTTACCTCAGAGAGCGGTGTATTTACTCACTTTAAAACCTTTAAAGTAAGCAAATACGCCGCGCTCCGAGGTGAGAGAACAGTCAAAACGTGACTGCGGGCTGCAGCAAACGTAGAGGCAGTGGACAAAAGCCTGTCGAGGGGATATCAGTAGACGCACGTATGTTGAAGCTAAAGGCTTAACTGCTGGGGTCATCTTTTACATGGCCCATGCTGCCTGCCCAGAGGATATCAGTAGCCCCCTGTATGGTGAAGCTAAAGGCTTAACTGCTGGGCTCATCTTTTGCACGGCCCATGCTGCCTGCCCAGGGGATATCAGTAGACCCACATATGTTGAAGCTCAAGGCTTAACTGCTGGGCTCATCTTTTACAAGTGCAACGCTCACCTGATATCCACGGGGACAGCACTCAGCCGGTCCGGACTTCCGACCACTTCGAACCCTTCCCTGGACTTGCTCAACCAAGCACTGGGCCTGAAACTCAGTATTATCAGAGGTCAATTCCCTATTGGTCTTGCTTATCTGGCCCCCCTTTTCTTCCCTGGATCCCAACCTTCCCCCGGACCTCTCCTCACCTTGTTTTTTGATGTGGGGCGCTCTCCGCCCTGCCTTCGATGCAAGGGTGCGTTGGGTGACCGGGCTAGAGGGTGCCTAGTTGCTTCACTGGCACGGGCCCGGTGGACGCGGGCTTGCTGTGGCTTCAGCCCGACGGTTAATTGGAATGAGCCTTACAAAAGTTCTGATGGCTCTAGTCCCTTTAATACTGTGTCTTTCTTTCCTTAGGTGATGAAGGTCTTGAGGATGGTGATGCGCTGCTGAAGTAAGTAGGAATTCGGAGCGTGATGCTTATTGGCTTCCTTAGCAATAAACAATGTTCGTCTTTTCCGTGTCCTTTTAGGTGCCGCAGTAACCCAGCATGGAAGCAAGCTGAGGAGATGAGCTGCAGTGAGAAAGCGCAATGTGCGGCGCCTCTAAAATGTTTTGCGCTAACCTGATGTGTCTTTTCCCCTTTTTCAGATCGGCGGGATGCTGCGGAGCAGAAGTTGTCCGATCGACGGGAGATCAGGTAAGGATTAAACTCTATTTGCAAATTCGAGAGAGCTAAGTATTGCAGAATGCTTACTAATGTCTTTTCCTCTATTCTTCCCCCCTTTGGTAGGGCATGGCATGCCGAGATGGAGATGAGTCTGCCATAAGAATCCGCAAAGACTGGGGAGAGCTGGACAGAAATTGGATGCTCTTCGAGGTGAGTATTGGCAACAAAGTTCTTATTCGTGCATGTGCGCTGGCAGGTGCAGAGAAATGCAAAGCATGTTTCTCAGGCCGGGTGTGGTTTAAATAGTCTGTAGGTATCCCAGGTATCCCTGGGCTGAGCCACACCCGAAAGACTAGACCGCTCATCCAGTTCAAGGAACTGAATTACATGGGGGCATCCATTGCCCCATAATAGACTGCAAGTCCAATACTAAGTGGATCTCAGGACTGTGTGTGAGCTTGGTGCCAAAGGCGCCAAGTCTGAGGCCAAGTATGTGTCTGGGGAGATGGAGAGGCCCTTAGGGGCCAACTAGGTGGCCGTGACCTGGCTCCAGCCTGATATGCCGGGGGGCTGGGAGCAGGAATCGTGACAGCACTCCCCCCAAGACCCCTCTCAAGGTGGCTTTCCCCTCAGGTCCCGGCTTGTTTGGGTGGTTTTGGTGGAACCTCCTAAGCAGACGAGGTGCGTGGATGTATTCACGGGGTTCCCATGTTCTGTCCTGGGGACCGTACCCTTTCCAGTCCACTAGATAGTATAGTTTGGATCTGACATACTTAGAATCCAGGATGTCCTTGACCTCGAATTCTGGCTCTCCTGCGATCTCTATTGGCTTTGGTGCTGGTGTCACACGGGTCCCAGGTTGAACAGGCTTTAAGAGAGACACTTGGAATACAGGATGAATTAGCATATTAGCTGGTAAGGCTAGTTTGACAGCTACTGGATTTATCACGGAGGTGATAGTGTATGGGCCTCGGTATCTTGGACGGAAGGTTCGGCTCCCTTTAATGGGTACATGCTTGGATGCCAGCCAGACTTTGTCTCCCACTTGGTAGTTAGGGGCTTTGATTCGGTGTTGGTCTGCAAATTTCTTCTGACGATCCTCAGCTCAGAATAGGTGTTCTGCTGCCCTTTTGAAGGTTTGTGAAATGGTTGTATGTAAGGTTTTAATTGCTGGCATTTCTAAGGTCGTAGGGGTGTCCAACTCAGAAGTGCGTGGATGTCGACCATATATGGTATAGAAGGGTGTTTGCCCAGTACTGGTGTGTAGGGAGTTGTAATAGGCATATTCATCAATCCATAATATATCTGACCAGCTCTCCTCAGCTTGATGGAGCATACAGCGTAGATACTGTTCGAGCGTCTGATTCGTTCGCTCAGTTTGACCATCCGTTTGGGGATGGTGACTGGTGGATAGTCTGATGTCAATGTGAGCCATAGAGCAGCACTTCCTCCAGGAAATCGAACACAAACTGAGTACCACGATCTGAAACCAGTACCGAGGGGAAACCATGGAGCCGTACGATGCATTTCAGAAATACTTTTGCTAGAGTGGAAGCGTTTGGGAGCCCCTTTAGAGGGATGAAGTGTGCCATTTTTGAAAACAGGTCCACAACTACTAGAATGGTGTTGAATCCCTGACTGGATGGTAGGTCAGTAATAAAGTCGAGGGATAACATGTGCCAGGCTGCTGGTGGGATATCCAACAGTTGCAAGAGTCCTGCCGGTTTCTGTTTGGATGATTTGTTTTGAGCGCATAATCCACAAGATCGGATAAATTGAACAATGTCTTTACGCCATGTGGGCCACCAATAATTTCGCTAAAGTTTTTGCGATCCCCGGGTGGCCTTCGATTAAGGAATCATGATATCTGGACATGACTTGTTCTCGTAGTTCCTGATTTGGTAAGAACAAGCGGTTTCTGAAGTAGGGCAACTGGTCCCTTATCGTGTAATGTTCCCCTTGTGTGCACCACTCTTGTGATTGCTTAGGACTCATCAAGTATTGGATTTTTTCATGCAGTTCTTTCTGAGTGATGGTTGCTGTAATTCCCAGGAGTTTATCACATGGGATAATAGGTATCGGGTCCGGTGGTTTGTAGTCCTGTTCTTCAATACCCATACATGAAAGGGCATCGGCCTTCCCGTTTTTGACTCCAGGTCGAAATGCAATCACGTAGTCATATTCAGCGAAGAATAGGGCCCAACGTAACTGTCATGAAGATTGCGCTTTAGCAGTTTTTAGATACTGGAGATTTTGGTGATCTGTTATGACAGTGATGGTGTGTCTTGCACCCAGAAGGTAATGGCGCCAGGCCTGAAAGGCAGACTTGATGGCTAGGAGCTCTTTATCTGTGATGGTGTAATTGAGCTCGGGGGTGTAAATTTACGTGACCAGAAGGCAACCGGGTGTAACTGACCCATTTCAGGATCCTTTTGCAAGAGGACGGCTCCCATGGCCATGTTTGAAGCGTCCGTTTCCACCACATATGGGAGTTCTGGGCGAGGATGGCGTAGAATTGGGGCCAAAGTGAATCGAGCCTTAAGTTCCTGGAAAGCTCTTTCTGCTTCCTCTGTTCATTGAAATTTTTTATTGCTCTTTTTTAGTAACGATGTGATGGGATGTACTATCTGTGAGAATTCCGGGATGAACCGGCGGTAGAAGTTTGCGAAACCTAACATGCTCTGTACTCCCTTGAACGAGTTTGGTGATGGCCAGTTTAGGATCGCATCTATCTTGTGTAAATCCATGCGGATACCCTTCGGACTAAGAATGAAACCAAGGAACTCCACCTCGGAAACATGGAATGAACACTTTTCAAGCTTGGCATAGAGCTGATGCTGGCGGAGTTTTGCCAGGACGGATCGAACGTGTTTGACGTGGTCTTATTTTGATGTGGAGTACACTAGGATGTCGTCAATGTATACTAAAGCACAGACATCAATTAATTCCCTTAAAACATCGTTCATGAAATATTGAAATGCAGCTGGCCCGTTGCAAAGGCCAAAGGGCATTACTTGATATTCGTACAGGCCATACTTGGTACGAAAGGCGGTTTTCCATTCGTCGCCCTTTTTAACTCGGACAAGGTGATATGCTCCTCTTAGATCTAGTTTTGTGTAGATTTGGGCGTCTTTGACTTGGTCAAGCAGTTCAGGAATCAATGGCAGGGGGTGACGGTTTTTGACGGTAATCTGGTTCAATGCGCGATAGTCGATGCACGTTCTTAGGTCCCCTTCCTTTTTCGGTACGAAGAACAGAGGACTGGCCGCCGGGGACTTCGAGGGACGGATGAACCCGTTTGCCAGGTATTGGTCGAGATAGGACTTCAGGTGCTGGTTTTCTGGTTCTGTGAGTGCGTAGATTCGTCCACAAGGGATCTGGGCGCCGGGTATCAGGTCAATCTGGCAATCGTATGGTCTGTGTGGAGGTAGGGTATTAGCTTGTTCCTTCTGAAACACGTCTTGGAAATCCTGGTACTCTCTTGGTAGGGTCCCGGCCACCACTGTTCCCAGCATAGAGGTTCTGGTGTCGATTGATTGTTTCTCTTGACGATAACACGTTTGAGCACAGGTCTCGCAAAAGGCCAGCTCCTTTGCTCGCTAATCGATTCAAGGATTATGAGCTACCAACCAGGGCATCCCTAAGATCAGTCGAAACTGAGGTGCTTTGATGAGGTCCAAAGCGATAGATTCTTGATGCCCATCCTGGCACAGAAGGGTTAATGTTGCAGTGCATTGGGATACTGGACCGGAGGCTACTTCCGTGCCATTGCCTGTGATTACAGTGCCTGTGGTTAACTTTGGACATAAAGGAAGTCCCATCTTTGCTGCGAGATCTTGGTCTATGTAATTCCCAACAGCTCCACTGTCTATGTACGCTCTTGCTGCGTACATCCGCGATGGTTGTTGGTGATCGATCAGGATCACAGGTAGTGCACAATGGGAGGTCTGTAGTTCACTTTCTTCGCTCGACAAGTGGACCCCTATACTTGCCGAGCTGGGCAGTTTTCCGACTCTTTGGTGGGGTCTTCCTTGTCCGTAGCTCCTACTATCCTTCTCGGTGGCTTCACTTGGCACTCCTTTAGAAAGTGACCCGATTTTCCACAGTACTAACATGATTGCTGTTGCCTCCTCCTATCTCTTTCTGCCTTAGTCAAGGGTGACCTGACGCCTCCAATCTGCATTGGTTCCCCTGAGCCTTCTGCTGATCGAGAAACATTGTCCCTTGAACGCACACAAATAGGGCGAGAGTCGGGTCTGATCCGATCTGCTCTTCGGTCTTGCAATTTTTGATCTAGCTGTGTGAGGACATCCTTTAGCTCTCCACGCAGCCCCCTATGAAATAACGTGGTTCTCTTCTCTGCAGGCCATTCAGCTTCAACCACAAGTCTATTGAACGTGGCGATGTATGTCAATAGGTCTTGGTTCCCTTGACGAAGGGATAGAAGTTCGTTGTCTAGAGCCTGTCCATGAGTACGACGGGTGAAAAGTTTTTCCATTTCCTGTTGAAAACCCCTGAAATCGCGTAACTGAGGATCGTCTTGAGTCACAAATGGTACTGGCCAGTCTGCAGCACTTCCTCTCAAATTAGATAGCACAAATGCGACCCGTGATTGGTCATTTGGAAAGGCCCCAGGCCTGCAAAGGAAGTGCAGACGGCACTGGTTTATAAAAGTGGCATATTTCTTAGGATCCCAGTGAATCGCTCCAGTGGCGCAAAGGGAACTGCCCCAGGAAGGGTTATCTGAACAGGGCTGGCTGATGGTACTGGCATTGTAGGCACGTTTCCCGGCAATGGTGCATGTCCCGCTTGCGACTGGAGAAGTTGTTGGCTTAGGTCATCTGTTCGTTCCTTAGCAACTATCAACTCCCTCCTCAGGGTGTTGGTCTCCTGCTGGGCTGCGTGTACGTCGGAGCGTAACTGTGCCAACATTTGGGCTAACTGGACAGTTTCTGACGTTTCCATTACTCCCAGGTGGATTTTTGGTGTGAAGCTTTGCGTTCTGTAACGCTCACCTGATATCCACGGGGACGACACTCAGCCGGTCCGGACTTCCAACCACTTCGAACCCTTCCCTGGACTTGCTCAACCAAGCACTGGGCCTGAAACACAGTATTATCTGAGGTCAATTCCCTATTCCTCTTGCTTGTCTGGCCCCCCTTTTCTTCCCTGGGTCCCAACCTTCCCCCGGACCTCTCCTCACCTTCTTTTTTGATGTGGGGTGCTCTCCGTTCTGTCTTCGATGCAGGGGTGAATTGGGTGATGCGGGCTGAAGGGTGCCTACTTGCCACACTGGCACGGGCCCGGCGGACGGGGCTTGCTGCGGCTTCAGCACGACCGGTAATTGGAATGAGTCTTACAAAAGTTCTGATGGCTCTAGTCCCTTTAATACTGTGTCTTTCTTTCCTTAGGTGATGAAGGTCTTGAGGATGGTGATGCGCTGCTGAAGTAAGTAGGAATGCGGAGCGTGATGCTTATTGGCTTCCTTAGCACTAACCAATGTTCGTCTTTTCCGTGCCCTTTTAGGTGCCGCAGTAACCCAGCATGGAAGCGAGCTGAGGAGATGAGCTGCAGTGAGAAAGCGCGATGTGCGGTGCCTCTTAAATGTTTTGCGCTAACCTGATGTGTCTTTTCCCCCTTTTCAGATCGGCAGGATGCTCCGGAGCAGAAGTTGTCCGATCGACGGGAGTTCAGGTAAGGATTAAACTCTATTTGCAAATTCGAGAGAGCTAAGTATTGCAGAATGCTTACTAACGTCTTTTCTTCTATTCTTCTCCCCTTTGGTAGGGCGCGGCGTGCCAAGATGGAGATGACTCTGCCGTAGGAATCTTCAAGACTGGGGAGAGCTGGACAGAAGTTGGATGCTCTTCGAGGTGAGTATTGGCAACGAAGTTCTTATTCTTGCAGGTGCGCTGGCGCTGAAGAAAGAAGTGGGCCTCTTCAGGAGATCCGAGCACAGTGAGTGTCACGCTGCAGGTGCAGAGAAACGCAAAGCATGTTTCTCAGGCCGGGTGTGGTTTAAATAGTCTGTAGGTATCCCAGGTATCCCTGGGCTGAGCCACACCCGAAAGACTAGACCGCTCATCCAGTTCAAGGAACTGAATTACATGGGGGCATCCATTGCCCCATAATACATTGCAAGGTCAATACTAAGTGGATCTCAGGACTATGTGTGAGCTTGGTGCCAAAGGCGCCAAGTCTGAGTCCAAGTAGGTGTCTGGGGCGATGGAGAGGCCCTTAGGGAGCCTGATATGCCTGGGGGCAGGAATCGTGACAACAAGGCCCATGCTGCCTGCCCAGGGGATATCAGTAGACCCCCGTATGTTGAAGCTAAACGCTTAACTGCTGGGGTCATCTTTTACACGGCCCATGCTGCCTGCCCAGGAGATATCAGAAGACCCCCGTATGTTGAAGCAAAAGGCTTAACTGCTGGGCTCATCTTTTACACGGCCCATGCTGCCTGCCCAGGGGGTATCAGTAGACCCATGTATGTTGAAGCTAAAGGCTTAACTGCTGGGCTCATCTTTTACACGGCCCATGCTGCCTGCCCAGGGGACATCAGTAGACCCCGTATGTTGAATCTAAAGGCTTAACTGCTGGGGTCATCTTTTGCACGGGCCATGCTGCCTACACAGGGGATATCAGTAGACCCCTGTATGTTAAAGCTAAAGGCTTAACTGCTGGCCTTATCTTTTACACGGCCCATGCTGCCTGCCCAGGGTATATCAGTAGACCCACATATGGTGAAGCTAAAGGCTTAACTGCTGGGCTCATCTTTTGCACGGCCAATGCTGCCTACACAGGGGATATCAGTAGACCCCTGTATGTTGAAGCTAAAGGCTTAACTGCTGGCCTTATCTTTTACACGGCCCATGCTGCCTGCCCAGGGTATATCAGTAGACCCACATATGTTGAAGCTAAAGGCTTAACTGCTGGGCTCATCTTTTGCACAGCCCATGCTGCCTGCCCAGGGGATATCAGTAGACCCACATATGTTGAAGCTAAAGGCTTAACTGCTGGGCTCATCTTTTGCACGGCCCCTGCTGCCTGCCCAGGGGACATCAGTAGACCCACATATGTTGAAGCTAAAGGCTTAACTGCTGGGCTCATCTTTTACACGGCCCATGCTGCCTGCCCAGGGGATGTCAGTAGACCCCTTTATGTTGAAGCTGAAGGCTTAACTGCTGGGCTCATCTTTTACAAGGCCCATGCTGCCTGCCCAGGGGACATCAGTAGACCCCGTATGTTGAATCTAAAGGCTTAACTGCTGGGGTCATCTTTTGAACGGCCCATGCTGCCTGCCCAAGGAATATCAGTAGACCCCCGTATGTTGAAGCTAAAGGCTTAACTGCTGGC
The DNA here is from genome assembly GCF_040938575.1 of Ambystoma mexicanum. Lineage (NCBI taxonomy): Eukaryota > Metazoa > Chordata > Amphibia > Caudata > Ambystomatidae > Ambystoma > Ambystoma mexicanum. The sequence continues at coordinate 1,260,043,661 of NC_090928.1, forward strand.
CTTATCTTTTACACGGCCCATGCTGCCTGCCCAGGGGACATCAGTAGACCCACATATGTTGAAGCTGAAGGCTTAACTGCTGGGCTCATCTTTTACAAGGCCCATGCTGCCTGCCCAGGGGACATCAGTAGACCCCGTATGTTGAATCTAAAGGCTTAACTGCTGGGGTCATCTTTTGAACGGCCCATGCTGCCTGCCCAAGGAATATCAGTAGACCCCCGTATGTTGAAGCTAAAGGCTTAACTGCTGGCCTTATCTTTTACACGGCCCATGCTGCCTGCCCAGGGGATATCAGTAGACCCACATATGTTGAAGCTAAAGGCTTAACTGCTGGGCTCATCTTTTGCACGGCCCATGCTGCCTGCCCAGGGGATATCAGTAGACCCACATATGTTGAAGCTAAAGTCTTAACTGCTGGGCTCATCTTTTGCACGGCCCATGCTGCCTGCCCAGGGGATATCAGTAGACCCCCGTATGTTGAAGCTAAAGGCTTAACTGCTGGGCTCATCTTTTACAAGTGTAACGCTCACCTGATATCCACGGGGCAGGCAGCATGGGTTGCCTGCCCCGTGGATATCAGGTGAGCATTACACTTGTACTACCAACGGGGACAACACTCAGCCGGTCCGGACTTCTGACCACTTCGAACCCTTCCCTGGACTTGCTCAACCAAGCACTGGGCCTGAAACACAGTATTATCAGAGGTCAATTCCCTATTGGTCTTGCTTGTCTGGCCCCCCTTTTCTTCCCTGGGTCCCAACCTTCCCCCGGACCTCTCCTCACCTTGTTTTTTGATATGGGGCGCTCTCCGTCCTGCCTTCGATGCAAGGGTGCGTTGGGTGATGCGGGCTAGAGGGTGCCTAGTTGCTTCACTGGCACGGGCCGGTGGACGGGGCTTGCTGCAGCTTCAGCCCGACCGGTAATTGGAATGAGTCTTACAAAAGTTCTGATGACTCTAGTCCCTTTAATAATGTGTCTTTCTTTCCTTAGGTGATGAAGGTCTTGAGGATGGTGATGTGCTGCTGAAGTAAGTAGGAATGCGGAGCGTGATGCTTATTGGCTTCCTTAGCACTAAACAATTTTCGTCTTTTCCGTGCCCTTTTAGGTGCCGCAGTAACCCAGCATGGAAGCGAGCTGAGGAGATGAGCTGCAGTGAGAAAGCGCGATGTGCGGCGCCTCTTAAATATTTTGTGATAACCTGATGTGTCTTTTCCCCTTTTTCAGTTCAGCGGGATGCTCCGGAGCAGAAGTTGTCCGATCGACGGGATTTCAGGTAAGGTTTAAACTCTATTTGCAAATTCGAGAGAGCTAAGTATTGCAGAATGCTTACTAACGTCTTTTCTTCTATTCTTCTCCCCTTTGGTAGGGCGCAGCGTGCCGAGATGGAGATGACTCTGCCGTAGGAATCCGCAAGACTGGGGAGAGCTGGACAGAAGTTGGATGATCTTCGAGGTGAGTATTGGCAACAAAGTTCTTATTCTTGTAGGTGTGCTGGCGCTGAAGAAAGAAGTGGGCTTCTTCAGGAGATCTGAGCACGGTGAGTGTCACGCTGCAGGTGCAGAGAAACGCAAAGCATGTTTCTCAGGCCGGGTGTGGTTTAAATAGTCTGTAGGTATCCCAGGTATCCCTGGGCTGAGCCACACCCGAAAGACTAGACCGCTCATCCAGTTCAAGGAACTGAATTACATGGGGGCCTCCATTGCCCCATAATACATTGCAAGTCCAATACTAAGTGGATCTCAGGACTGTGTGTGAGCTTGGTGCCAAAGGCGCCAAGTCTGAGTCCAAGTAGGTGTCTGGGGAGATGGAGAGGCTCTTAGGGGCCGACTAGGTGGCCGTGACCTGGCTCCAGCCTGATATGCCAGAGGGCTGGGGGCAGGAATCGTGACAGCACTCCCCCCAAGGCCCCTCTCAAGGTGGCTTTCCCCTCAGGTCCCGGCTTGTTTGGGTGGTTTTGGTGGAACCTCCTAAGCAGACGAGGTGCGTGGATGTATTCACGGGGTTCCCATGTTCTGTCCTGGGGACCGTACCCTTTCCAGTCCACTAGATAGTATGGTTTGGATCTGACATACTTGGAATCCAGGATGTCCTTGACCTCGAATTCTGGCTCTCCTGCAATCTCTATTGGCTTCGGTGCAGGTGTCACACGGGTCCCAGGTTGAACAGGCTTTAAGAGAGACACGTGGAACACAGAATGAATTAGCATATTAGCTGGTAAGGCTAGTTTGACAGCTACTGGATTTATCACGGAGGTGAAAGTGTATGGGCCTAGGTATCTTGGACGGAAGGTTCGGGTCCCTTTAATGGGTACATGCTTGGATGCCAGCCAGACTTTGTCTCCCACTTGGTAGTTAGGGGCTTTGATTCAGTGTTGGTCTGCAAATTTCTTCTGACGTTCCTTAGCTCGGACTAGGTGTTCTGCTGCCCTTTTGAAGGTTTGTGAAATGGTTGTATGTAATGTTTTAATTGCTGGCATTTCTAAGGTCGTAGGGGTGTCCAACTCAGAAGTGCATGGGTGTCGACCATATATGGTATAGAAGGGTGTTTGCCCAGTACTGGTGTGTAGGGAGTTGTAATAGGCATATTCAGCAATCCATAATATATCTGACCAGCTCTCCTCAGCTTGATGGAGCATACAGCGTAGATACTGTTCGAGCGCCTGATTTGTTCGCTCAGTTTGACCATCCGTTTGGGGATGGTGACTGGTGGATAGTCGAATGTCAATGTGCGGCAAAGAGCAGCACTTCCTCCAGAAATGGGACACGAACTGAGTACCACAATCTGAAACCAGTACCGAGGGGAAACCATGGAGCCGTACGATACATTCCAGAAATACTTTTGCTAGAGTGGAAGCGTTTGGGAGCCCCCTTAGAGGGATGAAGTGTGCCATTTTTGAAAACAGGTCCACAACTACTAGAATGGTGTTGAATCCCTGACTGGATGGTAGGTCAGTAATAAAGTCGAGGGATAACGTGTGCCAGGGTGCTGGTGGGATATCCAACGGTTGCAAGAGTCCTGCCGGTTTCTGTTTGGATGGTTTGTTTTGAGCACATACTCCACAAGATCGGATAAATTGAAGAATGTGTTTATGCCATGTGGGCCACCAATAATTCCGCTAATGTTTTTGCGATCCCCAGGTGGCCTTCGATTAAGGAATCATGATACCTGGACATGACCTGTTCTCGTAGTTCCTGATTTGGTAAGAACAAGCGGTTTCTGAAGTAGGGCAACTGGTCCCTTATCGTGTAATGTTCCCCTTGTGTGTACCACTCTTGTGATTGCTTAGGACTCAAGTTTGGGATTTTTTCGTGCAGTTCTTTCAGAGTGATGGTTGCTGTAATTCCCAGGAGTTTATCACATGGGATAACAGGTATCGGGTCCGGTGGTTTGTAGTCCTGTTCTTCAATACCCATACGGGAAAGGGCATCGGCCTTCCCGTTTTTGACTCCAGGTCGAAATGTAATCACGTAGTCATATTCAGCGAAGAATAGGGCCCAACGTAACTGTCGTGAAGATTGCGCTTTGGCAGTTTTTAGATACTGGAGATTTCGGTGTTCTGTTATGACAGTGATGGTGTGTCTTGCACCCAGAAGGTAATGGCGCCAGGCCTTAAAGGCAGACTTGATGGCTAGGAGCTCTTTATCTGTGATGGCCTAATTGAGCTCGGGGGGTGTAAATTTACATGACCAGAAGGCAACCGCATGTAACTGACCCGTTTCAGGATCCTTTTGCAAGCGGACGGCTCCCATGGCCATGTTTGATGCGTCCGTTTCCACCAGATATGGGAGTTCTGGGCGAGGATGGTGTAGAATTGGGGCCGAAGTGAATCGAGCCTTAAGTTCCGGGAAAGCTCTTTCTGCTTCCTCTGTCCATTGAAATTTTGTATTGCTTTTTTTTAGTAACGATGTGATGGGATGTACTATCTGTGAGAATTCCGGGATGAACCGGCGGTAGAAGTTTGCAAAACCTAACATGCTCTGTACTCCCTTGAACGAGTTTGGTGATGGCCAGTTTAGGATCGCATCTACCTTGTGTACATCCATACGGATACACTTCAGACTAAGAATGAAACCAAGGAACCCCACCTCGGAAACATGGAATGAACACTTTTCAAGCTTGGCATAGAGCTGATGCTGGCAGAGTTTTGCCAGGACGGATCAAACGTGTTTGACGTGGTCTTATTTTGATGCGGAGTACACTAGGATGTCGTCAATGTATACTAAAACACAGACATCAATTAATTCCCTTAAAACATCGTTCATGAAATATTGAAATGCAGCTGGCGCGTTGCAAAGGCCAAAGGGCATTACTTGATATTCGTACAGGCCATACTTGGTACGAAAGGCGGTTTTCCATTTGTCGCCCTTGTCAACTCGGACAAGGTGATATGCTCCTCTTAGATCTAGTTTTGTGTAGATTTGGGCGTCTTTGACTTGGTCAAGCAGTTCAGGAATCAATGGCAGGGCGTAACGGTTTTTGACGGTAATCTGGTTCAATGCGCGATAGTCGATGCACGTTCTTAGGTCCCCTTCCTTTTTCAGTACGAAGAACAGAGGACTGGCCGCCGGGGACTACGAGGGACGGATGAACCCGTTTGCCAGGCATTGGTCGAGATAGGACTTCAGGTGCTGGTTTTCTGGTTCTGTGAGTGCGTAGATTCGTCCACAAGGGATCTGGGCACCGGGTATCAGGTCAATCTGGCAATCGTATGGTCTGTGTGGAGGTAGGGTATTAGCTTGTTCCTTCTGAAACATGTCTTAGAAATCCTGGTACTCTCTTGGTAGGGTCCCGGCCACTACTGTTCCCAGCATAGAGGTTCTGGCGTCGATTGATTGTTTCTCTTGACGATAACACGTTTGAGCACAGGTCTCGGAGAAGGCCAGCTCCTTTCCTCGCCAATCTATTCGAGGATTATGAGCTACCAACCAGGGCATCCCTAAGATCAGTCGAAACTGAGGTGCCTTGATGAGGTCGAAAGGGATAGATTCTTGATGCCCATCCTGGCACAGAAGGGTTAATGTTGCAGTGCATTGGGATACTGGACCGGAGGCTACTTCCGTGCCATCGACTGTGGTTACAGTGTCTGTGGTTAACTTTGGACATAAAGGAAGTCCCATCTTTGCTCCGAGATCTTGGTCTATGTAATTCCCAACAGCTCCACTGTCTATGTACGCTCTTGCTGCGTGCATCCGCGATGGTTGTTGGTGATCGATCAGGATCACAGGTAGTGCAAAATGGGAGGTCTGTAGTTCACTTTCTTCGCTCGACAAGTGGACCCCTACACTTGCCGGGCTGGGCAGTTTTCTGACTCTTTGGTGGGGTCTTCCTTGTCCGTAGCTCCTACTATCCTTCTCGGTGGTTTCACTGGGCACTCCTTTAGAAAGTGACCTGAATTTCCACAGTACAAACATAATTGCTGTTGCCTCCTCCTATCTCTTTCCGCCTTAGTCAAGGGTGACCTAACGCCTCCAATCTGCATTGGTTCCCCTGAGCCTTCTGTTGATCGAGAAACATTGTCCCTTGAACGCACATAAATAGGGCGAGAGTCGGGTCTGATCCGATCTGCTCTTCGGTCTTGCAATCTTTGATCTAGCTGAACCACCAGGTTAATAAATTCTGCACAGTCTTGAGGGGGGTCCACTATATGTGCGAGGACATCCTTTAGCTCTCCCCGCAGCCCCCTATGAAATAACGTGGTTCTATTCTCTGCAGGCCATTCAGCTTCAACCACAAGTCTATTGAACGTGGCGATGTATGTCAATAGGTCTTGGTTCCCTTGACGAAGGGATAGAAGTTCGTGTCTAGAGCCTGTCCATGAGTACGACGGGCGAAAAGTTTTTCCATTTCCTGTTGAAAACCCCTGAAATCGCGTAACAGAGGATCATCTTGAGTCACAAATGGTACTGACCAGTCTGCAGCACTTCCTCTCAAATAAGATAGCACAAAAGCGACCCGTGATTGGTCATTTGGAAAGGCCCCGGGCCTGCAAAGGAAGTGCAGACGGCACTGGTTCATAAAAGTGGCATATTTCTTAGGATCCCCAGTGAATTGCTCCAGTGGCGCCAAGGGAACTGCCCCAGGAAGGGTTATCTGAACAGGCTGGGTGAAGGTACTGGCATTGTAGGCATGTTTCCCGGCAATGGTGCATGTCCCGCTTGGGACTAGAGAAGTTGTCGGCTTAGGTCATCTGTTCATTCCTTAGCAACTATCAACTCCCTCCTCAGGGTGTTGGTCTCCTGCCTGGCTGCGTGTACTTCGGAGCGTAACTGTGCCAACATTTGGGCTAACTGGACGGTTTCTGACATTTCCATGACGCCCAGGTGGATTTTTGGTGTGAAGCTTTGCGTTCTGTAACGCTCACATGATATCCACGGGGACGCCACTCAGCCGGTCCGGACTTCCGACCACTTCAAACCCTTCCCTGGACTTTTTCAACCAAGCACTAGGCCTGAAACACAGTATTATCAGAGGTCAATTCCCTATTGCTCTTGCTTGTCTGGCCCCCTTTTTTTCCCTGGGTCCCAACCTTCCCCCGGACATCTCCTCACCTTGTTTTTTGATGTTGGGCGCTCTCTGTCCTCCCTTTGATGCAGGGGTGCGTTGGGTGATGCGGGCTGAAGGGTGCCTACTTGCTTCACTGGCACGGGCCCGGCGGACGGGGCTTGCTGCGGCTTCAGCCCGACCGGTAATTGGAAAGAGTCTTACAAAAGTTCTGATGGCTCTAGTCCCTTTAATACTGTATCTTTCCTTCCTTAGGTGATGAAGGTCTTTAGGATGGTGATGCGTTGCTGAAGTAAGTAGGAATGTGGAGCGTGATGCTTATTGGCTTCCTTAGCACTACAATGTTCGTCTTTTCCGTGTCCTTTTAGGTGCCGCAGTAACCCAGCATGGAAGCGAGCTGAGGAGATGAGCTGCAGTGAGAAAGCGCGATGTGCGGCGCCTCTTCGGCGGGATGCTCTGGAGCAGAAGTTGTCCGATCGACGGGAGTTCAGGTAAGGATTAAACTCTATTTGCAAATTCGAGAGAGCTAAGTATTGCAGACTGCTTACTAACGTATTTTCTTCTGTTCTTCTCCCTTTGGTAGGGCGCGGCATGCCAAGATGGAGATGACTCTGCCATAGGAATCCGCAAGACTGGGGAGAGCTGGACAGAAGTTGGATGCTCTTCGTGATGAGTTTTGGCAACAAAGTTCTTATTCTTGCAGGTGCGCTGGCGCTGAAAAAAGAAGTGGGCCTCTTCGGGAGATCCGAGCACAGTGAGTGTCATGCTGCAGGTGCAGAGAAATGCAATGCATGTTTCTCAGGCCAGGTGTGGTTTAAATAGTCTGTAGGCATCCCAGGTATCCCTGGGCTGAGCCACACCCGAAAGACTAGACCGCTCATCCAGTTCAAGGAACTGAATTACATGGGGGCATCCATTGCCCCATAATACATTGCAAGTCCAATACTAAGTGGATCTCAGGACTGTGTGTGAGCTTGGTGCCAAAGGCGCCAAGTCTGAGTCCAAGTAGGTGTCTGTGGAGATGGAGAGGCCCTTAGGGAGCCTGATATGCCTGGGGGCAGGAATCGTGACAACAAGGCCCATGCTGCCTGCCCAGGGGATATCAGTAGACCCCCGTATGTTGAATCTAAAGGCTTAACTGCTGGAGTCATCTTTTACACGGCCCATGCTGCACTGCCCAGGAGATATCAGTAGACCCCCGTATGTTGAAGCTAAAGGCTTAACTGCTGGGCTCATCTTTTACACGGCCCATGCTGCCTGCCCAGGGGACATCAGTAGACCCCCGTATGTTGAATATAAAGGCTTAACTGCTGGGCTCATCTTTTACACGGCCCATGCTGCCTGCCCAGGGGACATCAGTAGACCCCCGTATGTTGAATCTAAAGGCTTAACTGCTGGCCTTATCTTTTACACGGCCCATGCTGCCTGCCCAGGGTATATCAGTAGACCCACATATGTTGAAGCTAAAGGCTTAACTGCTGGGCTCATCTTTTACAAGGCCCATGCTGCCTGCCCAGGGGACATCAGTAGACCCCCGTATGTTGAATCTAAAGGCTTAACTGCTGGGGTCATCTTTTAAACGGCCCATGCTGCCTGCCCAGGGAATATCAGTTTACCCCCGTATGTTGAATCTAAAGGCTTAACTGCTGGGCTCATCTTTTACACGGCCCATGCTGCCTGCCCAGGGGATATCAGTAGACCCCCGTATGTTGAAGCTAAAGGCTTAACTGCTGGGGTCATCTTTTAAACGGCCCATGCTGCCTGCCCAGGGAATATCAGGTTACCCCCGTATGTTGAATCTAAAGGCTTAACTGCTGGGCTCATCCTTTACACGGCCCATGCTGCCTGCCCAGGGGACATCAGTAGACCCCCGTATGTTGAATATAAAGGCTTAACTGCTGGGCTCATCTTTTACACGACTCATGCTGCCTGCCCAGGGGACATCAGTAGACCCCCGTATGTTGAATCTAAAGGCTTAACTGCTGGCCTTATCTTTTACACGGCCCATGCTGCCTGCCCAGGGTATATCAGTAGACCCACATATGTTGAAGCTAAAGGCTTAACTGCTGGGCTCATCTTTTACAAGGCCCATGCTGTCTGCCCAGGGAACATCAGTATACCCCCGTATGTTGAATCTAAAGGCTTAACTGCTGGGCTCATCTTTTACACGGCCCATGCTGCCTGCCCAGGGGATATCAGTAGACCCCCGTATGTTGAAGCTAAAGGCTTAACTGCTGGGGTCATCTTTTACACGGCCCATGCTGCCTGCCCAGGGGATATCAGTAGACCCCCGTATGTTGAAGCTAAAGGCTTAACTGCTGGGGTCATCTTTTACAAAGCCCATGCTGCCTGCCCAGGGGATATCAATAGGATTATATGCATACATGTATGAATGAATGCAATGTGTATGCATGTGAAGGAGTGTGCAAGTGGGTGAAAGTATGTGAGTGGGTGTCTGTAAGTGCACGCATGTGAATGAATGAAGTGTGAATGCTGTACATGAGTGCAACAGTGCCTGTGCAGTGTAAATGTTTGTGGTGCTCATGTGAATGACAGATATGCTGCATGGGTGCATGACTGGGGTATGTGCGTCTGTGTCTGTGTTTGTATGCCTGAGGAGGGGCATTCGCTCATGAATATTTTTGACATGAGCATGGCATGTTTAACTGGCGTTTTTGGGCAGAGCAAAGCCAGCTTGAGTGTTATTATGTTAAAGGTTAAATATTAAAGGTATTTGTACTGCGCACCGTCACCAACGGAATTGGTCTCCAGACGCTCTGGCGGATCTGTAAATGATAAGGTGGGGTGGGGTGGGTTAGTAAGGTGAAGAGGGAGTAGGATAGTGCGAGGAGTGGTGTTCTGTTGGCAGCTTCAACTCGATATACACCAGATGCTGAGCTTTGGTGCGGGTATCGGGTCTGTGATAGGCCGCGTGTGCTGTTGGTCCGGCTTATGTGTTGTTGCAGTGTTGTGAAGTACGTGCGGCTTGTTGTGCGAGAGATGGTTGTGTGAGTTTGAGTGAGATAAGTATGCAGAGTTTGAGCTTATATTGGTGAGTGGGTTACCTGACTTTTGGCATCCTAGCCTTTGCAGTTGTCCCAGGTGTACCCTCCCCCCACTCCAACCCCATGTGAAGGTGGGGTTGGAGTGGGGGGAGGGTACGACACTTGGGCTGGCTGGGTGCTACCTGGGCACTTCAGCACCTCGCATACACACATAATCACATTGATGTGTGAATGTGGTAGGCGATGTAGGGCCCAGGCGACAGGGATGGTATCTTTTTACTGGACATCTATCATAGATGACCAGTAAAATAATACCAGGCCTGCCCCCTTGCCCCTCCCCCAGCGCCAATTGCACACTGTACAGCTTTTTACCCATTTCTTTTTTAAAGGTATGCTCTAAAATGTAGCATTTTAACACACTATTTAAAATAATTTCCCAGGGGAGATCCACCCGATCCCCCGCCCCTCCCTCGGTCCCTATGGCATATCTTGGAGAAATAGTTATGCCCCTCCAGAGAATACACCAGCCGCCACTGGCCCGGGGACTGTGCTGGGAGCGGGGGAGGGAGCCCAGAGACCTTGGTGGGAGCAGGATGGGGGGAGCCATGGGATAGTGGTAGGAGTGGGTTGAGGGAGCCACGGGACATCTTGAGACCTCAGAAAGATCTACTCCCACCTGGCACGGGACATCTTGAGACCTCAGAAGGGTCTCTTCACCCCAGACACGGGACATCTTGAGACCTCAGAAGGATCTACTCCCACCTGGCACGGGACATCTTGAGACCTCAGAAGGGTCTCTTCACCCTGACACGGGACATCTTGAGACCTCAGAAGGACCTACTCACACCTGACACGGGACATCTTGAGACCTCAGAAGGATCTACTCACACCTGACACGGGACATCTTGAGACCTCAGAAGGGTCTCTTCACCCCTGACACGGGACATCTTGAGACCTCAGAAGGATCCTCACACCTGACACGGGACATCTTGAGACCTCAGAAGGATCTACTCACACTTAACACGGGACATCTTGAGACCTCAGAAGGACCTACTCACACCTGACACGGGACATCTTGAGACCTCAGAAGGATCTACTCACACCTGACACCGGAGATCTTGAGACCTCAGAAGTGTCTATTCACCCCTGACACGGGACATCTTGAGACCTCAGAAGGATCTACTCACACCTGACACGGGACATCTTGAGACCTCAGAAGGATCTACTCACACCTGACACGGGACATCTTGAGACCTCAGAAGGATCTACTCACACCTGACACGGGACATCTTGAGACCTCAGAAGGATCTACTCACACCTGAAACGGGACATCTTGAGACCTCAGAAGGGTCTACTCACCCCTGACACGGGACATCTTGAGACCACAGAAGGGTCTACTCACCCCAGACACAAGACATCTTGAGACCTCAGAAGGGTCTCTTCAACCCTGACACGGGACATCTTGAGACCTCAGAAGGATCTACTCACACTTAACACGGTACATCTTGAGACCTCAGAAGGATCTACTCACACCTGACATGAGACATCTTGAGACCTCAGAAGGATCTACTCACACCTGACACGGGACATCTTGAGACCTCAGAAGGGTCTACTCACCCGTGACACAGGACATCTTGAGACCTCAGAAGGGTCTACACACACCTCACACGGGACATCTTGAGACCTCAGGAGGGTCTACTCACCCCTGACATGGGACATCTTGAGACCTCAGAAGGATCTACTCACACCTGACACGGGACATCTTGAGACCTCAGAAGGGTCTACTCACCCCTGACACGGGACATCTTGAGACCTCAGAAGGTTCGACTCACCCCAGACACAGGACATCTTGAGACCTCAGAAGGATCTACTCACATCTGACACGGGACATCTTGAGACCTCAGAAGGGTCTACACACACCTGACACGGGACATCTTGAGACCTCAGAAGGGTCTACTCACCCCTGACACGGGACATCTTGAGACCTCAGAAGGGTCTCTTCACCCCAGACACGGGACATCTTGAGACCTCAGAAGGATCTACTTACACCTGACACGGGACATCCTGAGACCTCAGAAGGGTCTACTCACCCCTGACACGGGACATCTTGAGACCTCAGAAGGGTCTACTCACCCCAGACACGAGACATCTTGAGACCTAAGAAGGGTCTCTTCAACCCTGACACGGGACATCTTGAGACCTCAGAAGGATCTACTCACACTTAACACGGTACATCTTGAGACCTCAGAAGGATCTACTCACACCTGACATGAGACATCTTGAGACCTCAGAAGGGTCTACTCACACCTGACATGGGACATCTTGAGACCTCAGAAGGGTCTACTCACCCCTGACACAGGACATCTTGAGACCTCAGAAGGGTCTACACACACCTGACACGGGACATCTTGAGACCTCAGGAGGGTCTACTCACCCCTGACATGGGACATCTTGAGACCTCAGAAGGATCTACTCACACCTGACACGGGACATCTTGAGACCTCAGAAGGATCTACTCACATCTGACACGGGACATCTTGAGACCTCAAAAGGGTCTACACACACCTGACACGGAACATCTTGAGACCTCAGAAGGGTCTACTCACCCCTGACACGGGACATCTTGAGACCTCAGAAGGGTCTCTTCACCCCTGACACGGGACATCTTGAGACCTCAGAAGGATCCTCACACCTGACACGGGACATCTTGAGACCTCAGAAGGATCTACTCACACTTAACACGGGACATCTTGAGACCTCAGAAGGACCTACTCACACCTGACACGGGACATCTTGAGACCTCAGAAGGATCTACTCACACCTGACACGGGACATCTTGAGACTTCAGAAGGGTCTATTCACCCCTGACACGGGACATCTTGAGACCTCAGAAGGATCTACTCACACCTGACAAGGGACATCTTGAGACCTCAGAAGGATCTACTCACACCTGACACGGGACATCTTGAGACCTCAGAAGGATCTACTCACACCTGACACGGGACATCTTCAGACCTCAGAAGGATCTACTCACCCCTGACACGGGACATCTTGAGACCTCAGAAGGGTCTACACACACCTGACACGGAACATCTTGAGACCTCAGAAGGGTCTACTCACCCCTGACACGGGACATCTTGAGACCTCAGAAGGGTCTCTTCACCCCTGACACGGGACATCTTGAGACCTCAGAAGGATCCTCACACCTGACACGGGACATCTTGAGACCTCAGAAGGATCTACTCACACTTAACACGGGACATCTTGAGACCTCAGAAGGACCTACTCACACCTGACACGGGACATCTTGAGACCTCAGAAGGATCTACTCACACCTGACACGGGACATCTTGAGACCTCAGAAGGGTCTATTCACCCCTGACACGGGACATCTTGAGACCTCAGAAGGATCTACTCACACCTGACACGGGACATCTTGAGACCTCAGAAGGATCTACTCACACCTGACACGGGACATCTTGAGACCTCAGAAGGATCTACTCACACCTGACACGGGACATCTTCAGACCTCAGAAGGATCTACTCACCCCTGACACGGGACATCTTGAGACCTCAGAAGGGTCTACTCACCCCAGACACGAGACATCTTGAGACCTCAGAAGGGTCTCTTCAACCCTGACACGGGACATCTTGAGACCTCAGAAGGATCTACCCACACTTAACATGGTACATCTTGAGACCTCAGAAGGATCTACTCACACCTGACATGAGACATCTTGAGACCTCAGAAGGATCTACTCACACCTGACACGGGACATCTTGAGACCTCAAAAGGGTCTACTCACCCCTGACACAGGACATCTTGAGACCTCAGAAGGGTCTACACACACCTGACACGGGACATCTTGAGACCTCAGGAGGGTCTACTCACCCCTGACATGGGACATCTTGAGACCTCAGAAGGATCTACTCACACCTGACACGGGACATCTTGAGACGTCAGAAGGGTCTACTCACCCCTGACACGGGACATCTTGAGACCTCAGAAGGTTCGACTCACCCCAGACCCGGGACATCTTGAGACCTCAGAAGGATCTACTCACATCTGACACGGGACATCTTGAGACCTCAGAAGGGTCTACACACACCTGACACGGGACATCTTGAGACCTCAGAAGGATCTACTCACCCCTGACACGGGACATCTTGAGACCTCAGAAGGGTCTACCATCCAGACACAGGACATCTTGAGACCTCAGACGGGTCTACCACCCAGACACAGGACATCTTGAGACCTCAGAAGGATCTACTCACCCCTGACACGGGACATCTTGAGACCTGAGAAGGGTCTCTTCACCCCAGACAAGGGACATCTTGAGACCTCAGAAGGATCTACTCACCCCTGACAAGGGACATCTTGAGACCTCAGAAGGGTCTCTTCACCCCAGACACGGGACATCTTGAGACCTCAGAAGGATCTACTCACACCTGACACGGGACATCTTGAGACCTCAGAAGGGTCTACTCACACCTGTCACGGGACATCTTGAGACCTCAGCAGGGTCTCTTCACGCCTGACACGGGACATCTTGAGACCTCAGAAGGGTCTCTTCACCCCAGACATGGGACATCTTGAGCCCTCAGAAGAGTCTCTTCACCCCTGACACGGGACATCTTGAGACGTCAGAAGGGTCTCTTCACCCCTGGCACAGAACATCTTGAGACCTCAGAAGGGTCTCTTCACCCCTGACACAACACATCTTGAGACCTCAGAAGGGTCTACTCACACCTTACACGGGACATCTTAACACCTCAGAAGGGTCTCTTCACCCCAGTCACGGGACATCTTGAGACCTCAGAAGGATCTACTCCCACCTGGCACGGGACATCTTGAGACCTCAGAAGGGTCTACTCACCCCTGACACGGGACATCTTGAGTCCTCAGAAGGGTCTACTCACCCCAGACATGAGACATCTTGAGACCTGAGAAGGGTCTCTTCACCCCTGACACGGGACATCTTGAGACCTCAGAAGGATCTACTCACACCTGACATGTGACATCTTCAGACCTCAGAAGGACCTACTCACACCTGACACGGGACATCTTGAGACCTCAGAAGGATCTACACACACCTGACACGGGACATCTTGAGACATCAGAAGGATCTACTCACACCTGACACAGGACATCTTGAGACCTCAGAAGGGTCTCTTCAACCCTCACACGGGACATCTTCAGACCTCAGAAGGATCTACTCACACCTGACATGGGACATCTTGAGACCTCAGAAGGATCTACTCACACCTGACACGGGACATCTTGAGACCTCAGAAGGGTCTCTTCACCCCTGACACGGGACATCTTGAGACATCAGAAGGGTCTCTTCACCCCTGAAACGGGACATCTTGAGACCTCAGAAGGGTCTCTTCACCCCAGACACGAGACATCTTGAGACCTGAGAAGGGTCTCTTCACCCCTGACACGGGACATCTTGAGACCTCAGAAGGATCTACTCACACCTGACACGGGACATCTTGAGACCTCAGAAGGATCTACTCACCCCTGACACGGGACATCTTGAGACCTCAGAAGGGTCTACACACACCTGACACGGGACATCTTGAGACCTCAGAAGGATCTACTCACACCTGACACGGGACATCTTGAGACCTCAAAAGGATCTACTCACACCTGACACAGGACATCTTGAGAACTCAGAAGGGTCTCTTCACCCCTGACACGGGACATCTTGAGACCTCTGAATGATTTACTCATACCTGACACATGACATCTTGAGACCTCAGAAGGATCTACTCACCCCTGACACGGGACATCTTGAGACCTCAGAAGGGTCTACACACACCTGACACGGGACATCTTGAGACCTCAGAAGGGTTTACTCACCCCTGACATGGGACATCTTGAGACCTCAGAAGGGTCTCTTCACCCCTGACACGGGACATCTTGAGACATCAGAAGGGTCTCTTCACCCCTGACACAGGACATCTTGAGACCTCAGAAGGGTCTCTTCACCTCTGACACAGGACATCTTGAGACCTCAGAAGGATCTACTCACACCTGACACGGGACATCTTGAGATCTCAGAAGGGTCTCTTCACCCCTGACACAGGACATCTTGAGACCTCAGAAGGATCTACTCACACTTAACACGGGATATCTTGAGACCTCAGAAGGGTCTACTCACCCCTGACACGGGACATCTTGAGACCTCAGAAGGGTCTACACACACCTGACACGGGACATCTTGAGACCTCAGAAGGGTCTACTCACCCCTGACACGGGACATCTCGAGACCTCAGAAGGGTCTCTTCACCCCTGACACGGGACATCTTGAGATTTCAGAAGGGTCTCTTCACCCCAGAGACAGGACATCTTGAGACCTCAGAAGGGTCTCTTCACCCTGACACGGGACATCTTGAGACCTCAGAAGGATCTACTCACACCTGACATGGGACATCTTGAGACCTCAGAAGGGTCTCTTCACCCCAGACACGGGACATCGTGATACCTCAGAAGGGTCTCTTCACCCCTGACACAGGACATCTTGAGACCTCAGAAGGGTCTCTTCACCCCAGACACGGGACATCTTGAGACCTCAGAAGGATCTACTCACACCTGACACGGGACATCTTGAGACCTCAGAAGGATCTACTCACACCTGACACGGGACATCTTGAGACCTCAGAAGGGTCTCTTCACCCCTGACACAGGACATCTTGAGACCTCAGAAGGGTCTCTTCACCCCAGAGACGGGACATCTTGAGACCTCAGAAGGGTCTCTTCACCCCAGACACGGGACATCGTGATACCTCAGAAGGGTCTCTTCACCCCTGACACGGGACATCTTGAGACCTCAGAAGGATCTACTCACACCTGACACGGGACATCTTGAGACCTCAGAAGGGTCTCTTCACCCCCGACACGGGACATCGTGATACCTCAGAAGGGTCTCTTCCTCCCTGACACAGGACATCTTGAGACCTCAGAAGGATCTACTCACACCTGACACAGGACATCTTGACACCTCAGAAGGGTCTACTCACCCCTGACACGGGACATCTTGAGATCTCAGAAGGCTCTACTCACACCTGACACGTGACATCTAGAGACCTCAGAAGGGTCTCTTCACCCCTGACACGGGACATCTTGAGACCTCAGAAGGGTCTCTTCACCCCTGACACGGGACATCTTAAGACCTCAGAAGGGTCTACTCACCCTGACACGGGACATCTTGAGTCCTCAGAAGGGTCTCTTCACCCCTGACACGGGACATCTTGAGCCCTCAAAAGGGTCTCTTTACCCCTGACACGGGACATCTTGAGCCCTCAGAAGGGTCTCTTTACCCCTGACACGGGACATCTTGAGCCCTCAGAAGGGTCTCTTTACCCCTGACACAGGACATCTTGAGACCTCAGAAGGATCTACTCACACCTGACACGGGACATCTTGAGCCCTCAGAAGGGTCTACTCACACCTGAAACGGGACATCTTGAGACCTCAGAAGGGTCTCTTCACCCCAGACACGAGACATCTTGAGACCTGAGAAGGGTCTCTTCACCCCTGACACGGGACATCTTGAGCCCTCAGAAGGGTCTCTTTACCCCTGACACGGGACATCTAGAGCCCTCAGAAGGGTCTCTTTACCCCTGACACAGGACATCTTGAGACCTCAGAAGGATCTACTCACACCTGACACGGGACATCTTGAGCCCTCAGAAGGGTCTACTCACACCTGACACAGGACATCTAGAGACCTCAGAAGGGTCTACTCACACCTGGCACGGGACATCTTAAGACCTCAGAAGGGTCTCTTCACCCCAGACACGGGACATCTTGAGACCTCAGAGGGGTCTCTTCACCCCTGAAACAGGACATCTTGAGCCCTCAGAAGGGTCTCTTCACCCCTGACACGGGACATCTTCAGCCCTCAGAAGGGTCTCTTCACCCCTGACACGGACATCTTGAAACCTCTGAAGGATCTACTGACACCTGACATGGGACATCTTGACACCTGACACCTCAGAAGGGTCTACTCACCCCTGACACGGGACATCTTGAGATCTCAGAAGGATCTACTCACACCTGACACGGGACATCTAGGGACCTCAGAAGGGTCTACTCACACCTGGCACGGGACATCTTGAGACCTCAGAAGGGTCTCTTCACCCCAGACACGGGACATCTTGAGACCTCAGAAGGGTCTCTTCACCCCTGACACGGGACATCTTGAGACCTCAGAAGGGTCTACTCACCCCTGACACGGGACATCTTGAGACCTCAGAAGGGTCTCTTCACCCCGACACAGGACCTCTTGAGACCTCAGAAGGGTCTCTTCACCCCGACACAGGACATCTTGAGATCTCAGAAGGATCTACTCACACCTGACATGAGACATCTGGAGACCTCAGAAGGATCTACTCCCACCTGACACGGGGCATCTTGAGACCTCAGAAGGGTCTCTTCACCCCTGACACGGGACATCTTGAGCCCTCAGAAGGGTCTCTTCACCCCTGACACAGGACATCTTGAGACCTCAGAAGGATCTACTCACACCTGACACGGGACATCTTGAGACCTCAGAAGGATCTACTCACACCTGACACGGGACATCTTCAGACCTCAGAAGGATCTACTCACCCCTGACACGGGACATCTTGAGACCTCAGAAGGGTCTACTCACCCCAGACACGAGACATCTTGAGACCTCAGAAGGGTCTCTTCAACCCTGACACGGGACATCTTGAGACCTCAGAAGGATCTACTCACACTTAACACGGTACATCTTGAGACCTCAGAAGGATCTACTCACACCTGACATGAGACATCTTGAGACCTCAGAAGGATCTACTCACACCTGACACGGGACATCTTGAGACCTCAGAAGGGTCTACTCACCCCTGACACAGGACATCTTGAGACCTCAGAAGGGTCTACACACACCTGACACGGGACATCTTGAGACCTCAGGAGGGTCTACTCACCCCTGACATGGGACATCTTGAGACCTCAGAAGGATCTACTCACACCTGACACGGGACATCTTGAGACCTCAGAAGGGTCTACTCACCCCTGACACGGGACATCTTGAGACCTCAGAAGGTTCGACTCACCCCAGACCCGGGACATCTTGAGACCTCAGAAGGATCTACTCACATCTGACACGGGACATCTTGAGACCTCAGAAGGGTCTACACACACCTGACACGGGACATCTTGAGACCTCAGAAGGGTCTACTCACCCCTGACACGGGACATCTTGAGACCTCAGAAGGGTCTCTTCACCCCAGACACGGGACATCTTGAGACCTCAGAAGGATCTACTTACACCTGACACGGGACATCCTGAGACCTCAGAAGGGTCTACCACCCAGACACAGGACATCTTGAGACCTCAGAAGGATCTACTCACCCCTGACACGGGACATCTTGAGACCTCAGAAGGGTCTCTTCACCCCAGACACGGAACATCTTGAGACCTCAGAAGGGTCTACTCACACCTGTCACGGGACATCTTGAGACCTCAGCAGGGTCTCTTCACGCCTGACACAGGACATCTTGAGACGTCAGAAGGGTCTCTTCACCCCTGGCACAGAACATCTTGAGACCTCAGAAGGGTCTCTTCACCCCTGACACAACACATCTTGAGACCTCAGAAGGGTCTACTCACACCTTACACGGGACATCTTAAGACCTCAGAAGGGTCTCTTCACCCCAGTCACGGGACATCTTGAGACCTCAGAAGGATCTACTCCCACCTGGCACGGGACATCTTGAGACCTCAGAAGGGTCTACTCACCCCTGACACGGGACATCTTGAGACCTCAGAAGGGTCTACTCACCCCAGACATGAGACATCTTGAGACCTGAGAAGGGTCTCTTCACCCCTGACACGGGACATCTTGAGACCTCAGAAGGATCTACTCACACCTGACATGTGACATCTTCAGACCTCAGAAGGACCTACTCACACCTGACACGGGACATCTTGAGACCTCAGAAGGATCTACACACACCTGACACGGGACATCTTGAGACGTCAGAAGGATCTACTCACACCTGAAACAGGACATCTTGAGACCTCAGAAGGGTCTCTTCACCCCTCACACGGGACATCTTGAGACCTCAGAAGGATCTACTCACACCTGACATGGGACATCTTGAGACCTCAGAAGGATCTACTCACACCTGACACGGGACATCTTGAGACCTCAGAAGGGTCTCTTCAGCCCTGACACGGGACATCTTGAGACATCAGAAGGGTCTCTTCACCCCTGAAAAGGGACATCTTGAGACCTCAGAAGGGTCTCTTCACCCCAGACACGAGACATCTTGAGACCTGAGAAGGGTCTCTTCACCCCTGACACAGGACATCTTGAGACCTCAGAAGGATCTACTCACACCTGACACGGGACATCTTGAGACCTCAGAAGGATCTACTCACCCCTGACACGAGACATCTTGAGACCTCAGAAGGGTCTACACACACCTGACACGGGACATCTTGAGACCTCAGAAGGATCTACTCACACCTGACACGGGACATCTTGAGACCTCAAAAGGATCTATTCACACCTGACACAGGACATCTTGAGACCTCAGAAGGTTCTCTTCACCCCTGACACGGGACATCTTGTGACCTCAGAAGGATCTACTCATACCTGACACATGACATCTTGAGACCTCAGAAGGATCTACTCACCCCTGACACGGGACATCTTGAGACCTCAGAAGGGTTTACTCACCCCTGACACGGGACATCTTGAGACCTCAGAAGGGTCTCTTCCCCCCTGACACGGGGAGATTTTGAGCCCTCAGAAGGGTCTCTTCACCCCTGACACGGGACATCTTCAGCCCTCAGAAGGGTCTCTTCACCCCTGACACGGGACATCTTGAGACATCAGAAGGGTCTCTTCACCCCTGACACAGGACATCTTGAGACCTCAGAAGGGTCTCTTCACCTCTGACACAGGACATCTTGAGACCTCAGAAGGATCTACTCACACCTGACACGGGACATCTTGAGATCTCAGAAGGGTCTCTTCACCCCTGACACAGGACATCTTGAGACCTCAGAAGGATCTACTCACACTTAACACGGGATATCTTGAGACCTCAGAAGGGTCTACTCACCCCTGACACGGGACATCTTGAGACCTCAGAAGGATCTACACACACCTGACACGGGACATCTTGAGACCTCAGAAGGGTCTACTCACCCCTGACACGGGACATCTCGAGACCTCAGAAGGGTCTCTTCACCCCTGACACGGGACATCTTGAGATTTCAGAAGGGTCTCTTCACCCCAGAGACAGGACATCTTGAGACCTCAGAAGGGTCTCTTCACCCTGACACGGGACATCTTGAGACCTCAGAAGGATCTACTCACACCTGACATGGGACATCTTGAGACCTCAGAAGGGTCTCTTCACCCCAGACACGGGACATCGTGATACCTCAGAAGGGTCTCTTCACCCCTGACACAGGACATCTTGAGACCTCAGAAGGGTCTCTTCACCCTAGACACGGGACATCTTGAGACCTCAGAAGGATCTACTCACACCTGACACGGGACATCTTGAGACCTCAGAAGGATCTACTCACACCTGACACGGGACATCTTGAGACCTCAGAAGGGTCTCTTCACCCCTGACACGGGACATCTTGAGACCTCAGAAGGGTCTCTTCACCCCAGAGACGGGACATCTTGAGACCTCAGAAGGGTCTCTTCACCCCAGACACGGGACATCGTGATACCGCAGAAGGGTCTCTTCACCCCTGACACGGGACATCTTGAGACCTCAGAAGGATCTACTCAAACCTGACATGGGACATCTTGAGACCTCAGAAGGGTCTCTTCACCCCAGACACGGGACATCGTGATACCTCAGAAGGGTCTCTTCACCCCTGACACAGGACATCTTGAGACCTCAGAAGGATCTACTCACACCTGACACAGGACATCTTAACACCTCAGAAGGGTCTACTCACCCCTGACACGGGACATCTTGAGATCTCAGAAGGCTCTACTCACACCTGACACGTGACATCTAGAGACCTCAGAAGGGTCTCTTCACCCCTGACACGGGACATCTTGAGACCTCAGAAGGGTCTCTTCACCCCTGACATGGGACATCTTGAGACGTCAGAAGGGTCTCTTCACCCTGACACAGACATCTTGAAACCTCTGAAGGATCTACTGACACCTGACACGGGACATCTTGACACCTCAGAAGGGTCTACTCACCCCTGACACGGGACATCTTGAGACCTCAGAAGGGTCTCTTCACCCCTGACACGGGACATCTTAAGACCTCAGAAGGGTCTACTCACCCCTGACACGGGACATCTTGAGTCCTCAGAAGGGTCTCTTCA
Source organism: Ambystoma mexicanum (assembly GCF_040938575.1). Taxonomy (NCBI): domain Eukaryota; kingdom Metazoa; phylum Chordata; class Amphibia; order Caudata; family Ambystomatidae; genus Ambystoma; species Ambystoma mexicanum. The sequence continues at coordinate 1,260,065,523 of NC_090928.1, forward strand.
CCCCTGACACGGGACATCTTGAGCCCTCAGAAGGGTCTCTTTACCCCTGACACAGGACATCTTGAGCCCTCAGAAGGGTCTCTTTACCCCTGACATGGGACATCTTGAGCCCTCAGAAGGGTCTCTTTACCCCTGACACAGGACATCTTGAGACCTCAGAAGGATCTACTCACACCTGACACGGGATATCTTGAGCCCTCAGAAGGTCTACTCACACCTGAAACGGGACATCTTGAGACCTCAGAAGGGTCTCTTCACCCCAGTCACGGGACATCTTGAGACCTCAGAAGGATCTACTCCCACCTGGCACGGGACATCTTGAGACCTCAGAAGGGTCTACTCACCCCTGACACGGGACATCTTGAGACCTCAGAAGGGTCTACTCACCCCAGACATGAGACATCTTGAGACCTGAGAAGGGTCTCTTCACCCCTGACACGGGACATCTTGAGACCTCAGAAGGATCTACTCACACCTGACATGTGACATCTTCAGACCTCAGAAGGACCTACTCACACCTGACACGGGACATCTTGAGACCTCAGAAGGATCTACACACACCTGACACGGGACATCTTGAGACGTCAGAAGGATCTACTCACACCTGACACAGGACATCTTGAGACCTCAGAAGGGTCTCTTCACCCCTCACACGGGACATCTTGAGACCTCAGAAGGATCTACTCACACCTGACATGGGACATCTTGAGACCTCAGAAGGATCTACTCACACCTGACACGGGACATCTTGAGACCTCAGAAGGGTCTCTTCACCCCTGGCACAGAACATCTTGAGACCTCAGAAGGGTCTCTTCACCCCTGACACAACACATCTTGAGACCTCAGAAGGGTCTACTCACACCTTACACGGGACATCTTAAGACCTCAGAAGGGTCTCTTCACCCCAGTCACGGGACATCTTGAGACCTCAGAAGGATCTACTCCCACCTGGCACGGGACATCTTGAGACCTCAGAAGGGTCTACTCACCCCTGACACGGGACATCTTGAGACCTCAGAAGGGTCTACTCACCCCAGACATGAGACATCTTGAGACCTGAGAAGGGTCTCTTCACCCCTGACACGGGACATCTTGAGACCTCAGAAGGATCTACTCACACCTGACATGTGACATCTTCAGACCTCAGAAGGACCTACTCACACCTGACACGGGACATCTTGAGACCTCAGAAGGATCTACACACACCTGACACGGGACATCTTGAGACGTCAGAAGGATCTACTCACACCTGACACAGGACATCTTGAGACCTCAGAAGGGTCTCTTCACCCCTCACACGGGACATCTTGAGACCTCAGAAGGATCTACTCACACCTGACATGGGACATCTTGAGACCTCAGAAGGATCTACTCACACCTGACACGGGACATCTTGAGACCTCAGAAGGGTCTCTTCAGCCCTGACACGGGACATCTTGAGACATCAGAAGGGTCTCTTCACCCCTGAAAAGGGACATCTTGAGACCTCAGAAGGGTCTCTTCACCCCAGACACGAGACATCTTGAGACCTGAGAAGGGTCTCTTCACCCCTGACACGGGACATCTTGAGACCTCAGAAGGATCTACTCACACCTGACACGGGACATCTTGAGACCTCAGAAGGATCTACTCACCCCTGACACGTGACATCTTGAGACCTCAGAAGGGTCTACACACACCTGACACGGGACATCTTGAGACCTCAGAAGGATCTACTCACACCTGACACGGGACATCTTGAGACCTCAAAAGGATCTACTCACACCTGACACAGGACATCTTGAGACCTCAGAAGGGTCTCTTCACCCCTGACACGGGACATCTTGAGACCTCAGAAGGATCTACTCATACCTGACACATGACATCTTGAGACCTCAGAAGGATCTACTCACCCCTGACACGGGACATCTTGAGACCTCAGAAGGGTCTACAAACACCTGACACGGGACATCTTGAGACCTCAGAAGGATCTACTCACACCTGACACAGGACATCTTGACACCTCAGAAGGGTCTACTCACCCCTGACACGGGATATCTTGAGACCTCAGAAGGGTCTACTCACCCCTGACATGGGACATCTTGAGACCTCAGAAGGATCTACACACACCTGACACGGGACATCTTGAGACCTCAGAAGGGTCTACTCACCCCTGACACGGGACATCTTGAGACCTCAGAAGGATCTACACACACCTGACACGGGACATCTCGAGACCTCAGAAGGGTCTCTTCACCCCTGACACGGGACATCTTGAGATTTCAGAAGGGTCTCTTCACCCCAGAGACAGGACATCTTGAGACCTCAGAAGGGTCTCTTCACCCTGACACGGGACATCTTGAGACCTCAGAAGGATCTACTCACACCTGACATGGGACATCTTGAGACCTCAGAAGGGTCTCTTCACCCCAGACACGGGACATCGTGATACCTCAGAAGGGTCTCTTCACCCCTGACACAGGACATCTTGAGACCTCAGAAGGGTCTCTTCACCCTAGACACGGGACATCTTGAGACCTCAGAAGGATCTACTCACACCTGACACGGGACATCTTGAGACCTCAGAAGGATCTACTCACACCTGACACGGGACATCTTGAGACCTCAGAAGGGTCTCTTCACCCCTGACACGGGACATCTTGAGACCTCAGAAGGGTCTCTTCACCCCAGAGACGGGACATCTTGAGACCTCAGAAGGGTCTCTTCACCCCAGACACGGGACATCGTGATACCTCAGAAGGGTCTCTTCACCCCTGACACGGGACATCTTGAGACCTCAGAAGGATCTACTCAAACCTGACACGGGACATCTTGAGACCTCAGAAGGGTCTCTTCACCCCAGACACGGGACATCGTGATACCTCAGAAGGGTCTCTTCACCCCTGACACAGGACATCTTGAGACCTCAGAAGGATCTACTCACACCTGACACAGGACATCTTGACACCTCAGAAGGGTCTACTCACCCCTGACACGGGACATCTTGAGATCTCAGAAGGCTCTACTCACACCTGACACGTGACATCTAGAGACCTCAGAAGGGTCTCTTCACCCCTGACACGGGACATCTTGAGACCTCAGAAGGGTCTCTTCACCCCTGACATGGGACATCTTGAGACGTCAGAAGGGTCTCTTCACCCTGACACAGACATCTTGAAACCTCTGAAGGATCTACTGACACCTGACACGGGACATCTTGACACCTCAGAAGGGTCTACTCACCCCTGACACGGGACATCTTGAGACCTCAGAAGGGTCTCTTCACCCCTGACACGGGACATCTTAAGACCTCAGAAGGGTCTACTCACCCCTGACACGGGACATCTTGAGTCCTCAGAAGGGTCTCTTCACCCCTGACACGGGACATCTTGAGCCCTCAGAAGGGTCTCTTTACCCCTGACACAGGACATCTTGAGCCCTCAGAAGGGTCTCTTTACCCCTGACATGGGACATCTTGAGCCCTGAGAAGGGTCTCTTTACCCCTGACACAGGACATCTTGAGACCTCAGAAGGATCTACTCACACCTGACACGGGACATCTTGAGCCCTCAGAAGGGTCTACTCACACCTGAAACGGGACATCTTGAGACCTCAGAAGGGTCTCTTCACCCCAGTCACGGGACATCTTGAGACCTCAGAAGGATCTACTCCCACCTGGCACGGGACATCTTGAGACCTCAGAAGGGTCTACTCACCCCTGACACGGGACATCTTGAGACCTCAGAAGGGTCTACTCACCCCAGACATGAGACATCTTGAGACCTGAGAAGGATCTACTCACACCTGACATGGGACATCTTGAGACCTCAGAAGGATCTACTCACACCTGAAACGGGACATCTTGAGACCTCAGAAGGGTCTCTTCACCCCAGTCACGGGACATCTTGAGACCTCAGAAGGATCTACTCCCACCTGGCACGGGACATCTTGAGACGTCAGAAGGATCTACTCACACCTGACACAGGACATCTTGAGACCTCAGAAGGGTCTCTTCACCCCTCACACGGGACATCTTGAGACCTCAGAAGGATCTACTCACACCTGACATGGGACATCTTGAGACCTCAGAAGGATCTACTCACACCTGACACGGGACATCTTGAGACCTCAGAAGGGTCTCTTCACCCCTGGCACAGAACATCTTGAGACCTCAGAAGGGTCTCTTCACCCCTGACACAACACATCTTGAGACCTCAGAAGGGTCTACTCACACCTTACACGGGACATCTTAAGACCTCAGAAGGGTCTCTTAACCCCAGTCACGGGACATCTTGAGACCTCAGAAGGATCTACTCCCACCTGGCACGGGACATCTTGAGACCTCAGAAGGGTCTACTCACCCCTGACACGGGACATCTTGAGACCTCAGAAGGGTCTACTCACCCCAGACATGAGACATCTTGAGACCTGAGAAGGGTCTCTTCACCCCTGACACGGGACATCTTGAGACCTCAGAAGGATCTACTCACACCTGACATGTGACATCTTCAGACCTCAGAAGGACCTACTCACACCTGACACGGGACTTCTTGAGACCTCAGAAGGATCTACACACACCTGACACGGGACATCTTGAGACGTCAGAAGGATCTACTCACACCTGACACAGGACATCTTGAGACCTCAGAAGGGTCTCTTCACCCCTCACACGGGACATCTTGAGACCTCAGAAGGATCTACTCACATCTGACATGGGACATCTTGAGACCTCAGAAGGATCTACTCACACCTGACACGGGACATCTTGAGACCTCAGAAGGGTCTCTTCAGCCCTGACACGGGACATCTTGAGACATCAGAAGGGTCTCTTCACCCCTGAAAAGGGACATCTTGAGACCTCAGAAGGGTCTCTTCACCCCAGACACGAGACATCTTGAGACCTGAGAAGGGTCTCTTCACCCCTGACACGGGACATCTTGAGACCTCAGAAGGATCTACACACACCTGACACGGGACATCTTGAGACCTCAGAAGGGTCTACTCACCCCTGACACGGGACATCTCGAGACCTCAGAAGGGTCTCTTCACCCCTGACACGGGACATCTTGAGATTTCAGAAGGGTCTCTTCACCCCAGAGACAGGACATCTTGAGACCTCAGAAGGGTCTCTTCACCCTGACACGGGACATCTTGAGACCTCAGAAGGATCTACTCACACCTGACATGGGACATCTTGAGACCTCAGAAGGGTCTCTTCACCCCAGACACGGGACATCGTGATACCTCAGAAGGGTCTCTTCACCCCTGACACAGGACATCTTGAGACCTCAGAAGGGTCTCTTCACCCTAGACACGGGACATCTTGAGACCTCAGAAGGATCTACTCACACCTGACACGGGACATCTTGAGACCTCAGAAGGATCTACTCACACCTGACACGGGACATCTTGAGACCTCAGAAGGGTCTCTTCACCCCTGACACGGGACATCTTGAGACCTCAGAAGGGTCTCTTCACCCCAGAGACGGGACATCTTGAGACCTCAGAAGGGTCTCTTCACCCCAGACACGGGACATCGTGATACCTCAGAAGGGTCTCTTCACCCCTGACACGGGACATCTTGAGACCTCAGAAGGATCTACTCAAACCTGACACGGGACATCTTGAGACCTCAGAAGGGTCTCTTCACCCCAGACACGGGACATCGTGATACCTCAGAAGGGTCTCTTCACCCCTGACACAGGACATCTTGAGACCTCAGAAGGATCTACTCACACCTGACACAGGACATCTTGACACCTCAGAAGGGTCTACTCACCCCTGACACGGGACATCTTGAGATCTCAGAAGGCTCTACTCACACCTGACACGTGACATCTAGAGACCTCAGAAGGGTCTCTTCACCCCTGACACGGGACATCTTGAGACCTCAGAAGGGTCTCTTCACCCCTGACATGGGACATCTTGAGACGTCAGAAGGGTCTCTTCACCCTGACACAGACATCTTGAAACCTCTGAAGGATCTACTGACACCTGACACGGGACATCTTGACACCTCAGAAGGGTCTACTCACCCCTGACACGGGACATCTTGAGACCTCAGAAGGGTCTCTTCACCCCTGACACGGGACATCTTAAGACCTCAGAAGGGTCTACTCACCCCTGACACGGGACATCTTGAGTCCTCAGAAGGGTCTCTTCACCCCTGACACGGGACATCTTGAGCCCTCAGAAGGGTCTCTTTACCCCTGACACAGGACATCTTGAGCCCTCAGAAGGGTCTCTTTACCCCTGACATGGGACATCTTGAGCCCTGAGAAGGGTCTCTTTACCCCTGACACAGGACATCTTGAGACCTCAGAAGGATCTACTCACACCTGACACGGGACATCTTGAGCCCTCAGAAGGGTCTACTCACACCTGAAACGGGACATCTTGAGACCTCAGAAGGGTCTCTTCACCCCAGTCACGGGACATCTTGAGACCTCAGAAGGATCTACTCCCACCTGGCACGGGACATCTTGAGACCTCAGAAGGGTCTACTCACCCCTGACACGGGACATCTTGAGACCTCAGAAGGGTCTACTCACCCCAGACATGAGACATCTTGAGACCTGAGAAGGATCTACTCACACCTGACATGGGACATCTTGAGACCTCAGAAGGATCTACTCACACCTGAAACGGGACATCTTGAGACCTCAGAAGGGTCTCTTCACCCCAGTCACGGGACATCTTGAGACCTCAGAAGGATCTACTCCCACCTGGCACGGGACATCTTGAGACGTCAGAAGGATCTACTCACACCTGACACAGGACATCTTGAGACCTCAGAAGGGTCTCTTCACCCCTCACACGGGACATCTTGAGACCTCAGAAGGATCTACTCACACCTGACATGGGACATCTTGAGACCTCAGAAGGATCTACTCACACCTGACACGGGACATCTTGAGACCTCAGAAGGGTCTCTTCACCCCTGGCACAGAACATCTTGAGACCTCAGAAGGGTCTCTTCACCCCTGACACAACACATCTTGAGACCTCAGAAGGGTCTACTCACACCTTACACGGGACATCTTAAGACCTCAGAAGGGTCTCTTAACCCCAGTCACGGGACATCTTGAGACCTCAGAAGGATCTACTCCCACCTGGCACGGGACATCTTGAGACCTCAGAAGGGTCTACTCACCCCTGACACGGGACATCTTGAGACCTCAGAAGGGTCTACTCACCCCAGACATGAGACATCTTGAGACCTGAGAAGGGTCTCTTCACCCCTGACACGGGACATCTTGAGACCTCAGAAGGATCTACTCACACCTGACATGTGACATCTTCAGACCTCAGAAGGACCTACTCACACCTGACACGGGACTTCTTGAGACCTCAGAAGGATCTACACACACCTGACACGGGACATCTTGAGACGTCAGAAGGATCTACTCACACCTGACACAGGACATCTTGAGACCTCAGAAGGGTCTCTTCACCCCTCACACGGGACATCTTGAGACCTCAGAAGGATCTACTCACACCTGACATGGGACATCTTGAGACCTCAGAAGGATCTACTCACACCTGACACGGGACATCTTGAGACCTCAGAAGGGTCTCTTCAGCCCTGACACGGGACATCTTGAGACATCAGAAGGGTCTCTTCACCCCTGAAAAGGGACATCTTGAGACCTCAGAAGGGTCTCTTCACCCCAGACACGAGACATCTTGAGACCTGAGAAGGGTCTCTTCACCCCTGACACGGGACATCTTGAGACCTCAGAAGGATCTACTCACACCTGACACGGGACATCTTGAGACCTCAGAAGGATCTACTCACCCCTGACACGTGACATCTTGAGACCTCAGAAGGGTCTACACACACCTGACACGGGACATCTTGAGACCTCAGAAGGATCTACTCACACCTGACACGGGACATCTTGAGACCTCAAAAGGATCTACTCACACCTGACACAGGACATCTTGAGACCTCAGAAGGGTCTCTTCACCCCTGACACGGGACATCTTGAGACCTCAGAAGGATCTACTCATACCTGACACATGACATCTTGAGACCTCAGAAGGATCTACTCACCCCTGACACAGGACATCTTGAGACCTCAGAAGGGTCTACAAACACCTGACACGGGACATCTTGAGACCCCAGAAGGGTTTACTCACCCCTGACACGGGACATCTTGAGACCTCAGAAGGGTCTCTTCCCCCCTGACACGGGGAGATTTTGAGACCTCAGAAGGGTCTCTTCACCCCTGACACGGGACATCCTGAGCCCTCAGAAGGGTCTCTTCACCCCTGACACGGGACATCTTCAGCCCTCAGAAGGGTCTCTTCACCCCTGACACGGGACATCTTGAGACATCAGAAGGGTCTCTTCACCCCTGACACAGGACATCTTGAGACCTCAGAAGGGTCTCTTCTCCTCTGACACAGGACATATTGAGACCTCAAAAGGATCTACTCACACCTGACACGGGACATCTTGAGATCTCAGAAGGGTCTCTTCACCCCTGACACAGGACATCTTGAGACCTCAGAAGGATCTACTCACACTTAACACGGGATATCTTGAGACCTCAGAAGGGTCTACTCACCCCTGACACGGGACATCTTGAGACCTCAGAAGGATCTACACACACCTGACACGGGACATCTTGAGACCTCAGAAGGGTCTCTTCACCCCTGACACGGGACATCTTGAGATTTCAGAAGGGTCTCTTCACCCCAGAGACAGGACATCTTGAGACCTCAGAAGGGTCTCTTCACGCTGACACGGGACATCTTGAGACCTCAGAAGGATCTACTCACACCTGACATGGGACATCTTGAGACCTCAGAAGGGTCTCTTCACCCCAGACACGGGACATCGTGATACCTCAGAAGGGTCTCTTCACCCCTGACACAGGACATCTTGAGACCTCAGAAGGGTCTCTTCACCCTAGACACGGGACATCTTGAGACCTCAGAAGGATCTACTCACACCTGACACGGGACATCTTGAGACCTCAGAAGGATCTACTCACACCTGACACGGGACATCTTGAGACCTCAGAAGGGTCTCTTCACCCCTGACACGGGACATCTTGAGACCTCAGAAGGGTCTCTTCACCCCAGAGACGGGACATCTTGAGACCTCAGAAGGGTCTCTTCACCCCAGACACGGGACATCGTGATACCTCAGAAGGGTCTCTTCACCCCTGACACGGGACATCTTGAGACCTCAGAAGGATCTACTCAAACCTGACACGGGACATCTTGAGACCTCAGAAGGGTCTCTTCACCCCAGACACGGGGCATTGTGATACCTCAGAAGGGTCTCTTCACCCCTGACACAGGACATCTTGAGACCTCAGAAGGATCTACTCACACCTGACACAGGACATCTTGACACCTCAGAAGGGTCTACTCACCCCTGACACGGGACATCTTGAGATCTCAGAAGGCTCTACTCACACCTGACACGTGACATCTAGAGACCTCAGAAGGGTCTCTTCACCCCTGACACGGGACATCTTGAGACCTCAGAAGGGTCTCTTCACCCCTGACATGGGACATCTTGAGACGTCAGAAGGGTCTCTTCACCCTGACACAGACATCTTGAAACCTCTGAAGGATCTACTGACACCTGACACGGGACATCTTGACACCTCAGAAGGGTCTACTCACCCCTGACACGGGACATCTTGAGACCTCAGAAGGGTCTACTCACCCCTGACACGGGACATCTTGAGTCCTCAGAAGGGTCTCTTCACCCCTGACACGGGACATCTTGAGCCCTCAGAAGGGTCTCTTTACCCCTGACACAGGACATCTTGAGCCCTCAGAAGGGTCTCTTTACCCCTGACATGGGACATCTTGAGCCCTCAGAAGGGTCTCTTTACCCCTGACACAGGACATCTTGAGACCTCAGAAGGATCTACTCACACCTGACACGGGACATCTTGAGCCCTCAGAAGGGTCTACTCACACCTGAAACGGGACATCTTGAGACCTCAGAAGGGTCTCTTCACCCCAGACACGAGACATCTTGAGACCTGAGAAGGGTCTCTTCACCCCTGACACGGGACATCTTGAGCCCTCAGAAGGGTCTCTTTACCCCTGACACGGGACATCTTGAGCCCTCAGAAGGGTCTCTTTACCCCTGACACAGGACATCTTGAGACCTCAGAAGGATCTACTCACACCTGACACGGGACATCTTGAGCCCTCAGAAGGGTCTACTCACACCTGACACAGGACATCTAGAGACCTCAGAAGGGTCTACTCACACCTGACACGGGACATCTTGAGCCCTCAGAAGGGTCTCTTTACCCCTGACACAGGACATCTTGAGCCCTCAGAAGGGTCTCTTTACCCCTGACATGGGACATCTTGAGCCCTCAGAAGGGTCTCTTTACCCCTGACACAGGACATCTTGAGACCTCAGAAGGATCTACTCACACCTGACACGGGACATCTTGAGCCCTCAGAAGGGTCTACTCACACCTGAAACGGGACATCTTGAGACCTCAGAAGGGTCTCTTCACCCCAGACACGAGACATCTTGAGACCTGAGAAGGGTCTCTTCACCCCTGACACGGGACATCTTGAGCCCTCAGAAGGGTCTCTTTACCCCTGACACGGGACATCTTGAGCCCTCAGAAGGGTCTCTTTACCCCTGACACAGGACATCTTGAGACCTCAGAAGGATCTACTCACACCTGACACGGGACATCTTGAGCCCTCAGAAGGGTCTACTCACACCTGACACAGGACATCTAGAGACCTCAGAAGGGTCTACTCACACCTGGCACGGGACATCTTGAGACCTCAGAAGGGTCTCTTCACCCCAGACACGGGACATCTTGAGACCTCAGAGGGGTCTCTTCACCCCTGACACAGGACATCTTGAGCCCTCAGAAGGGTCTCTTCACCCCTGACACGGGACATCTTCAGCCCTCAGAAGGGTCTCTTCACCCCTGACACGGACATCTTGAAACCTCTGAAGGATCTACTGACACCTGACACGGGACATCTTGACACCTGACACCTCAGAAGGGTCTACTCACCCCTGACACGGGACATCTTGAGATCTCAGAATGATCTACTCACACCTGACACGGGACATCTAGGGACCTCAGAAGGGTCTACTCACACCTGGCACGGGACATCTTGAGACCTCAGAAGGGTCTCTTCACCCCAGACACGGGACATCTTGAGACCTCAGAAGGGTCTCTTCACCCCTGACACGGGACATCTTGAGACCTCAGAAGGGTCTACTCACCCCTGACACGGGACATCTTGAGACCTCAGAAGGGTCTCTTCACCCCGACACAGGACCTCTTGAGACCTCAGAAGGGTCTCTTCACCCCGACACAGGACATCTTGAGATCTCAGAAGGATCTACTCACACCTGACATGAGACATCTGGAGACCTCAGAAGGATCTACTCCCACCTGACACGGGGCATCTTGAGACCTCAGAAGGGTCTCTTCACCCCTGACACGGGACATCTTGAGCCCTCAGAAGGGTCTCTTCACCCCAGACACGGAACATCTTGAGACCTCAGAAGGGTCTACTCACACCTGTCACGGGACATCTTGAGACCTCAGCAGGGTCTCTTCACGCCTGACACAGGACATCTTGAGACGTCAGAAGGGTCTCTTCACCCCTGGCACAGAACATCTTGAGACCTCAGAAGGGTCTCTTCACCCCTGACACAACACATCTTGAGACCTCAGAAGGGTCTACTCACACCTTACACGGGACATCTTAAGACCTCAGAAGGGTCTCTTCACCCCAGTCACGGGACATCTTGAGACCTCAGAAGGATCTACTCCCACCTGGCACGGGACATCTTGAGACCTCAGAAGGGTCTACTCACCCCTGACACGGGACATCTTGAGACCTCAGATGGGTCTACTCACCCCAGACATGAGACATCTTGAGACCTGAGAAGGGTCTCTTCACCCCTGACACGGGACATCTTGAGACCTCAGAAGGATCTACTCACACCTGACATGTGACATCTTCAGACCTCAGAAGGACCTACTCACACCTGACACGGGACATCTTGAGACCTCAGAAGGATCTACACACACCTGACACGGGACATCTTGAGACGTCAGAAGGATCTACTCACACCTGACACAGGACATCTTGAGACCTCAGAAGGGTCTCTTCACCCCTCACACGGGACATCTTGAGACCTCAGAAGGATCTACTCACACCTGACATGGGACATCTTGAGACCTCAGAAGGATCTACTCACACCTGACACGGGACATCTTGAGACCTCAGAAGGGTCTCTTCAGCCCTGACACGGGACATCTTGAGACATCAGAAGGGTCTCTTCACCCCTGAAAAGGGACATCTTGAGACCTCAGAAGGGTCTCTTCACCCCAGACACGAGACATCTTGAGACCTGAGAAGGGTCTCTTCACCCCTGACACGGGACATCTTGAGACCTCAGAAGGATCTACTCACACCTGACACGGGACATCTTGAGACCTCAGAAGGATCTACTCACCCCTGACACGAGACATCTTGAGACCTCAGAAGGGTCTACACACACCTGACACGGGACATCTTGAGACCTCAGAAGGATCTACTCACACCTGACACGGGACATCTTGAGACCTCAAAAGGATCTACTCACACCTGACACAGGACATCTTGAGACCTCAGAAGGGTCTCTTCCCCCCTGACACGGGGAGATTTTGAGACCTCAGAAGGGTCTCTTCACCCCTGACACGGGACATCCTGAGCCCTCAGAAGGGTCTCTTCACCCCTGACACGGGACATCTTCAGCCCTCAGAAGGGTCTCTTCACCCCTGACACGGGACATCTTGAGACATCAGAAGGGTCTCTTCACCCCTGACACAGGACATCTTGAGACCTCAGAAGGGTCTCTTCACCTCTGACACAGGACATCTTGAGACCTCAGAAGGATCTACTCACACCTGACACGGGACATCTTGAGATCTCAGAAGGGTCTCTTCACCCCTGACACAGGACATCTTGAGACCTCAGAAGGATCTACTCACACTTAACACGGGATATCTTGAGACCTCAGAAGGGTCTACTCACCCCTGACATGGGACATCTTGAGACCTCAGAAGGATCTACACACACCTGACACGGGACATCTTGAGACCTCAGAAGGGTCTACTCACCCCTGACACGGGACATCTCGAGACCTCAGAAGGGTCTCTTCACCCCTGACATGGGACATCTTGAGACGTCAGAAGGGTCTCTTCACCCTGACACAGACATCTTGAAACCTCTGAAGGATCTACTGACACCTGACACGGGACATCTTGACACCTCAGAAGGGTCTACTCACCCCTGACACGGGACATCTTGAGACCTCAGAAGGGTCTCTTCACCCCTGACACGGGACATCTTAAGACCTCAGAAGGGTCTACTCACCCCTGACACGGGACATCTTGAGTCCTCAGAAGGGTCTCTTCACCCCTGACACGGGACATCTTGAGCCCTCAGAAGGGTCTCTTTACCCCTGACACAGGACATCTTGAGCCCTCAGAAGGGTCTCTTTACCCCTGACATGGGACATCTTGAGCCCTGAGAAGGGTCTCTTTACCCCTGACACAGGACATCTTGAGACCTCAGAAGGATCTACTCACACCTGACACGGGACATCTTGAGCCCTCAGAAGGGTCTACTCACACCTGAAACGGGACATCTTGAGACCTCAGAAGGGTCTCTTCACCCCAGTCACGGGACATCTTGAGACCTCAGAAGGATCTACTCCCACCTGGCACGGGACATCTTGAGACCTCAGAAGGGTCTACTCACCCCTGACACGGGACATCTTGAGACCTCAGAAGGGTCTACTCACCCCAGACATGAGACATCTTGAGACCTGAGAAGGATCTACTCACACCTGACATGGGACATCTTGAGACCTCAGAAGGATCTACTCACACCTGAAACGGGACATCTTGAGACCTCAGAAGGGTCTCTTCACCCCAGTCACGGGACATCTTGAGACCTCAGAAGGATCTACTCCCACCTGGCACGGGACATCTTGAGACGTCAGAAGGATCTACTCACACCTGACACAGGACATCTTGAGACCTCAGAAGGGTCTCTTCACCCCTCACACGGGACATCTTGAGACCTCAGAAGGATCTACTCACACCTGACATGGGACATCTTGAGACCTCAGAAGGATCTACTCACACCTGACACGGGACATCTTGAGACCTCAGAAGGGTCTCTTCACCCCTGGCACAGAACATCTTGAGACCTCAGAAGGGTCTCTTCACCCCTGACACAACACATCTTGAGACCTCAGAAGGGTCTACTCACACCTTACACGGGACATCTTAAGACCTCAGAAGGGTCTCTTAACCCCAGTCACGGGACATCTTGAGACCTCAGAAGGATCTACTCCCACCTGGCACGGGACATCTTGAGACCTCAGAAGGGTCTACTCACCCCTGACACGGGACATCTTGAGACCTCAGAAGGGTCTACTCACCCCAGACATGAGACATCTTGAGACCTGAGAAGGGTCTCTTCACCCCTGACACGGGACATCTTGAGACCTCAGAAGGATCTACTCACACCTGACATGTGACATCTTCAGACCTCAGAAGGACCTACTCACACCTGACACGGGACTTCTTGAGACCTCAGAAGGATCTACACACACCTGACACGGGACATCTTGAGACGTCAGAAGGATCTACTCACACCTGACACAGGACATCTTGAGACCTCAGAAGGGTCTCTTCACCCCTCACACGGGACATCTTGAGACCTCAGAAGGATCTACTCACACCTGACATGGGACATCTTGAGACCTCAGAAGGATCTACTCACACCTGACACGGGACATCTTGAGACCTCAGAAGGGTCTCTTCAGCCCTGACACGGGACATCTTGAGACATCAGAAGGGTCTCTTCACCCCTGAAAAGGGACATCTTGAGACCTCAGAAGGGTCTCTTCACCCCAGACACGAGACATCTTGAGACCTGAGAAGGGTCTCTTCACCCCTGACACGGGACATCTTGAGACCTCAGAAGGATCTACTCACACCTGACACGGGACATCTTGAGACCTCAGAAGGATCTACTCACCCCTGACACGTGACATCTTGAGACCTCAGAAGGGTCTACACACACCTGACACGGGACATCTTGAGACCTCAGAAGGATCTACTCACACCTGACACGGGACATCTTGAGACCTCAAAAGGATCTACTCACACCTGACACAGGACATCTTGAGACCTCAGAAGGGTCTCTTCACCCCTGACACGGGACATCTTGAGACCTCAGAAGGATCTACTCATACCTGACACATGACATCTTGAGACCTCAGAAGGATCTACTCACCCCTGACACAGGACATCTTGAGACCTCAGAAGGGTCTACAAACACCTGACACGGGACATCTTGAGACCTCAGAAGGGTTTACTCACCCCTGACACGGGACATCTTGAGACCTCAGAAGGGTCTCTTCCCCCCTGACACGGGGAGATTTTGAGACCTCAGAAGGGTCTCTTCACCCCTGACACGGGACATCCTGAGCCCTCAGAAGGGTCTCTTCACCCCTGACACGGGACATCTTCAGCCCTCAGAAGGGTCTCTTCACCCCTGACACGGGACATCTTGAGACATCAGAAGGGTCTCTTCACCCCTGACACAGGACATCTTGAGACCTCAGAAGGGTCTCTTCTCCTCTGACACAGGACATATTGAGACCTCAAAAGGATCTACTCACACCTGACACGGGACATCTTGAGATCTCAGAAGGGTCTCTTCACCCCTGACACAGGACATCTTGAGACCTCAGAAGGATCTACTCACACTTAACACGGGATATCTTGAGACCTCAGAAGGGTCTACTCACCCCTGACACGGGACATCTTGAGACCTCAGAAGGATCTACACACACCTGACACGGGACATCTTGAGACCTCAGAAGGGTCTCTTCACCCCTGACACGGGACATCTTGAGATTTCAGAAGGGTCTCTTCACCCCAGAGACAGGACATCTTGAGACCTCAGAAGGGTCTCTTCACGCTGACACGGGACATCTTGAGACCTCAGAAGGATCTACTCACACCTGACATGGGACATCTTGAGACCTCAGAAGGGTCTCTTCACCCCAGACACGGGACATCGTGATACCTCAGAAGGGTCTCTTCACCCCTGACACAGGACATCTTGAGACCTCAGAAGGGTCTCTTCACCCTAGACACGGGACATCTTGAGACCTCAGAAGGATCTACTCACACCTGACACGGGACATCTTGAGACCTCAGAAGGATCTACTCACACCTGACACGGGACATCTTGAGACCTCAGAAGGGTCTCTTCACCCCTGACACGGGACATCTTGAGACCTCAGAAGGGTCTCTTCACCCCAGAGACGGGACATCTTGAGACCTCAGAAGGGTCTCTTCACCCCAGACACGGGACATCGTGATACCTCAGAAGGGTCTCTTCACCCCTGACACGGGACATCTTGAGACCTCAGAAGGATCTACTCAAACCTGACACGGGACATCTTGAGACCTCAGAAGGGTCTCTTCACCCCAGACACGGGGCATTGTGATACCTCAGAAGGGTCTCTTCACCCCTGACACAGGACATCTTGAGACCTCAGAAGGATCTACTCACACCTGACACAGGACATCTTGACACCTCAGAAGGGTCTACTCACCCCTGACACGGGACATCTTGAGATCTCAGAAGGCTCTACTCACACCTGACACGTGACATCTAGAGACCTCAGAAGGGTCTCTTCACCCCTGACACGGGACATCTTGAGACCTCAGAAGGGTCTCTTCACCCCTGACATGGGACATCTTGAGACGTCAGAAGGGTCTCTTCACCCTGACACAGACATCTTGAAACCTCTGAAGGATCTACTGACACCTGACACGGGACATCTTGACACCTCAGAAGGGTCTACTCACCCCTGACACGGGACATCTTGAGACCTCAGAAGGGTCTACTCACCCCTGACACGGGACATCTTGAGTCCTCAGAAGGGTCTCTTCACCCCTGACACGGGACATCTTGAGCCCTCAGAAGGGTCTCTTTACCCCTGACACAGGACATCTTGAGCCCTCAGAAGGGTCTCTTTACCCCTGACATGGGACATCTTGAGCCCTCAGAAGGGTCTCTTTACCCCTGACACAGGACATCTTGAGACCTCAGAAGGATCTACTCACACCTGACACGGGACATCTTGAGCCCTCAGAAGGGTCTACTCACACCTGAAACGGGACATCTTGAGACCTCAGAAGGGTCTCTTCACCCCAGACACGAGACATCTTGAGACCTGAGAAGGGTCTCTTCACCCCTGACACGGGACATCTTGAGCCCTCAGAAGGGTCTCTTTACCCCTGACACGGGACATCTTGAGCCCTCAGAAGGGTCTCTTTACCCCTGACACAGGACATCTTGAGACCTCAGAAGGATCTACTCACACCTGACACGGGACATCTTGAGCCCTCAGAAGGGTCTACTCACACCTGACACAGGACATCTAGAGACCTCAGAAGGGTCTACTCACACCTGACACGGGACATCTTGAGCCCTCAGAAGGGTCTCTTTACCCCTGACACAGGACATCTTGAGCCCTCAGAAGGGTCTCTTTACCCCTGACACGGGACATCTTGAGCCCTCAGAAGGGTCTCTTTACCCCTGACACAGGACATCTTGAGACCTCAGAAGGATCTACTCACACCTGACACGGGACATCTTGAGCCCTCAGAAGGGTCTACTCACACCTGAAACGGGACATCTTGAGACCTCAGAAGGGTCTCTTCACCCCAGACACGAGACATCTTGAGACCTGAGAAGGGTCTCTTCACCCCTGACACGGGACATCTTGAGCCCTCAGAAGGGTCTCTTTACCCCTGACACGGGACATCTTGAGCCCTCAGAAGGGTCTCTTTACCCCTGACACAGGACATCTTGAGACCTCAGAAGGATCTACTCACACCTGACACGGGACATCTTGAGCCCTCAGAAGGGTCTACTCACACCTGACACAGGACATCTAGAGACCTCAGAAGGGTCTACTCACACCTGGCACGGGACATCTTGAGACCTCAGAAGGGTCTCTTCACCCCAGACACGGGACATCTTGAGACCTCAGAGGGGTCTCTTCACCCCTGACACAGGACATCTTGAGCCCTCAGAAGGGTCTCTTCACCCCTGACACGGGACATCTTCAGCCCTCAGAAGGGTCTCTTCACCCCTGACACGGACATCTTGAAACCTCTGAAGGATCTACTGACACCTGACACGGGACATCTTGACACCTGACACCTCAGAAGGGTCTACTCACCCCTGACACGGGACATCTTGAGATCTCAGAATGATCTACTCACACCTGACACGGGACATCTAGGGACCTCAGAAGGGTCTACTCACACCTGGCACGGGACATCTTGAGACCTCAGAAGGGTCTCTTCACCCCAGACACGGGACATCTTGAGACCTCAGAAGGGTCTCTTCACCCCTGACACGGGACATCTTGAGACCTCAGAAGGGTCTACTCACCCCTGACACGGGACATCTTGAGACCTCAGAAGGGTCTCTTCACCCCGACACAGGACCTCTTGAGACCTCAGAAGGGTCTCTTCACCCCGACACAGGACATCTTGAGATCTCAGAAGGATCTACTCACACCTGACATGAGACATCTGGAGACCTCAGAAGGATCTACTCCCACCTGACACGGGGCATCTTGAGACCTCAGAAGGGTCTCTTCACCCCTGACACGGGACATCTTGAGCCCTCAGAAGGGTCTCTTCACCCCAGACACGGAACATCTTGAGACCTCAGAAGGGTCTACTCACACCTGTCACGGGACATCTTGAGACCTCAGCAGGGTCTCTTCACGCCTGACACAGGACATCTTGAGACGTCAGAAGGGTCTCTTCACCCCTGGCACAGAACATCTTGAGACCTCAGAAGGGTCTCTTCACCCCTGACACAACACATCTTGAGACCTCAGAAGGGTCTACTCACACCTTACACGGGACATCTTAAGACCTCAGAAGGGTCTCTTCACCCCAGTCACGGGACATCTTGAGACCTCAGAAGGATCTACTCCCACCTGGCACGGGACATCTTGAGACCTCAGAAGGGTCTACTCACCCCTGACACGGGACATCTTGAGACCTCAGATGGGTCTACTCACCCCAGACATGAGACATCTTGAGACCTGAGAAGGGTCTCTTCACCCCTGACACGGGACATCTTGAGACCTCAGAAGGATCTACTCACACCTGACATGTGACATCTTCAGACCTCAGAAGGACCTACTCACACCTGACACGGGACATCTTGAGACCTCAGAAGGATCTACACACACCTGACACGGGACATCTTGAGACGTCAGAAGGATCTACTCACACCTGACACAGGACATCTTGAGACCTCAGAAGGGTCTCTTCACCCCTCACACGGGACATCTTGAGACCTCAGAAGGATCTACTCACACCTGACATGGGACATCTTGAGACCTCAGAAGGATCTACTCACACCTGACACGGGACATCTTGAGACCTCAGAAGGGTCTCTTCAGCCCTGACACGGGACATCTTGAGACATCAGAAGGGTCTCTTCACCCCTGAAAAGGGACATCTTGAGACCTCAGAAGGGTCTCTTCACCCCAGACACGAGACATCTTGAGACCTGAGAAGGGTCTCTTCACCCCTGACACGGGACATCTTGAGACCTCAGAAGGATCTACTCACACCTGACACGGGACATCTTGAGACCTCAGAAGGATCTACTCACCCCTGACACGAGACATCTTGAGACCTCAGAAGGGTCTACACACACCTGACACGGGACATCTTGAGACCTCAGAAGGATCTACTCACACCTGACACGGGACATCTTGAGACCTCAAAAGGATCTACTCACACCTGACACAGGACATCTTGAGACCTCAGAAGGGTCTCTTCCCCCCTGACACGGGGAGATTTTGAGACCTCAGAAGGGTCTCTTCACCCCTGACACGGGACATCCTGAGCCCTCAGAAGGGTCTCTTCACCCCTGACACGGGACATCTTCAGCCCTCAGAAGGGTCTCTTCACCCCTGACACGGGACATCTTGAGACATCAGAAGGGTCTCTTCACCCCTGACACAGGACATCTTGAGACCTCAGAAGGGTCTCTTCACCTCTGACACAGGACATCTTGAGACCTCAGAAGGATCTACTCACACCTGACACGGGACATCTTGAGATCTCAGAAGGGTCTCTTCACCCCTGACACAGGACATCTTGAGACCTCAGAAGGATCTACTCACACTTAACACGGGATATCTTGAGACCTCAGAAGGGTCTACTCACCCCTGACATGGGACATCTTGAGACCTCAGAAGGATCTACACACACCTGACACGGGACATCTTGAGACCTCAGAAGGGTCTACTCACCCCTGACACGGGACATCTCGAGACCTCAGAAGGGTCTCTTCACCCCTGACACGGGACATCTTGAGATTTCAGAAGGGTCTCTTCACCCCAGAGACAGGACATCTTGAGACCTCAGAAGGGTCTCTTCACCCTGACACGGGACATCTTGAGACCTCAGAAGGATCTACTCACACCTGACATGGGACATCTTGAGACCTCAGAAGGGTCTCTTCACCCCAGACACGGGACATCGTGATACCTCAGAAGGGTCTCTTCACCCCTGACACAGGACATCTTGAGACCTCAGAAGGGTCTCTTCACCCTAGACACGGGACATCTTGAGACCTCAGAAGGATCTACTCACACCTGACACGGGACATCTTGAGACCTCAGAAGGATCTACTCACACCTGACACGGGACATCTTGAGACCTCAGAAGGGTCTCTTCACCCCTGACACGGGACATCTTGAGACCTCAGAAGGGTCTCTTCATCCCAGAGACGGGACATCTTGAGACCTCAGAAGGGTCTCTTCACCCCAGACACGGGACATCGTGATACCTCAGAAGGGTCTCTTCACCCCTGACACGGGACATCTTGAGACCTCAGAAGGATCTACTCAAACCTGACACGGGACATCTTGAGACCTCAGAAGGGTCTCTTCACCCCAGACACGGGACATCGTGATACCTCAGAAGGGTCTCTTCACCCCTGACACAGGACATCTTGAGACCTCAGAAGGATCTACTCACACCTGACACAGGACATCTTGACACCTCAGAAGGGTCTACTCACCCCTGACACGGGACATCTTGAGATCTCAGAAGGCTCTACTCACACCTGACACGTGACATCTAGAGACCTCAGAAGGGTCTCTTCACCCCTGACACGGGACATCTTGAGACCTCAGAAGGGTCTCTTCACCCCTGACATGGGACATCTTGAGACGTCAGAAGGGTCTCTTCACCCTGACACAGACATCTTGAAACCTCTGAAGGATCTACTGACACCTGACACGGGACATCTTGACACCTCAGAAGGGTCTACTCACCCCTGACACGGGACATCTTGAGACCTCAGAAGGGTCTCTTCACCCCTGACACGGGACATCTTAAGACCTCAGAAGGGTCTACTCACCCCTGACACGGGACATCTTGAGTCCTCAGAAGGGTCTCTTCACCCCTGACACGGGACATCTTGAGCCCTCAGAAGGGTCTCTTTACCCCTGACACAGGACATCTTGAGCCCTCAGAAGGGTCTCTTTACCCCTGACATGGGACATCTTGAGCCCTGAGAAGGGTCTCTTTACCCCTGACACAGGACATCTTGAGACCTCAGAAGGATCTACTCACACCTGACACGGGACATCTTGAGCCCTCAGAAGGGTCTACTCACACCTGAAACGGGACATCTTGAGACCTCAGAAGGGTCTCTTCACCCCAGTCACGGGACATCTTGAGACCTCAGAAGGATCTACTCCCACCTGGCACGGGACATCTTGAGACCTCAGAAGGGTCTACTCACCCCTGACACGGGACATCTTGAGACCTCAGAAGGGTCTACTCACCCCAGACATGAGACATCTTGAGACCTGAGAAGGATCTACTCACACCTGACATGGGACATCTTGAGACCTCAGAAGGATCTACTCACACCTGAACCGGGACATCTTGAGACCTCAGAAGGGTCTCTTCACCCCAGTCACGGGACATCTTGAGACCTCAGAAGGATCTACTCCCACCTGGCACGGGACATCTTGAGACGTCAGAAGGATCTACTCACACCTGACACAGGACATCTTGAGACCTCAGAAGGGTCTCTTCATCCCTCACACGGGACATCTTGAGACCTCAGAAGGATCTACTCACACCTGACATGGGACATCTTGAGACCTCAGAAGGATCTACTCACACCTGACACGGGACATCTTGAGACCTCAGAAGGGTCTCTTCACCCCTGGCACAGAATATCTTGAGACCTCAGAAGGGTCTCTTCACCCCTGACACAACACATCTTGAGACCTCAGAAGGGTCTACTCACACCTTACACGGGACATCTTAAGACCTCAGAAGGGTCTCTTAACCCCAGTCACGGGACATCTTGAGACCTCAGAAGGATCTACTCCCACCTGGCACGGGACATCTTGAGACCTCAGAAGGGTCTACTCACCCCTGACACGGGACATCTTGAGACCTCAGAAGGGTCTACTCACCCCAGACATGAGACATCTTGAGACCTGAGAAGGGTCTCTTCACCCCTGACACGGGACATCTTGAGACCTCAGAAGGATCTACTCACACCTGACATGTGACATCTTCAGACCTCAGAAGGACCTACTCACACCTGACACGGGACATCTTGAGACCTCAGAAGGATCTACACACACCTGGCACGGGACATCTTGAGACGTCAGAAGGATCTACTCACACCTGACACAGGACATCTTGAGACCTCAGAAGGGTCTCTTCACCCCTTACACGGGACATCTTGAGACCTCAGAAGGATCTACTCACACCTGACATGGGACATCTTGAGACCTCAGAAGGATCTACTCACACCTGACACGGGACATCTTGAGACCTCAGAAGGGTCTCTTCAGCCCTGACACGGGACATCTTGAGACATCAGAAGGGTCTCTTCACCCCTGAAAAGGGACATCTTGAGACCTCAGAAGGGTCTCTTCACCCCAGACACGAGACATCTTGAGACCTGAGAAGGGTCTCTTCACCCCTGACACGGGACATCTTGAGACCTCAGAAGGATCTACTCACACCTGACACGGGACATCTTGAGACCTCAGAAGGATCTACTCACCCCTGACACGTGACATCTTGAGACCTCAGAAGGGTCTACACACACCTGACACGGGACATCTTGAGACCTCAGAAGGATCTACTCACACCTGACACGGGACATCTTGAGACCTCAAAAGGATCTACTCACACCTGACACAGGACATCTTGAGACCTCAGAAGGGTCTCTTCACCCCTGACACGGGACATCTTGAGACCTCAGAAGGATCTACTCATACCTGACACATGACATCTTGAGACCTCAGAAGGATCTACTCACCCCTGACACAGGACATCTTGAGACCTCAGAAGGGTCTACAAACACCTGACACGGGACATCTTGAGACCTCAGAAGGGTTTACTCACCCCTGACACGGGACATCTTGAGACCTCAGAAGGGTCTCTTCCCCCCTGACACGGGGAGATTTTGAGACCTCAGAAGGGTCTCTTCACCCCTGACACGGGACATCCTGAGCCCTCAGAAGGGTCTCTTCACCCCTGACACGGGACATCTTCAGCCCTCAGAAGGGTCTCTTCACCCCTGACACGGGACATCTTGAGACATCAGAAGGGTCTCTTCACCCCTGACACAGGACATCTTGAGACCTCAGAAGGGTCTCTTCTCCTCTGACACAGGACATATTGAGACCTCAAAAGGATCTACTCACACCTGACACGGGACATCTTGAGATCTCAGAAGGGTCTCTTCACCCCTGACACAGGACATCTTGAGACCTCAGAAGGATCTACTCACACTTAACACGGGATATCTTGAGACCTCAGAAGGGTCTACTCACCCCTGACACGGGACATCTTGAGACCTCAGAAGGATCTACACACCCCTCACACGGGACATCTTGAGATTTCAGAAGGGTCTCTTCACCCCAGAGACAGGACATCTTGAGACCTCAGAAGGGTCTCTTCACCCTGACACGGGACATCTTGAGACCTCAGAAGGATCTACTCACACCTGACATGGGACATCTTGAGACCTCAGAAGGGTCTCTTCATCCCAGACACGGGACATCGTGATACCTCAGAAGGGTCTCTTCACCCCTGACACAGGACATCTTGAGACCTCAGAAGGGTCTCTTCACCCTAGACACGGGACATCTTGAGACCTCAGAAGGATCTACTCACACCTGACACGGGACATCTTGAGACCTCAGAAGGATCTACTCACACCTGACACGGGACATCTTGAGACCTCAGAAGGGTCTCTTCACCCCTGACACGGGACATCTTGAGACCTCAGAAGGGTCTCTTCACCCCAGAGACGGGACATCTTGAGACCTCAGAAGGGTCTCTTCACCCCAGACACGGGACATCGTGATACCTCAGAAGGGTCTCTTCACCCCTGACACGGGACATCTTGAGACCTCAGAAGGATCTACTCAAACCTGACACGGGACATCTTGAGACCTCAGAAGGGTCTCTTCACCCCAGACACGGGACATTGTGATACCTCAGAAGGGTCTCTTCACCCCTGACACAGGACATCTTGAGACCTCAGAAGGATCTACTCACACCTGACACAGGACATCTTGACACCTCAGAAGGGTCTACTCACCCCTGACACGGGACATCTTGAGATCTCAGAAGGCTCTACTCACACCTGACACGTGACATCTAGAGACCTCAGAAGGGTCTCTTCACCCCTGACACGGGACATCTTGAGACCTCAGAAGGGTCTCTTCACCCCTGACATGGGACATCTTGAGACGTCAGAAGGGTCTCTTCACCCTGACACAGACATCTTGAAACCTCTGAAGGATCTACTGACACCTGACACGGGACATCTTGACACCTCAGAAGGGTCTACTCACCCCTGACACGGGACATCTTGAGACCTCAGAAGGGTCTACTCACCCCTGACACGGGACATCTTGAGTCCTCAGAAGGGTCTCTTCACCCCTGACACGGGACATCTTGAGCCCTCAGAAGGGTCTCTTTACCCCTGACACAGGACATCTTGAGCCCTCAGAAGGGTCTCTTTACCCCTGACATGGGACATCTTGAGCCCTCAGAAGGGTCTCTTTACCCCTGACACAGGACATCTTGAGACCTCAGAAGGATCTACTCACACCTGACACGGGACATCTTGAGCCCTCAGAAGGGTCTACTCACACCTGAAACGGGACATCTTGAGACCTCAGAAGGGTCTCTTCACCCCAGACACGAGACATCTTGAGACCTGAGAAGGGTCTCTTCACCCCTGACACGGGACATCTTGAGCCCTCAGAAGGGTCTCTTTACCCCTGACACGGGACATCTTGAGCCCTCAGAAGGGTCTCTTTACCCCTGACACAGGACATCTTGAGACCTCAGAAGGATCTACTCACACCTGACACGGGACATCTTGAGCCCTCAGAAGGGTCTACTCACACCTGACACAGGACATCTAGAGACCTCAGAAGGGTCTACTCACACCTGACACGGGACATCTTGAGCCCTCAGAAGGGTCTCTTTACCCCTGACACAGGACATCTTGAGCCCTCAGAAGGGTCTCTTTACCCCTGACACGGGACATCTTGAGCCCTCAGAAGGGTCTCTTTACCCCTGACACAGGACATCTTGAGACCTCAGAAGGATCTACTCACACCTGACACGGGACATCTTGAGCCCTCAGAAGGGTCTACTCACACCTGAAACGGGACATCTTGAGACCTCAGAAGGGTCTCTTCACCCCAGACACGAGACATCTTGAGACCTGAGAAGGGTCTCTTCACCCCTGACACGGGACATCTTGAGCCCTCAGAAGGGTCTCTTTACCCCTGACACGGGACATCTTGAGCCCTCAGAAGGGTCTCTTTACCCCTGACACAGGACATCTTGAGACCTCAGAAGGATCTACTCACACCTGACACGGGACATCTTGAGCCCTCAGAAGGGTCTACTCACACCTGACACAGGACATCTAGAGACCTCAGAAGGGTCTACTCACACCTGGCACGGGACATCTTGAGACCTCAGAAGGGTCTCTTCACCCCAGACACGGGACATCTTGAGACCTCAGAGGGGTCTCTTCACCCCTGACACAGGACATCTTGAGCCCTCAGAAGGGTCTCTTCACCCCTGACACGGGACATCTTCAGCCCTCAGAAGGGTCTCTTCACCCCTGACACGGACATCTTGAAACCTCTGAAGGATCTACTGACACCTGACACGGGACATCTTGACACCTGACACCTCAGAAGGGTCTACTCACCCCTGACACGGGACATCTTGAGATCTCAGAATGATCTACTCACACCTGACACGGGACATCTAGGGACCTCAGAAGGGTCTACTCACACCTGGCACGGGACATCTTGAGACCTCAGAAGGGTCTCTTCACCCCAGACACGGGACATCTTGAGACCTCAGAAGGGTCTCTTCACCCCTGACACGGGACATCTTGAGACCTCAGAAGGGTCTACTCACCCCTGACACGGGACATCTTGAGACCTCAGAAGGGTCTCTTCACCCCGACACAGGACCTCTTGAGACCTCAGAAGGGTCTCTTCACCCCGACACAGGACATCTTGAGATCTCAGAAGGATCTACTCACACCTGACATGAGACATCTGGAGACCTCAGAAGGATCTACTCCCACCTGACACGGGGCATCTTGAGACCTCAGAAGGGTCTCTTCACCCCTGACACGGGACATCTTGAGCCCTCAGAAGGGTCTCTTCACCCCTGACACAGGACATCTTGAGACCTCAGAAGGATCTACTCACACCTGACACGGGACATCTTGAGCCCTCAGAAGGGTCTCTTCATCCCTGACACGGGACATCTTGGGCCCTCAGAAGGGTCTCTTCACCCCTGACACGGGACATCTTGAGACGTCAGAAGGGTCTCTTCTACCCTGACACGGGACATCTTAAGACCTCAGAAGGGTCTCTTCAACCCTGACACAGGACATCTTGAGACCTCAGAAGGATCTACTCACACCTGACATGAGACATCTTGAGCCCTCAGAAGGATCTACTCACACCTGACACGGGACATCTTGAGCTCTCAGAAGGGTCTCTTCATCCCTGACACGGGACATCTTGAGCCCTCAGAAGGGTCTCTTCACCCCTGACACGGTACATCTTGAGACGTCAGAAGGGTCTCTTCACCCCTGACACAGGACATCTTGAGACCTCAGAAGGATCTACTCACACCTGACATGAGACATCTTGAGACCTCAGAAGGATCTACTCACACATGACACGGGACATCTTGAGACCTCAGAAGGGTCTACTCACCTCTGACACGGGACATCTTGAGACCTCAGAAGGATCTACTCACACCTGACACGGGTCATCTTGAGACCTCAGAAGGGTCTACTCACACCTGACACAGGACATCTTGAGACCTCAGAAGGGTCTCTTCACCCTGACATGGGACATCTTGAGACCTCAGAAGGATCTACTCACACCTGACACGGGACATCTTGAGACCTCAGAAGGGTCTACTCACACCTGACACGGGACATCTTGAGCCCTCAGAAGGGTCTCTTCACCCCTGACACGGGACATCTTGAGACCTCAGAAGGGTCTCTTCACCCCTGAAACGGGACATCTTGAGACCTCAAAAGGGTCTCTTCAACCCTGACACAGGACATCTTGAGACCTGAGAAGGATCTACTCACACCTGACATGAGACATCTTGAGACCTCAGAAGGATCTACTCACACCTGACACGGGACGTCTTGAGACCTCAGAAGGGTCTACTCACGCCTGACACAGGACATCTTGAGACCTCAGAAGGGTCTCTTCACCTTGACATGGGACACCTTGAGACCTCAGAAGGATCTACTCACACCTGACACGGGACATCTTGAGACTCCAGAAGGGGCTACTCACACCTGACATTGGACATCTTGAGACCTCAGGAGGGTCTACTCACCCCTGACATGGGACATCTTGAGACCTCAGAAGGATCTACTCACACCTGACACGGGACATCTTGAGACCTCAGAAGGGTCTACTCACCCCTGACACGGGACAGCTTGAGACCTCAGAAGTTTCGACTCACCCCAGACCCGGGACATCTTGAGACCTCAGAAGGATCTACTCACATCTGACACGGGACATCTTGAGACCTCAGAAGGGTCTACACACACCTGACACGGGACATCTTGAGACCTCAGAAGGGTCTACTCACCCCTGACACGGGACATCTTGAGACCTCAGAAGGGTCTCTTCACCCCAGACACGGGACATCTTGAGACCTCAGAAGGATCTACTTACACCTGACACGGGACATCCTGAGACCTCAGAAGGGTCTACCACCCAGACACAGGACATCTTGAGACCTCAGAAGGATCTACTCACCCCTGACACGGGACATCTTGAGACCTCAGAAGGGTCTCTTCACCCCAGACACAGAACATCTTGAGACCTCAGAAGGGTCTACTCACACCTGTCACGGGACATCTTGAGACCTCAGCAGGGTCTCTTCACGCCTGACACAGGACATCTTGAGACGTCAGAAGGGTCTCTTCACCCCTGGCACAGAACATCTTGAGACCTCAGAAGGGTCTCTTCACCCCTGACACAACACATCTTGAGACCTCAGAAGGGTCTACTCACACCTTACACGGGACATCTTAAGACCTCAGAAGGGTCTCTTCACCCCAGTCACGGGACATCTTGAGACCTCAGAAGGATCTACTCCCACCTGGCACGGGACATCTTGAGACCTCAGAAGGGTCTACTCACCCCTGACACGGGACATCTTGAGACCTCAGAAGGGTCTACTCACCCCAGACATGAGACATCTTGAGACCTGAGAAGGGTCTCTTCACCCCTGACACGGGACATCTTGAGACCTCAGAAGGATCTACTCACACCTGACATATGACATCTTCAGACCTCAGAAGGACCTACTCACACCTGACACGGGACATCTTGAGACCTCAGAAGGATCTACACACACCTGACACGGGACATCTTGAGACGTCAGAAGGATCTACTCACACCTGACACAGGACATCTTGAGACCTCAGAAGGGTCTCTTCACCCCTCACACGGGACATCTTGAGACCTCAGAAGGATCTACTCACACCTGACATGGGACATCTTGAGACCTCAGAAGGATCTACTCACACCTGACACGGGACATCTTGAGACCTCAGAAGGGTCTCTTCAGCCCTGACACGGGACATCTTGAGACATCAGAAGGGTCTCTTCACCCCTGAAAAGGGACATCTTGAGACCTCAGAAGGGTCTCTTCACCCCAGACACGAGACATCTTGAGACCTGAGAAGGGTCTCTTCACCCCTGACACGGGACATCTTGAGACCTCAGAAGGATCTACTCACACCTGACACGGGACATCTTGAGACCTCAGAAGGATCTACTCACCCCTGACACGAGACATCTTGAGACCTCAGAAGGGTCTACACACACCTGACACGGGACATCTTGAGACCTCAGAAGGATCTACTCACACCTGACACGGGACATCTTGAGACCTCAAAAGGATCTACTCACACCTGACACAGGACATCTTGAGACCTCAGAAGGGTCTCTTCACCCCTGACACGGGACATCTTGAGACCTCAGAAGGATCTACTCATACCTGACACATGACATCTTGAGACCTCAGAAGGATCTACTCACCCCTGACACGGGACATCTTGAGACCTCAGAAGGGTTTACTCACCCCTGACACGGGACATCTTGAGACCTCAGAAGGGTCTCTTCCCCCCTGACACGGGGAGATTTTGAGACCTCAGAAGGGTCTCTTCACCCCTGACACGGAACATCCTGAGCCCTCAGAAGGGTCTCTTCACCCCTGACACGGGACATCTTCAGCCCTCAGAAGGGTCTCTTCACCCCTGACACGGGACATCTTGAGACATCAGAAGGGTCTCTTCACCCCTGACACAGGACATCTTGAGACCTCAGAAGGGTCTCTTCACCTCTGACACAGGACATCTTGAGACCTCAGAAGGATCTACTCACCCCTGACACGGGACATCTTGAGACCTCAGAAGGGTCTACTCACCCCTGACACGGGACATCTTGAGTCCTCAGAAGGGTCTCTTCACCCCTGACACGGGACATCTTGAGCCCTCAGAAGGGTCTCTTTACCCCTGACACAGGACATCTTGAGCCCTCAGAAGGGTCTCTTTACCCCTGACATGGGACATCTTGAGCCCTCAGAAGGGTCTCTTTACCCCTGATACAGGACATCTTGAGACCTCAGAAGGATCTACTCACACCTGACACGGGACATCTTGAGCCCTCAGAAGGGTCTACTCACACCTGAAACGGGACATCTTGAGACCTCAGAAGGGTCTCTTCACCCCAGACACGAGACATCTTGAGACCTGAGAAGGGTCTCTTCACCCCTGACACGGGACATCTTGAGCCCTCAGAAGGGTCTCTTTACCCCTGACACGGGACATCTTGAGCCCTCAGAAGGGTCTCTTTACCCCTGACACAGGACATCTTGAGACCTCAGAAGGATCTACTCACACCTGACACGGGACATCTTGAGCCCTCAGAAGGGTCTACTCACACCTGACACAGGACATCTAGAGACCTCAGAAGGGTCTACTCACACCTGACACGGGACATCTTGAGCCCTCAGAAGGGTCTCTTTACCCCTGACACAGGACATCTTGAGCCCTCAGAAGGGTCTCTTTACCCCTGACACGGGACATCTTGAGCCCTCAGAAGGGTCTCTTTACCCCTGACACAGGACATCTTGAGACCTCAGAAGGATCTACTCACACCTGACACGGGACATCTTGAGCCCTCAGAAGGGTCTACTCACACCTGAAACGGGACATCTTGAGACCTCAGAAGGGTCTCTTCACCCCAGACACGAGACATCTTGAGACCTGAGAAGGGTCTCTTCACCCCTGACACGGGACATCTTGAGCCCTCAGAAGGGTCTCTTTACCCCTGACACGGGACATCTTGAGCCCTCAGAAGGGTCTCTTTACCCCTGACACAGGACATCTTGAGACCTCAGAAGGATCTACTCACACCTGACACGGGACATCTTGAGCCCTCAGAAGGGTCTACTCACACCTGACACAGGACATCTAGAGACCTCAGAAGGGTCTACTCACACCTGGCACGGGACATCTTGAGACCTCAGAAGGGTCTCTTCACCCCAGACACGGGACATCTTGAGACCTCAGAGGGGTCTCTTCACCCCTGACACAGGACATCTTGAGCCCTCAGAAGGGTCTCTTCACCCCTGACACGGGACATCTTCAGCCCTCAGAAGGGTCTCTTCACCCCTGACACGGACATCTTGAAACCTCTGAAGGATCTACTGACACCTGACACGGGACATCTTGACACCTGACACCTCAGAAGGGTCTACTCACCCCTGACACGGGACATCTTGAGATCTCAGAATGATCTACTCACACCTGACACGGGACATCTAGGGACCTCAGAAGGGTCTACTCACACCTGGCACGGGACATCTTGAGACCTCATAAGGGTCTCTTCACCCCAGACACGGGACATCTTGAGACCTCAGAAGGGTCTCTTCACCCCTGACACGGGACATCTTGAGACCTCAGAAGGGTCTACTCACCCCTGACACGGGACATCTTGAGACCTCAGAAGGGTCTCTTCACCCCGACACAGGACCTCTTGAGACCTCAGAAGGGTCTCTTCACCCCGACACAGGACATCTTGAGATCTCAGAAGGATCTACTCACACCTGACATGAGACATCTGGAGACCTCAGAAGGATCTACTCCCACCTGACACGGGGCATCTTGAGACCTCAGAAGGGTCTCTTCACCCCTGACACGGGACATCTTGAGCCCTCAGAAGGGTCTCTTCACCCCAGACACGGAACATCTTGAGACCTCAGAAGGGTCTACTCACACCTGTCACGGGACATCTTGAGACCTCAGCAGGGTCTCTTCACGCCTGACACAGGACATCTTGAGACGTCAGAAGGGTCTCTTCACCCCTGGCACAGAACATCTTGAGACCTCAGAAGGGTCTCTTCACCCCTGACACAACACATCTTGAGACCTCAGAAGGGTCTACTCACACCTTACACGGGACATCTTAAGACCTCAGAAGGGTCTCTTCACCCCAGTCACGGGACATCTTGAGACCTCAGAAGGATCTACTCCCACCTGGCACGGGACATCTTGAGACCTCAGAAGGGTCTACTCACCCCTGACACGGGACATCTTGAGACCTCAGATGGGTCTACTCACCCCAGACATGAGACATCTTGAGACCTGAGAAGGGTCTCTTCACCCCTGACACGGGACATCTTGAGACCTCAGAAGGATCTACTCACACCTGACATGTGACATCTTCAGACCTCAGAAGGACCTACTCACACCTGACACGGGACATCTTGAGACCTCAGAAGGATCTACACACACCTGACACGGGACATCTTGAGACGTCAGAAGGATCTACTCACACCTGACACAGGACATCTTGAGACCTCAGAAGGGTCTCTTCACCCCTCACACGGGACATCTTGAGACCTCAGAAGGATCTACTCACACCTGACATGGGACATCTTGAGACCTCAGAAGGATCTACTCACACCTGACACGGGACATCTTGAGACCTCAGAAGGGTCTCTTCAGCCCTGACACGGGACATCTTGAGACATCAGAAGGGTCTCTTCACCCCTGAAAAGGGACATCTTGAGACCTCAGAAGGGTCTCTTCACCCCAGACACGAGACATCTTGAGACCTGAGAAGGGTCTCTTCACCCCTGACACGGGACATCTTGAGACCTCAGAAGGATCTACTCACACCTGACACGGGACATCTTGAGACCTCAGAAGGGTCTACACACACCTGACACGGGACATCTTGAGACCTCAGAAGGATCTACTCACACCTGACACGGGACATCTTGAGACCTCAAAAGGATCTACTCACACCTGACACAGGACATCTTGAGACCTCAGAAGGGTCTCTTCCCCCCTGACACGGGGAGATTTTGAGACCTCAGAAGGGTCTCTTCACCCCTGACACGGGACATCCTGAGCCCTCAGAAGGGTCTCTTCACCCCTGACACGGGACATCTTCAGCCCTCAGAAGGGTCTCTTCACCCCTGACACGGGACATCTTGAGACATCAGAAGGGTCTCTTCACCCCTGACACAGGACATCTTGAGACCTCAGAAGGGTCTCTTCACCTCTGACACAGGACATCTTGAGACCTCAGAAGGATCTACTCACACCTGACACGGGACATCTTGAGATCTCAGAAGGGTCTCTTCACCCCTGACACAGGACATCTTGAGACCTCAGAAGGATCTACTCACACTTAACACGGGATATCTTGAGACCTCAGAAGGGTCTACTCACCCCTGACATGGGACATCTTGAGACCTCAGAAGGATCTACACACACCTGACACGGGACATCTTGAGACCTCAGAAGGGTCTACTCACCCCTGACACGGGACATCTCGAGACCTCAGAAGGGTCTCTTCACCCCTGACACGGGACATCTTGAGATTTCAGAAGGGTCTCTTCACCCCAGAGACAGGACATCTTGAGACCTCAGAAGGGTCTCTTCACCCTGACACGGGACATCTTGAGACCTCAGAAGGATCTACTCACACCTGACATGGGACATCTTGAGACCTCAGAAGGGTCTCTTCACCCCAGACACGGGACATCGTGATACCTCAGAAGGGTCTCTTCACCCCTGACACAGGACATCTTGAGACCTCAGAAGGGTCTCTTCACCCTAGACACGGGACATCTTGAGACCTCAGAAGGATCTACTCACACCTGACACGGGACATCTTGAGACCTCAGAAGGATCTACTCACACCTGACACGGGACATCTTGAGACCTCAGAAGGGTCTCTTCACCCCTGACACGGGACATCTTGAGACCTCAGAAGGGTCTCTTCACCCCAGAGACGGGACATCTTGAGACCTCAGAAGGGTCTCTTCACCCCAGACACGGGACATCGTGATACCTCAGAAGGGTCTCTTCACCCCTGACACGGGACATCTTGAGACCTCAGAAGGATCTACTCAAACCTGACACGGGACATCTTGAGACCTCAGAAGGGTCTCTTCACCCCAGACACGGGACATCGTGATACCTCAGAAGGGTCTCTTCACCCCTGACACAGGACATCTTGAGACCTCAGAAGGATCTACTCACACCTGACACAGGACATCTTGACACCTCAGAAGGGTCTACTCACCCCTGACACGGGACATCTTGAGATCTCAGAAGGCTCTACTCACACCTGACACGTGACATCTAGAGACCTCAGAAGGGTCTCTTCACCCCTGACACGGGACATCTTGAGACCTCAGAAGGGTCTCTTCACCCCTGACATGGGACATCTTGAGACGTCAGAAGGGTCTCTTCACCCTGACACAGACATCTTGAAACCTCTGAAGGATCTACTGACACCTGACACGGGACATCTTGACACCTCAGAAGGGTCTACTCACCCCTGACACGGGACATCTTGAGACCTCAGAAGGGTCTCTTCACCCCTGACACGGGACATCTTAAGACCTCAGAAGGGTCTACTCACCCCTGACACGGGACATCTTGAGTCCTCAGAAGGGTCTCTTCACCCCTGACACGGGACATCTTGAGCCCTCAGAAGGGTCTCTTTACCCCTGACACAGGACATCTTGAGCCCTCAGAAGGGTCTCTTTACCCCTGACATGGGACATCTTGAGCCCTGAGAAGGGTCTCTTTACCCCTGACACAGGACATCTTGAGACCTCAGAAGGATCTACTCACACCTGACACGGGACATCTTGAGCCCTCAGAAGGGTCTACTCACACCTGAAACGGGACATCTTGAGACCTCAGAAGGGTCTCTTCACCCCAGTCACGGGACATCTTGAGACCTCAGAAGGATCTACTCCCACCTGGCACGGGACATCTTGAGACCTCAGAAGGGTCTACTCACCCCTGACACGGGACATCTTGAGACCTCAGAAGGGTCTACTCACCCCAGACATGAGACATCTTGAGACCTGAGAAGGATCTACTCACACCTGACATGGGACATCTTGAGACCTCAGAAGGATCTACTCACACCTGAACCGGGACATCTTGAGACCTCAGAAGGGTCTCTTCACCCCAGTCACGGGACATCTTGAGACCTCAGAAGGATCTACTCCCACCTGGCACGGGACATCTTGAGACGTCAGAAGGATCTACTCACACCTGACACAGGACATCTTGAGACCTCAGAAGGGTCTCTTCATCCCTCACACGGGACATCTTGAGACCTCAGAAGGATCTACTCACACCTGACATGGGACATCTTGAGACCTCAGAAGGATCTACTCACACCTGACACGGGACATCTTGAGACCTCAGAAGGGTCTCTTCACCCCTGGCACAGAACATCTTGAGACCTCAGAAGGGTCTCTTCACCCCTGACACAACACATCTTGAGACCTCAGAAGGGTCTACTCACACCTTACACGGGACATCTTAAGACCTCAGAAGGGTCTCTTAACCCCAGTCACGGGACATCTTGAGACCTCAGAAGGATCTACTCCCACCTGGCACGGGACATCTTGAGACCTCAGAAGGGTCTACTCACCCCTGACACGGGACATCTTGAGACCTCAGAAGGGTCTACTCACCCCAGACATGAGACATCTTGAGACCTGAGAAGGGTCTCTTCACCCCTGACACGGGACATCTTGAGACCTCAGAAGGATCTACTCACACCTGACATGTGACATCTTCAGACCTCAGAAGGACCTACTCACACCTGACACGGGACATCTTGAGACCTCAGAAGGATCTACACACACCTGACACGGGACATCTTGAGACGTCAGAAGGATCTACTCACACCTGACACAGGACATCTTGAGACCTCAGAAGGGTCTCTTCACCCCTCACACGGGACATCTTGAGACCTCAGAAGGATCTACTCACACCTGACATGGGACATCTTGAGACCTCAGAAGGATCTACTCACACCTGACATGGGACATCTTGAGACCTCAGAAGGGTCTCTTCAGCCCTGACACGGGACATCTTGAGACATCAGAAGGGTCTCTTCACCCCTGAAAAGGGACATCTTGAGACCTCAGAAGGGTCTCTTCACCCCAGACACGAGACATCTTGAGACCTGAGAAGGGTCTCTTCACCCCTGACACGGGACATCTTGAGACCTCAGAAGGATCTACTCACACCTGACACGGGACATCTTGAGACCTCAGAAGGATCTACTCACCCCTGACACGTGACATCTTGAGACCTCAGAAGGGTCTACACACACCTGACACGGGACATCTTGAGACCTCAGAAGGATCTACTCACACCTGACACGGGACATCTTGAGACCTCAAAAGGATCTACTCACACCTGACACAGGACATCTTGAGACCTCAGAAGGGTCTCTTCACCCCTGACACGGGACATCTTGAGACCTCAGAAGGATCTACTCATACCTGACACATGACATCTTGAGACCTCAGAAGGATCTACTCACCCCTGACACAGGACATCTTGAGACCTCAGAAGGGTCTACAAACACCTGACACGGGACATCTTGAGACCTCAGAAGGGTTTACTCACCCCTGACACGGGACATCTTGAGACCTCAGAAGGGTCTCTTCCCCCCTGACACGGGGAGATTTTGAGACCTCAGAAGGGTCTCTTCACCCCTGACACGGGACATCCTGAGCCCTCAGAAGGGTCTCTTCACCCCTGACACGGGACATCTTCAGCCCTCAGAAGGGTCTCTTCACCCCTGACACGGGACATCTTGAGACATCAGAAGGG
Organism: Ambystoma mexicanum; assembly: GCF_040938575.1. NCBI lineage: Eukaryota > Metazoa > Chordata > Amphibia > Caudata > Ambystomatidae > Ambystoma > Ambystoma mexicanum. Next base: position 1,260,102,405 of record NC_090928.1, read on the forward strand.
TCTCTTCACCCCTGACACAGGACATCTTGAGACCTCAGAAGGGTCTCTTCTCCTCTGACACAGGACATATTGAGACCTCAAAAGGATCTACTCACACCTGACACGGGACATCTTGAGATCTCAGAAGGGTCTGTTCACCCCTGACACAGGACATCTTGAGACCTCAGAAGGATCTACTCACACTTAACACGGGATATCTTGAGACCTCAGAAGGGTCTACTCACCCCTGACACGGGACATCTTGAGACCTCAGAAGGATCTACACACACCTGACACGGGACATCTTGAGACCTCAGAAGGGTCTCTTCACCCCTGACACGGGACATCTTGAGATTTCAGAAGGGTCTCTTCACCCCAGAGACAGGACATCTTGAGACCTCAGAAGGGTCTCTTCACCCTGACACGGGACATCTTGAGACCTCAGAAGGATCTACTCACACCTGACATGGGACATCTTGAGACCTCAGAAGGGTCTCTTCATCCCAGACACGGGACATCGTGATACCTCAGAAGGGTCTCTTCACCCCTGACACAGGACATCTTGAGACCTCAGAAGGGTCTCTTCACCCTAGACACGGGACATCTTGAGACCTCAGAAGGATCTACTCACACCTGACACGGGACATCTTGAGACCTCAGAAGGATCTACTCACACCTGACACGGGACATCTTGAGACCTCAGAAGGGTCTCTTCACCCCTGACACGGGACATCTTGAGACCTCAGAAGGGTCTCTTCACCCCAGAGACGGGACATCTTGAGACCTCAGAAGGGTCTCTTCACCCCAGACACGGGACATTGTGATACCTCAGAAGGGTCTCTTCACCCCTGACACGGGACATCTTGAGACCTCAGAAGGATCTACTCAAACCTGACACGGGACATCTTGAGACCTCAGAAGGGTCTCTTCACCCCAGACACGGGACATTGTGATACCTCAGAAGGGTCTCTTCACCCCTGACACAGGACATCTTGAGACCTCAGAAGGATCTACTCACACCTGACACAGGACATCTTGACACCTCAGAAGGGTCTACTCACCCCAGACACGGGACATCTTGAGATCTCAGAAGGCTCTACTCACACCTGACACGTGACATCTAGAGACCTCAGAAGGGTCTCTTCACCCCTGACACGGGACATCTTGAGACCTCAGAAGGGTCTCTTCACCCCTGACATGGGACATCTTGAGACGTCAGAAGGGTCTCTTCACCCTGACACAGACATCTTGAAACCTCTGAAGGATCTACTGACACCTGACACGGGACATCTTGACACCTCAGAAGGGTCTACTCACCCCTGACACGGGACATCTTGAGACCTCAGAAGGGTCTACTCACCCCTGACACGGGACATCTTGAGTCCTCAGAAGGGTCTCTTCACCCCTGACACGGGACATCTTGAGCCCTCAGAAGGGTCTCTTTACCCCTGACACAGGACATCTTGAGCCCTCAGAAGGGTCTCTTTACCCCTGACATGGGACATCTTGAGCCCTCAGAAGGGTCTCTTTACCCCTGACACAGGACATCTTGAGACCTCAGAAGGATCTACTCACACCTGACACGGGACATCTTGAGCCCTCAGAAGGGTCTACTCACACCTGAAACGGGACATCTTGAGACCTCAGAAGGGTCTCTTCACCCCAGACACGAGACATCTTGAGACCTGAGAAGGGTCTCTTCACCCCTGACACGGGACATCTTGAGCCCTCAGAAGGGTCTCTTTACCCCTGACACGGGACATCTTGAGCCCTCAGAAGGGTCTCTTTACCCCTGACACAGGACATCTTGAGACCTCAGAAGGATCTACTCACACCTGACACGGGACATCTTGAGCCCTCAGAAGGGTCTACTCACACCTGACACAGGACATCTAGAGACCTCAGAAGGGTCTACTCACACCTGACACGGGACATCTTGAGCCCTCAGAAGGGTCTCTTTACCCCTGACACAGGACATCTTGAGCCCTCAGAAGGGTCTCTTTACCCCTGACACGGGACATCTTGAGCCCTCAGAAGGGTCTCTTTACCCCTGACACAGGACATCTTGAGACCTCAGAAGGATCTACTCACACCTGACACGGGACATCTTGAGCCCTCAGAAGGGTCTACTCACACCTGAAACGGGACATCTTGAGACCTCAGAAGGGTCTCTTCACCCCAGACACGAGACATCTTGAGACCTGAGAAGGGTCTCTTCACCCCTGACACGGGACATCTTGAGCCCTCAGAAGGGTCTCTTTACCCCTGACACGGGACATCTTGAGCCCTCAGAAGGGTCTCTTTACCCCTGACACAGGACATCTTGAGACCTCAGAAGGATCTACTCACACCTGACACGGGACATCTTGAGCCCTCAGAAGGGTCTACTCACACCTGACACAGGACATCTAGAGACCTCAGAAGGGTCTACTCACACCTGGCACGGGACATCTTGAGACCTCAGAAGGGTCTCTTCACCCCAGACACGGGACATCTTGAGACCTCAGAGGGGTCTCTTCACCCCTGACACAGGACATCTTGAGCCCTCAGAAGGGTCTCTTCACCCCTGACACGGGACATCTTCAGCCCTCAGAAGGGTCTCTTCACCCCTGACACGGACATCTTGAAACCTCTGAAGGATCTACTGACACCTGACACGGGACATCTTGACACCTGACACCTCAGAAGGGTCTACTCACCCCTGACACGGGACATCTTGAGATCTCAGAATGATCTACTCACACCTGACACGGGACATCTAGGGACCTCAGAAGGGTCTACTCACACCTGGCACGGGACATCTTGAGACCTCAGAAGGGTCTCTTCACCCCAGACACGGGACATCTTGAGACCTCAGAAGGGTCTCTTCACCCCGACACAGGACCTCTTGAGACCTCAGAAGGGTCTCTTCACCCCGACACAGGACATCTTGAGATCTCAGAAGGATCTACTCACACCTGACATGAGACATCTGGAGACCTCAGAAGGATCTACTCCCACCTGACACGGGGCATCTTGAGACCTCAGAAGGGTCTCTTCACCCCTGACACGGGACATCTTGAGCCCTCAGAAGGGTCTCTTCACCCCTGACACAGGACATCTTGAGACCTCAGAAGGATCTACTCACACCTGACACGGGACATCTTGAGCCCTCAGAAGGGTCTCTTCATCCCTGACACGGGACATCTTGGGCCCTCAGAAGGGTCTCTTCACCCCTGACACGGGACATCTTGAGACGTCAGAAGGGTCTCTTCTACCCTGACACGGGACATCTTAAGACCTCAGAAGGGTCTCTTCAACCCTGACACAGGACATCTTGAGACCTCAGAAGGATCTACTCACACCTGACATGAGACATCTTGAGACCTCAGAAGGATCTACTCACACCTGACACGGGACATCTTGAGCTCTCAGAAGGGTCTCTTCATCCCTGACACGGGACATCTTGAGCCCTCAGAAGGGTCTCTTCACCCCTGACACGGTACATCTTGAGACGTCAGAAGGGTCTCTTCAATCCTGACACAGGACATCTTGAGACCTCAGAAGGATCTACTCACACCTGACATGAGACATCTTGAGACCTCAGAAGGATCTACTCACACATGACACGGGACATCTTGAGACCTCAGAAGGGTCTACTCACCTCTGACACGGGACATCTTGAGACCTCAGAAGGATCTACTCACACCTGACACGGGTCATCTTGAGACCTCAGAAGGGTCTACTCACACCTGACACAGGACATCTTGAGACCTCAGAAGGGTCTCTTCACCCTGACATGGGACATCTTGAGACCTCAGAAGGATCTACTCACACCTGACACGGGACATCTTGAGACCTCAGAAGGGTCTACTCACACCTGACACGGGACATCTTGAGCCCTCAGAAGGGTCTCTTCACCCCTGACACGGGACATCTTGAGACCTCAGAAGGGTCTCTTCACCCCTGAAACGGGACATCTTGAGACCTCAAAAGGGTCTCTTCAACCCTGACACAGGACATCTTGAGACCTGAGAAGGATCTACTCACACCTGACATGAGACATCTTGAGACCTCAGAAGGATCTACTCACACCTGACACGGGACGTCTTGAGACCTCAGAAGGGTCTACTCACGCCTGACACAGGACATCTTGAGACCTCAGAAGGGTCTCTTCACCTTGACATGGGACATCTTGAGACCTCAGAAGGATCTACTCACACCTGACACGGGACATCTTGAGACTCCAGAAGGGGCTACTCACACCTGACATGGGACATCTTGAGACCTCAGGAGGGTCTACTCACCCCTGACATGGGACATCTTGAGACCTCAGAAGGATCTACTCACACCTGACACGGGACATCTTGAGACCTCAGAAGGGTCTACTCACCCCTGACACGGGACAGCTTGAGACCTCAGAAGTTTCGACTCACCCCAGACCCGGGACATCTTGAGACCTCAGAAGGATCTACTCACATCTGACACGGGACATCTTGAGATCTCAGAAGGGTCTACACACACCTGACACGGGACATCTTGAGACCTCAGAAGGGTCTACTCACCCCTGACACGGGACATCTTGAGACCTCAGAAGGGTCTCTTCACCCCAGACACGGGACATCTTGAGACCTCAGAAGGATCTACTTACACCTGACACGGGACATCCTGAGACCTCAGAAGGGTCTACCACCCAGACACAGGACATCTTGAGACCTCAGAAGGATCTACTCACCCCTGACACGGGACATCTTGAGACCTCAGAAGGGTCTCTTCACCCCAGACACAGAACATCTTGAGACCTCAGAAGGGTCTACTCACACCTGTCACGGGACATCTTGAGACCTCAGCAGGGTCTCTTCACGCCTGACACAGGACATCTTGAGACGTCAGAAGGGTCTCTTCACCCCTGGCACAGAACATCTTGAGACCTCAGAAGGGTCTACTCACACCTTACACGGGACATCTTAAGACCTCAGAAGGGTCTCTTCACCCCAGTCACGGGACATCTTGAGACCTCAGAAGGATCTACTCCCACCTGGCACGGGACATCTTGAGACCTCAGAAGGGTCTACTCACACCTTACACGGGACATCTTAAGACCTCAGAAGGGTCTCTTCACCCCAGTCACGGGACATCTTGAGACCTCAGAAGGATCTACTCCCACCTGGCACGGGACATCTTGAGACCTCAGAAGGGTCTACTCACCCCTGACACGGGACATCTTGAGACCTCAGAAGGGTCTACTCACCCCAGACATGAGACATCTTGAGACCTGAGAAGGGTCTCTTCACCCCTGACACGGGACATCTTGAGACCTCAGAAGGATCTACTCACACCTGACATGTGACATCTTCAGACCTCAGAAGGACCTACTCACACCTGACACGGGACATCTTGAGACCTCAGAAGGATCTACACACACCTGACACGGGACATCTTGAGACGTCAGAAGGATCTACTCACACCTGACACAGGACATCTTGAGACCTCAGAAGGGTCTCTTCACCCCTCACACGGGACATCTTGAGACCTCAGAAGGATCTACTCACACCTGACATGGGACATCTTGAGACCTCAGAAGGATCTACTCACACCTGACACGGGACATCTTGAGACCTCAGAAGGGTCTCTTCAGCCCTGACACGGGACATCTTGAGACATCAGAAGGGTCTCTTCACCCCTGAAAAGGGACATCTTGAGACCTCAGAAGGGTCTCTTCACCCCAGACACGAGACATCTTGAGACCTGAGAAGGGTCTCTTCACCCCTGACACGGGACATCTTGAGACCTCAGAAGGATCTACTCACACCTGACACGGGACATCTTGAGACCTCAGAAGGATCTACTCACCCCTGACACGAGACATCTTGAGACCTCAGAAGGGTCTACACACACCTGACACGGGACATCTTGAGACCTCAGAAGGATCTACTCACACCTGACACGGGACATCTTGAGACCTCAAAAGGATCTACTCACACCTGACACAGGACATCTTGAGACCTCAGAAGGGTCTCTTCACCCCTGACACGGGACATCTTGAGACCTCAGAAGGATCTACTCATACCTGACACATGACATCTTGAGACCTCAGAAGGATCTACTCACCCCTGACACGGGACATCTTGAGACCTCAGAAGGGTTTACTCACCCCTGACACGGGACATCTTGAGACCTCAGAAGGGTCTCTTCCCCCCTGACACGGGGAGATTTTGAGACCTCAGAAGGGTCTCTTCACCCCTGACACGGAACATCCTGAGCCCTCAGAAGGGTCTCTTCACCCCTGACACGGGACATCTTCAGCCCTCAGAAGGGTCTCTTCACCCCTGACACGGGACATCTTGAGACATCAGAAGGGTCTCTTCACCCCTGACACAGGACATCTTGAGACCTCAGAAGGGTCTCTTCACCTCTGACACAGGACATCTTGAGACCTCAGAAGGATCTACTCACACCTGACACGGGACATCTTGAGATCTCAGAAGGGTCTCTTCACCCCTGACACAGGACATCTTGAGACCTCAGAAGGATCTACTCACACTTAACACGGGATATCTTGAGACCTCAGAAGGGTCTACTCACCCCTGACATGGGACATCTTGAGACCTCAGAAGGATCTACACACACCTGACACGGGACATCTTGAGACCTCAGAAGGGTCTACTCACCCCTGACACGGGACATCTCGAGACCTCAGAAGGGTCTCTTCACCCCTGACACGGGACATCTTGAGATTTCAGAAGGGTCTCTTCACCCCAGAGACAGGACATCTTGAGACCTCAGAAGGGTCTCTTCACCCTGACACGGGACATCTTGAGACCTCAGAAGGATCTACTCACACCTGACATGGGACATCTTGAGACCTCAGAAGGGTCTCTTCACCCCAGACACGGGACATCGTGATACCTCAGAAGGGTCTCTTCACCCCTGACACAGGACATCTTGAGACCTCAGAAGGGTCTCTTCACCCTAGACACGGGACATCTTGAGACCTCAGAAGGATCTACTCACACCTGACACGGGACATCTTGAGACCTCAGAAGGATCTACTCACACCTGACACGGGACATCTTGAGACCTCAGAAGGGTCTCTTCACCCCTGACACGGGACATCTTGAGACCTCAGAAGGGTCTCTTCACCCCAGAGACGGGACATCTTGAGACCTCAGAAGGGTCTCTTCACCCCAGACACGGGACATCGTGATACCTCAGAAGGGTCTCTTCACCCCTGACACGGGACATCTTGAGACCTCAGAAGGATCTACTCAAACCTGACACGGGACATCTTGAGACCTCAGAAGGGTCTCTTCACCCCAGACACGGGACATCGTGATACCTCAGAAGGGTCTCTTCACCCCTGACACAGGACATCTTGAGACCTCAGAAGGATCTACTCACACCTGACACAGGACATCTTGACACCTCAGAAGGGTCTACTCACCCCTGACACGGGACATCTTGAGATCTCAGAAGGCTCTACTCACACCTGACACGTGACATCTAGAGACCTCAGAAGGGTCTCTTCACCCCTGACACGGGACATCTTGAGACCTCAGAAGGGTCTCTTCACCCCAGACACGGGACATCTTGAGACCTCAGAAGGGTCTCTTCACCCCTGACACGGGACATCTTGAGACCTCAGAAGGGTCTACTCACCCCTGACACGGGACATCTTGAGACCTCAGAAGGGTCTCTTCACCCCTGACACGGGACATCTTGAGCCCTCAGAAGGGTCTCTTCACCCCTGACACAGGACATCTTGAGACCTCAGAAGGCTCTACTCACACCTGACACGTGACATCTAGAGACCTCAGAAGGGTCTCTTCACCCCTGGCACGGGACATCTTGAGACCTCAGAAGGGTCTCTTCACCCCAGACACGGGACATCTTGAGACCTCAGAAGGGTCTCTTCACCCCTGACACGGGACATCTTGAGACCTCAGAAGGGTCTACTCACCCCTGACACGGGACATCTTGAGACCTCAGAAGGGTCTCTTCACCCCGACACAGGACCTCTTGAGACCTCAGAAGGGTCTCTTCACCCCGACACAGGACATCTTGAGATCTCAGAAGGATCTACTCACACCTGACATGAGACATCTGGAGACCTCAGAAGGATCTACTCCCACCTGACACGGGGCATCTTGAGACCTCAGAAGGGTCTCTTCACCCCTGACACGGGACATCTTGAGCCCTCAGAAGGGTCTCTTCACCCCTGACACAGGACATCTTGAGACCTCAGAAGGATCTACTCACACCTGACACGGGACATCTTGAGCCCTCAGAAGGGTCTCTTCATCCCTGACACGGGACATCTTGGGCCCTCAGAAGGGTCTCTTCACCCCTGACACGGGACATCTTGAGACGTCAGAAGGGTCTCTTCTACCCTGACACGGGACATCTTAAGACCTCAGAAGGGTCTCTTCAACCCTGACACAGGACATCTTGAGACCTCAGAAGGATCTACTCACACCTGACATGAGATATCTTGAGACCTCAGAAGGATCTACTCACACCTGACACGGGACATCTTGAGCTCTCAGAAGGGTCTCTTCATCCCTGACACGGGACATCTTGAGCCCTCAGAAGGGTCTCTTCACCCCTGACACGGGACATCTTGAGACGTCAGAAGGGTCTCTTCACCCCTGACACAGGACATCTTGAGACCTCAGAAGGATCTACTCACACCTGACATGAGACATCTTGAGACCTCAGAAGGATCTACTCACACATGACACGGGACATCTTGAGACCTCAGAAGGGTCTACTCACCTCTGACACGGGACATCTTGAGACCTCAGAAGGATCTACTCACACCTGACACGGGTCATCTTGAGACCTCAGAAGGGTCTACTCACACCTGACACAGGACATCTTGAGACCTCAGAAGGGTCTCTTCACCCTGACATGGGACATCTTGAGACCTCAGAAGGATCTACTCACACCTGACACGGGACATCTTGAGACCTCAGAAGGGTCTACTCACACCTGACACGGGACATCTTGAGCCCTCAGAAGGGTCTCTTCACCCCTGACACGGGACATCTTGAGACCTCAGAAGGGTCTCTTCACCCCTGAAACGGGACATCTTGAGACCTCAAAAGGGTCTCTTCAACCCTGACACAGGACATCTTGAGACCTGAGAAGGATCTACTCACACCTGACATGAGACATCTTGAGACCTCAGAAGGATCTACTCACACCTGACACGGGACGTCTTGAGACCTCAGAAGGGTCTACTCACGCCTGACACAGGACATCTTGAGACCTCAGAAGGGTCTCTTCACCTTGACATGGGACATCTTGAGACCTCAGAAGGATCTACTCACACCTGACACGGGACATCTTGAGACTCCAGAAGGGGCTACTCACACCTGACATGGGACATCTTGAGACCTCAGGAGGGTCTACTCACCCCTGACATGGGACATCTTGAGACCTCAGAAGGATCTACTCACACCTGACACGGGACATCTTGAGACCTCAGAAGGGTCTACTCACCCCTGACACGGGACAGCTTGAGACCTCAGAAGTTTCGACTCACCCCAGACCCGGGACATCTTGAGACCTCAGAAGGATCTACTCACATCTGACACGGGACATCTTGAGACCTCAGAAGGGTCTACACACACCTGACACGGGACATCTTGAGACCTCAGAAGGGTCTACTCACCCCTGACACGGGACATCTTGAGACCTCAGAAGGGTCTCTTCACCCCAGACACGGGACATCTTGAGACCTCAGAAGGATCTACTTACACCTGACACGGGACATCCTGAGACCTCAGAAGGGTCTACCACCCAGACACAGGACATCTTGAGACCTCAGAAGGATCTACTCACCCCTGACACGGGACATCTTGAGACCTCAGAAGGGTCTCTTCACCCCAGACACGGAACATCTTGAGACCTCAGAAGGGTCTACTCACACCTGTCACGGGACATCTTGAGACCTCAGCAGGGTCTCTTCACGCCTGACACAGGACATCTTGAGACGTCAGAAGGGTCTCTTCACCCCTGGCACAGAACATCTTGAGACCTCAGAAGGGTCTCTTCACCCCTGACACAACACATCTTGAGACCTCAGAAGGGTCTACTCACACCTTACACGGGACATCTTAAGACCTCAGAAGGGTCTCTTCACCCCAGTCACGGGACATCTTGAGACCTCAGAAGGATCTACTCCCACCTGGCACGGGACATCTTGAGACCTCAGAAGGGTCTACTCACCCCTGACACGGGACATCTTGAGACCTCAGAAGGGTCTACTCACCCCAGACATGAGACATCTTGAGACCTGAGAAGGGTCTCTTCACCCCTGACACGGGACATCTTGAGACCTCAGAAGGATCTACTCACACCTGACATGTGACATCTTCAGACCTCAGAAGGACCTACTCACACCTGACACGGGACATCTTGAGACCTCAGAAGGATCTACACACACCTGACACGGGACATCTTGAGACGTCAGAAGGATCTACTCACACCTGACACAGGACATCTTGAGACCTCAGAAGGGTCTCTTCACCCCTCACACGGGACATCTTGAGACCTCAGAAGGATCTACTCACACCTGACATGGGACATCTTGAGACCTCAGAAGGATCTACTCACACCTGACACGGGACATCTTGAGACCTCAGAAGGGTCTCTTCAGCCCTGACACGGGACATCTTGAGACATCAGAAGGGTCTCTTCACCCCTGAAAAGGGACATCTTGAGACCTCAGAAGGGTCTCTTCACCCCAGACACGAGACATCTTGAGACCTGAGAAGGGTCTCTTCACCCCTGACACGGGACATCTTGAGACCTCAGAAGGATCTACTCACACCTGACACGGGACATCTTGAGACCTCAGAAGGATCTACTCACCCCTGACACGAGACATCTTGAGACCTCAGAAGGGTCTACACACACCTGACACGGGACATCTTGAGACCTCAGAAGGATCTACTCACACCTGACACGGGACATCTTGAGACCTCAAAAGGATCTACTCACACCTGACACAGGACATCTTGAGACCTCAGAAGGGTCTCTTCACCCCTGACACGGGACATCTTGAGACCTCAGAAGGATCTACTCATACCTGACACATGACATCTTGAGACCTCAGAAGGATCTACTCACCCCTGACACGGGACATCTTGAGACCTCAGAAGGGTTTACTCACCCCTGACACGGGACATCTTGAGACCTCAGAAGGGTCTCTTCCCCCCCGACACGGGGAGATTTTGAGACCTCAGAAGGGTCTCTTCACCCCTGACACGGAACATCCTGAGCCCTCAGAAGGGTCTCTTCACCCCTGACACGGGACATCTTCAGCCCTCAGAAGGGTCTCTTCACCCCTGACACGGGACATCTTGAGACATCAGAAGGGTCTCTTCACCCCTGACACAGGACATCTTGAGACCTCAGAAGGGTCTCTTCACCTCTGACACAGGACATCTTGAGACCTCTGAAGGATCTACTCACACCTGACACGGGACATCTTGAGATCTCAGAAGGGTCTCTTCACCCCTGACACAGGACATCTTGAGACCTCAGAAGGATCTACTCACACTTAACACGGGATATCTTGAGACCTCAGAAGGGTCTACTCACCCCTGACATGGGACATCTTGAGACCTCAGAAGGATCTACACACACCTGACACGGGACATCTTGAGACCTCAGAAGGGTCTACTCACCCCTGACACGGGACATCTCGAGACCTCAGAAGGGTCTCTTCACCCCTGACACGGGACATCTTGAGATTTCAGAAGGGTCTCTTCACCCCAGAGACAGGACATCTTGAGACCTCAGAAGGGTCTCTTCACCCTGACACGGGACATCTTGAGACCTCAGAAGGATCTACTCACACCTGACATGGGACATCTTGAGACCTCAGAAGGGTCTCTTCACCCCAGACACGGGACATCGTGATACCTCAGAAGGGTCTCTTCACCCCTGACACAGGACATCTTGAGACCTCAGAAGGGTCTCTTCACCCTAGACACGGGACATCTTGAGACCTCAGAAGGATCTACTCACACCTGACACGGGACATCTTGAGACCTCAGAAGGATCTACTCACACCTGACACGGGACATCTTGAGACCTCAGAAGGGTCTCTTCACCCCTGACACGGGACATCTTGAGACCTCAGAAGGGTCTCTTCACCCCAGAGACGGGACATCTTGAGACCTCAGAAGGGTCTCTTCACCCCAGACACGGGACATCGTGATACCTCAGAAGGGTCTCTTCACCCCTGACACGGGACATCTTGAGACCTCAGAAGGATCTACTCAAACCTGACACGGGACATCTTGAGACCTCAGAAGGGTCTCTTCACCCCAGACACGGGACATCGTGATACCTCAGAAGGGTCTCTTCACCCCTGACACAGGACATCTTGAGACCTCAGAAGGATCTACTCACACCTGACACAGGACATCTTGACACCTCAGAAGGGTCTACTCACCCCTGACACGGGACATCTTGAGATCTCAGAAGGCTCTATTCACACCTGACACGTGACATCTAGAGACCTCAGAAGGGTCTCTTCACCCCTGACACGGGACATCTTGAGACCTCAGAAGGGTCTCTTCACCCCTGACATGGGACATCTTGAGACGTCAGAAGGGTCTCTTCACCCTGACACAGACATCTTGAAACCTCTGAAGGATCTACTGACACCTGACACGGGACATCTTGACACCTCAGAAGGGTCTACTCACCCCTGACACGGGACATCTTGAGACCTCAGAAGGGTCTCTTCACCCCTGACACGGGACATCTTAAGACCTCAGAAGGGTCTACTCACCCCTGACACGGGACATCTTGAGTCCTCAGAAGGGTCTCTTCACCCCTGACACGGGACATCTTGAGCCCTCAGAAGGGTCTCTTTACCCCTGACACAGGACATCTTGAGCCCTCAGAAGGGTCTCTTTACCCCTGACATGGGACATCTTGAGCCCTCAGAAGGGTCTCTTTACCCCTGACACAGGACATCTTGAGACCTCAGAAGGATCTACTCACACCTGACACGGGACATCTTGAGCCCTCAGAAGGGTCTACTCACACCTGAAACGGGACATCTTGAGACCTCAGAAGGGTCTCTTCACCCCAGTCACGGGACATCTTGAGACCTCAGAAGGATCTACTCCCACCTGGCACGGGACATCTTGAGACCTCAGAAGGGTCTACTCACACCTGACACGGGACATCTTGAGACCTCAGAAGGGTCTACTCACCCCAGACATGAGACATCTTGAGACCTGAGAAGGGTCTCTTCACCCCTGACACGGGACATCTTGAGACCTCAGAAGGATCTACTCACACCTGACATGTGACATCTTCAGACCTCAGAAGGACCTACTCACACCTGACACGGGACATCTTGAGACCTCAGAAGGATCTACACACACCTGACACAGGACATCTTGAGACATCAGAAGGATCTACTCACACCTGACACAGGACATCTTGAGACCTCAGAAGGGTCTCTTCACCCCTCACACGGGACATCTTGAGACCTCAGAAGGATCTACTCACACCTGACATGGGACATCTTGAGACCTCAGAAGGATCTACTCACACCTGACACGGGACATCTTGAGACCTCAGAAGGGTCTCTTCACCCCTTGCACAGAACATCTTGAGACCTCAGAAGGGTCTCTTCACCCCTGACACAACACATCTTGAGACCTCAGAAGGGTCTACTCACACCTTACACGGGACATCTTAAGACCTCAGAAGGGTCTCTTCACCCCAGTCACGGGACATCTTGAGACCTCAGAAGGATCTACTCCCACCTGGCACGGGACATCTTGAGACCTCAGAAGGGTCTACTCACCCCTGACACGAGACATCTTGAGACCTCAGAAGGGTCTACTCACCCCAGACATGAGACATCTTGAGACCTGAGAAGGGTCTCTTCACCCCTGACACGGGACATCTTGAGACCTCAGAAGGATCTACTCACACCTGACATGTGACATCTTCAGACCTCAGAAGGACCTACTCACACCTGACACGGGACATCTTGAGACCTCAGAAGGATCTACACACACCTGACACGGGACATCTTGAGACGTCAGAAGGATCTACTCACACCTGACACAGGACATCTTGAGACCTCAGAAGGGTCTCTTCACCCCTCACACGGGACATCTTGAGACCTCAGAAGGATCTACTCACACCTGACATGGGACATCTTGAGACCTCAGAAGGATCTACTCACACCTGACACGGGACATCTTGAGACCTCAGAAGGGTCTCTTCAGCCCTGACACGGGACATCTTGAGACATCAGAAGGGTCTCTTCACCCCTGAAAAGGGACATCTTGAGACCTCAGAAGGGTCTCTTCACCCCAGACACGAGACATCTTGAGACCTGAGAAGGGTCTCTTCACCCCTGACACGGGACATCTTGAGACCTCAGAAGGATCTACTCACACCTGACACGGGACATCTTGAGACCTCAGAAGGATCTACTCACCCCTGACACGTGACATCTTGAGACCTCAGAAGGGTCTACACACACCTGACACGGGACATCTTGAGACCTCAGAAGGATCTACTCACACCTGACACGGGACATCTTGAGACCTCAAAAGGATCTACTCACACCTGACACAGGACATCTTGAGACCTCAGAAGGGTCTCTTCACCCCTGACACGGGACATCTTGAGACCTCAGAAGGATCTACTCATACCTGACACATGACATCTTGAGACCTCAGAAGGATCTACTCACCCCTGACACAGGACATCTTGAGACCTCAGAAGGGTCTACAAACACCTGACACGGGACATCTTGAGACCTCAGAAGGGTTTACTCACCCCTGACACGGGACATCTTGAGACCTCAGAAGGGTCTCTTCCCCCCTGACACGGGGAGATTTTGAGACCTCAGAAGGGTCTCTTCACCCCTGACACGGGACATCCTGAGCCCTCAGAAGGGTCTCTTCACCCCTGACACGGGACATCTTCAGCCCTCAGAAGGGTCTCTTCACCCCTGACACGGGACATCTTGAGACATCAGAAGGGTCTCTTCACCCCTGACACAGGACATCTTGAGACCTCAGAAGGGTCTCTTCACCTCTGACACAGGACATCTTGAGACCTCAGAAGGATCTACTCACACCTGACACGGGACATCTTGAGATCTCAGAAGGGTCTCTTCACCCCTGACACAGGACATCTTGAGACCTCAGAAGGATCTACTCACACTTAACACGGGATATATTGAGACCTCAGAAGGGTCTACTCACCCCTGACACGGGACATCTTGAGACCTCAGAAGGATCTACACACACCTGACACGGGACATCTTGAGACCTCAGAAGGGTCTCTTCACCCCTGACACGGGACATCTTGAGATTTCAGAAGGGTCTCTTCACCCCAGAGACAGGACATCTTGAGACCTCAGAAGGGTCTCTTCACCCTGACACGGGACATCTTGAGACCTCAGAAGGATCTACTCACACCTGACATGGGACATCTTGAGACCTCAGAAGGGTCTCTTCACCCCAGACACGGGACATCGTGATACCTCAGAAGGGTCTCTTCACCCCTGACACAGGACATCTTGAGACCTCAGAAGGGTCTCTTCACCCTAGACACGGGACATCTTGAGACCTCAGAAGGATCTACTCACACCTGACACGGGACATCTTGAGACCTCAGAAGGATCTACTCACACCTGACACGGGACATCTTGAGACCTCAGAAGGGTCTCTTCACCCCTGACACGGGACATCTTGAGACCTCAGAAGGGTCTCTTCACCCCAGAGACGGGACATCTTGAGACCTCAGAAGGGTCTCTTCACCCCAGACACGGGACATCGTGATACCTCAGAAGGGTCTCTTCACCCCTGACACGGGACATCTTGAGACCTCAGAAGGATCTACTCAAACCTGACACGGGACATCTTGAGACCTCAGAAGGGTCTCTTCACCACGGGACATCGTGATACCTCAGAAGGGTCTCTTCACCCCTGACACAGGACATCTTGAGACCTCAGAAGGATCTACTCACACCTGACACAGGACATCTTGACACCTCAGAAGGGTCTACTCACCCCTGACACGGGACATCTTGAGATCTCAGAAGGCTCTACTCACACCTGACACGTGACATCTAGAGACCTCAGAAGGGTCTCTTCACCCCTGACACGGGACATCTTGAGACCTCAGAAGGGTCTCTTCACCCCTGACATGGGACATCTTGAGACGTCAGAAGGGTCTCTTCACCCTGACACAGACATCTTGAAACCTCTGAAGGATCTACTGACACCTGACACGGGACATCTTGACACCTCAGAAGGGTCTACTCACCCCTGACACGGGACATCTTGAGACCTCAGAAGGGTCTACTCACCCCTGACACGGGACATCTTGAGTCCTCAGAAGGGTCTCTTCACCCCTGACACGGGACATCTTGAGCCCTCAGAAGGGTCTCTTTACCCCTGACACAGGACATCTTGAGCCCTCAGAAGGGTCTCTTTACCCCTGACATGGGACATCTTGAGCCCTCAGAAGGGTCTCTTTACCCCTGACACAGGACATCTTGAGACCTCAGAAGGATCTACTCACACCTGACACGGGACATCTTGAGCCCTCAGAAGGGTCTACTCACACCTGAAACGGGACATCTTGAGACCTCAGAAGGGTCTCTTCACCCCAGACACGAGACATCTTGAGACCTGAGAAGGGTCTCTTCACCCCTGACACGGGACATCTTGAGCCCTCAGAAGGGTCTCTTTACCCCTGACACGGGACATCTTGAGCCCTCAGAAGGGTCTCTTTACCCCTGACACAGGACATCTTGAGACCTCAGAAGGATCTACTCACACCTGACACGGGACATCTTGAGCCCTCAGAAGGGTCTACTCACACCTGACACAGGACATCTAGAGACCTCAGAAGGGTCTACTCACACCTGACACGGGACATCTTGAGCCCTCAGAAGGGTCTCTTTACCCCTGACACAGGACATCTTGAGCCCTCAGAAGGGTCTCTTTACCCCTGACACGGGACATCTTGAGCCCTCAGAAGGGTCTCTTTACCCCTGACACAGGACATCTTGAGACCTCAGAAGGATCTACTCACACCTGACACGGGACATCTTGAGCCCTCAGAAGGGTCTACTCACACCTGAAACGGGACATCTTGAGACCTCAGAAGGGTCTCTTCACCCCAGACACGAGACATCTTGAGACCTGAGAAGGGTCTCTTCACCCCTGACACGGGACATCTTGAGCCCTCAGAAGGGTCTCTTTACCCCTGACACGGGACATCTTGAGCCCTCAGAAGGGTCTCTTTACCCCTGACACAGGACATCTTGAGACCTCAGAAGGATCTACTCACACCTGACACGGGACATCTTGAGCCCTCAGAAGGGTCTACTCACACCTGACACAGGACATCTAGAGACCTCAGAAGGGTCTACTCACACCTGGCACGGGACATCTTGAGACCTCAGAAGGGTCTCTTCACCCCAGACACGGGACATCTTGAGACCTCAGAGGGGTCTCTTCACCCCTGACACAGGACATCTTGAGCCCTCAGAAGGGTCTCTTCACCCCTGACACGGGACATCTTCAGCCCTCAGAAGG
Source organism: Ambystoma mexicanum (assembly GCF_040938575.1). Lineage (NCBI taxonomy): Eukaryota > Metazoa > Chordata > Amphibia > Caudata > Ambystomatidae > Ambystoma > Ambystoma mexicanum. The sequence goes on from NC_090928.1 coordinate 1,260,119,972, forward strand.
GTCTCTTCACCCCTGACACGGACATCTTGAAACCTCTGAAGGATCTACTGACACCTGACACGGGACATCTTGACACCTGACACCTCAGAAGGGTCTACTCACCCCTGACACGGGACATCTTGAGATCTCAGAATGATCTACTCACACCTGACACGGGACATCTAGGGACCTCAGAAGGGTCTACTCACACCTGGCACGGGACATCTTGAGACCTCAGAAGGGTCTCTTCACCCCAGACACGGGACATCTTGAGACCTCAGAAGGGTCTCTTCACCCCTGACACGGGACATCTTGAGACCTCAGAAGGGTCTCTTCACCCCGACACAGGACCTCTTGAGACCTCAGAAGGGTCTCTTCACCCCGACACAGGACATCTTGAGATCTCAGAAGGATCTACTCACACCTGACATGAGACATCTGGAGACCTCAGAAGGATCTACTCCCACCTGACACGGGGCATCTTGAGACCTCAGAAGGGTCTCTTCACCCCTGACACGGGACATCTTGAGCCCTCAGAAGGGTCTCTTCACCCCTGACACAGGACATCTTGAGACCTCAGAAGGATCTACTCACACCTGACACGGGACATCTTGAGCCCTCAGAAGGGTCTCTTCATCCCTGACACGGGACATCTTGGGCCCTCAGAAGGGTCTCTTCACCCCTGACACGGGACATCTTGAGACGTCAGAAGGGTCTCTTCTACCCTGACACGGGACATCTTGAGACCTCAGAAGGGTCTCTTCAACCCTGACACAGGACATCTTGAGACCTCAGAAGGATCTACTCACACCTGACATGAGACATCTTGAGACCTCAGAAGGATCTACTCACACCTGACACGGGACATCTTGAGCTCTCAGAAGGGTCTCTTCATCCCTGACACGGGACATCTTGAGCCCTCAGAAGGGTCTCTTCACCCCTGACACGGGACATCTTGAGACGTCAGAAGGGTCTCTTCACCCCTGACACAGGACATCTTGAGACCTCAGAAGGATCTACTCACACCTGACATGAGACATCTTGAGACCTCAGAAGGATCTACTCACACATGACACGGGACATCTTGAGACCTCAGAAGGGTCTACTCACCTCTGACACGGGACATCTTGAGACCTCAGAAGGGTCTACTCACACCTGACACGGGACATCTTGAGACCTCAGAAGGGTCTCTTCACCCCTGAAACGGGACATCTTGAGACCTCAAAAGGGTCTCTTCAACCCTGACACAGGACATCTTGAGACCTCAGAAGGATCTACTCACACCTGACATGAGACATCTTGAGACCTCAGAAGGATCTACTCACACCTGACACGGGACATCTTGAGACCTCAGAAGGGTCTACTCACGCCTGACACAGGACATCTTGAGACCTCAGAAGGGTCTCTTCACCTTGACATGGGACATCTTGAGACCTCAGAAGGATCTACTCACACCTGACACGGGACATCTTGAGACTCCAGAAGGGGCTACTCACACCTGACATGGGACATCTTGAGACCTCAGAAGGATCTACTCACACCTGACACGGGACATCTTGAGACCTCAGAAGGGTCTACTCCCACCTGACATGGGACATCTTGAGCCCTCAGAAGGGTCTCTTCATCCCTGACACGGGACATCTTGAAACCTCAGAAGGGTCTCTTCATCCCTGACACGGGACATCTTGAAACCTCAGAAGGGTCTCTTCACCCCTGACATGGGACATCTTGAGACCTCAGAAGGGTCTCTTTACCCCACAGACGGGACATCTTGAGACCTCAGAAGGGTCTCTTCACCCTGACATGGGACATCTTGAGGCCTCAGAAGGATCTACTCACACCTGACACGGGACATCTTGAGACCTCAGAAGGATCTACTCACCCCAGACACGGGACATCTTGAGACCTCAGAAGGGTCTCTTCACCCTGACATGGGACATCTTGAGGCCTCAGAAGGATCTACTCACACCTGACACGGGACATCTTGAGACCTCAGAAGGATCTACTCACCCCAGACACGGGACATCTTGAGACCTCAGAAGGGTCTCTTCAACCCTGACACAGGACATCTTGAGACCTCAGAAGGATCTACTCACACCTGACATGAGACATCTTGAGACCTCAGAAGGATCTACTCACACCTGACATAGGACATCTTGAGCCCTCAGAAGGGTCTCTTCATCCCTGACACGGGACATCTTGAGCCCTCAGAAGGGTCTCTTCACCCCTGACACGGGACATCTTGAGACGTCAGAAGGGTCTCTTTACCCCTGACACGGGACATCTTGAGACCTCAGAAGGGTCTCTTCAACCCTGACACAGGACATCTTGAGACCTCAGAAGGATCTACTCACACCTGACATGAGACATCTTGAGACCTCAGAAGGATCTACTCACACCTGACACGGGACATCTTGAGACCTCAGAAGGGTCTACTCACCTCTGACACGGGACATCTTGAGACCTCAGAAGGATCTACTCACACCTGACACGGGACATCTTGAGACCTCAGAAGGGTCTACTCACACCTGACACAGGACATCTTGAGACTTCAGAAGGGTCTCTTCACCCTGACACAGGACATCTTGAGACCTCAGAAGGATCTACTCACACCTGACACGGGACATCTTGAGACCTCAGAAGGGTCTACTCACACCTGACACGGGACATCTTGAGCCCTCAGAAGGGTCTCTTCACCCCTGACACGGGACATCTTGAGACCTCAGAAGGGTCTCTTCAACCCTGACACAGGACATCTTGAGACCTCAGAAGGATCTACTCACACCTGACATGAGACATCTTGAGACCTCAGAAGGATCTACTCACACATGACATGGGACATCTTGAGACCTCAGAAGGGTCTACTCACCCCTGACACAGGACTTCTTGAGACCTCAGAAGGGTCTCTTCACCCTGACATGGGACATCTTGAGACCTCAGAAGGATCTACTCAGACCTGACACGGGACATCTTGAAACCTCAGAAGGATCTACTCACTCCTGACACGGGACATCTTGAGACCTCAGAAGGGTCTCTTCACCCCAGACACGGGACATCTTGAGACCTCAGAAGGGTCTACTCACCCCAGACACGAGACATCTTGAGACCTGAGAAGGGTCTCTTCACCCCTGACACGGGACATCTTGAGACCTCAGAAGGGTCTACACAAACCTGACACGGGACATCTTGAGACCTCAGAAGGGTCTACTCACCCCTGACACGGGACATCTTGAGACCTGAGAAGGGTCTCTTCACCCCTGACACGGGACATCTTGAGACCTCAGAAGGGTCTACTCACCCCTGACACGGGATATCTTGAGACCTCAGAAGGGTCTCTTCACCCCAGACACGGGACATCTTGAGACCTCAGAAGGGTCTACTCACCACAGACACGAGACATCTTGAGACCTGAGAAGGGTCTCTTCACCCCTGACACGGGACATCTTGAGACCTCAGAAGGGTCTACACAAACCTGACACGGGACATCTTGAGACCTCAGAAGGGTCTACTCACACCTCACACGGGACATCTTGAGACCTCAGAAGGATCTACTCACACCTGGCACGGGACATCTTGAGACCTCAGAAGGGTCTCTTCACCCCTGACACGGGACATCTTGAGAGCTCAGAACGCTCTACTCACACCTGGCATGGGACATCTTGAGACCTCAGAAGGGTCTCTTCACCCCTGACACGGGACATCTTGAGACCTCAGAAGGATCTACTCACCCCAGACACGGGACATCTTGAGCCCTCAGAAGGGTCTCTTCACCCCAGACACGGGACATCTTGAGACCTCAGAAGGATCTACTCACCCCTGACACGGGACATCTTGAGACCTCAGAAGGATCTACTCACACCTGACACGGGACGTCTTGAGACCTCAGAAGGATCTACTCACACCTGACACGGGACCTCTTGAGACCTCAGAAGGATCTACTCACACCTGACACAGGACATCTTGAGACCTCAGAAGGGTCTCTTCACCCCAGACACGGGACATCTTGAGACCTCAGAAGGGTCTACACACACCTGACACGGGACATCTTGAGACCTCAGAAGGGTCTACTCACCCCTGACACAGGACATCTTGAGACCTCAGAAGGGTCTACACACACCTGACACGGGACATCTTGAGACCTCAGAAGGGTCTACTCACCCCTGACACGGGACATCTTGAGACCTCAGAAGGATCTACTCACACCTGACACGGGACATCTTGAGACTTCAGAAGGGTCTCTTCACCCCCGACACGGGACATCTTGAGACCTCAGAAGGGTCTACACACACCTGACACGGGACATCTTGAGACCTTAGAAGGGTCTGTTCACCCCAGACACGGGACATCTTGAGACCTCAGAAGGGTCTACACAAACCTGACATGGGACATCTTGAGACCTCAGAAGGGTCTACACAAACCTGACACAGGACATCTTGAGACCTCAGAAGGGTCTACTCACCCCTGACATGGGACATCTTGAGTCCTCAGAAGGATCTACTCACACCTGACACGGGACATCTTGAGACCTCAGAAGGGTCTACACACACCTGACACGGGACATCTTGAAACCTCAGAAGGGTCTCTTCACCCCTGACACGGGACATCTTGAGACCTCAGAAGGGTCTACTCACCCCAGACACGGGACATCTTGAGACCTCAGAAGGGTCTCTTCACACCTGACACGGGACATCTTGAGACCTCAGAAGGGTCTCTTCACCCCTGACACGGGACATCTTGAGACCTCAGAAGGATCTACTCACCCCAGACACGGGACATCTTGAGACCTCAGAACGGTCTCTTCACCCCAGACACGGGACATCTTGAGACCTCAGAAGGGTCTTTTCACCCCTGACACAGGACATCTTGAGACCTCAGAAGGGTCTCTTCACCCCTGACACAGGACATCTTGAGACGTCAGAAGGGTCTCTTCACCCGTGACACGGGACATCTTGAGACATCAGAAGGGTCTACTCACACCTGACACGGGACATCTTGAGACCTCAGAAGGGTCTCTTCACCCCAGACACGGGACATCTTGAGACGTCAGAAGGGTCTCTTCACCCCTGATACAGGACATCTTGAGACATCAGAAGGGTCTACTCACACCTGACACGGGACATCTTGAGACCTCAGAAGGGTCTCTTCACCCCAGACACGGGACATCTTGAGACCTCAGAAGGGTCTACACACACCTGACACGGGACATCTTGAGACCTCAAAAGGGTCTACTCACACCTGACACGGGACATCTTGAGACCTCAGAAATGTCTCTTCAGAAGGGTCTCTTCATCTTGAGACCTCAGAAGGGTCTCTTCACCCCTGACACAGGACATCTTGAGACCTCAGAAGGGTCTACACCGTCTGGAGGATGGAGCCACCCTCAGCAGGTTGCAGCTGTGTTTAAAATGTCCACTGTCATTGGTCATGGCGCCCACCCCTGATTAGCTGGTCATGAGTAAGCGAGATCACATGTGATAAAATAAAATAATAACATATGATGTTATGTGATATCGCTGTCGTTACCGCCTTCTCGCTTCGTAGCGCTGTAAATGATCATTCGTCAACTTAATTATGATCATTTCAACGGTCTTTGAATGTTGAAAGGCAGAGTCCGTCCAAGCGGGACTGGCACTGTTTGACCCATCGGCTGCATACATATGTCAGCAGCAGCACGTGCATGAACCCACTCGCCACTGCAGCAGGCATCAGGCATCTGGGGTAACCCAGGGCCCCTGATGCGCGGGCGGTGAATCCCCCTTGGGAGCCTGCTGCTGGCAGCGTGCCCGCGCCCGCGTGCTCGCCGATGTGTGCGTGGGCAGAGCCTGGCCCCTCCAGCGAGCTGCGGGTGGGTGGCACAGATGGCGGCCCTGGGTCCCCTCCTTCTGTGAAGGGAAACAGAAACGCCTCGTGCCTGCACTGTGGGGATTCTCCTTACCCGCACCCACTCCCCACTTTCCAACACTGCAGAGAGCGGCTCACAGCCCAGCCCCGAGACCATGAGATGCCGACCCTCCTAGCGTGCCCCTGAGGTACAGATGGCCTCCCACCACCCACCGGCCCCTCCATCCCTATTCCCTCAGGGCTGAAAAGTGGGCAGTCTAGCGGGGACCCAGGCCCTGGAATGAATGCGGAACTCAGTCAATAGCGCCGCACATATGTATTTGGCAGAAGGCGCTTTAAAAAGGCACGCGTCCTCACAGTGTTTTGAATGTTGAGTATTTTATTCGAGGCAATAAAAAGTAGCAAATACGTGTAATCAAGGGGCACCCCCACCCACACACATGTTTTTTGATGCCAGGTTCTTTAACATTTTGCGAGTGCAAGCCGATCCTCTCTGAGCTGCACTCTGGGGCACAAGGTGGAAGTGTGATAAATCATTGCTAAAGTTCTACATGATCCCTCTCCCGTCCCAAGCCACTTGGGACTGGGAGTGCCTTGAACAGGCGCTCACACACTCTTATCTAGTAGGAGGGAGATGGCCTGTGAGCAGTGGTGGAAATGGAAACAATGTGGTGGGGGATCCCACAACACAAGGGCCGGGGTGGGGGAGGAGTTGGGGGGTGCGGTGCCCGAGGGGGCGTGGTCGGGAGGGGGCGGGGCTGGTAGTGGACATCCAGCACTGCTGGAATAAGTAAACAAAAAAAACAAAAAACGCCCGCGACGGCAGCATTGTGCCTTGCACACTAGTGGCAAAGCCTCGGTAAAAAGCAATGCTGCCGTCGCGTGCGCTTTTCTTTTTATTTTGTATATATATTTTTTGTTTTTTTTACTGTTCCAGCGCGGTTCATGGTCTTGGGCGGCTGACTCTGGACGGATCCTGAGATCCGGCTCCATATTTGGTGCCGGATCTCGGATCCGCCAAGAGCCGGCCCAATGACCAGCACTGCCTGTGAGGGAAATACAGCTTGTGGCTGTTATATGGTTATTTCCACACCCATTGGATGCCCATAGCCACACTAATCCCTATGGTCACTCCCAACCCCGACCAGCGCCTGCCCGCCCAAAACGCATCCTTCTGGGATCTCTGTGAGAGCGCTTTTTCTAGCAGTAACATCAAACCCAGGCCTGTCAGTGTTCTTTCAAAGTGATCTCTCTCCTGACCTTCCTCACACTCCCTCCTCTCACAGTTTACACTCTAGCTACTCTACCACCATTATCTGCCTCCATCCCCCACTTTAGTCACACTATTGCTGACAAAGTGCTATCTCTACTGATGAAGGCTAACCCCTCCTGTGCCCCATCAGACCCTCTTGTTCCTCAGCTAGTCAAGCCCATTGCCCTTTAGTGGCCTCTCACCTCCGTCAACTCTTCAACCTGTCCTTCGACTCTGCTTCCTTTCCCTATGTTTTCAAAACAGCCACTGTCATCCCTCTCCTAAAAATGCAAAGGGCTGACCCGAGCCTACCGGCTAACTTTCGCCCTGTGTCTCTCCTTGTGCACCACTCTAAAGTGCTCAAAAGGGTTGTGTTCAACCATCTTACCAATTTCTTAGACATCCACAACCTCGAGACCCCCTACAAGCAGGTTTCTGCTCCTGTCACTCCACAGAAACTGCACTCATGAATGTGTCCAATATCATCGCCTCCGCACTCAATCTTATTCTGCTTCACCTGTCTGCTGCCTTTGACACTGTCGATCACTCTGATCTTCTTAATTCTCGCTTTCTTCTTGGGATTCGCGATCAAGCCTTTGCCTGGATTGAATCCTACCTTGCACCTCTCCAAATCTCCCTTTTCTGGAGCTACACCACCTCTCAACTCACTCCTCTAACTGTTGGGGTTCCACAAGGCTCTGTCTTGGGTCTGCTCCTCTTTACACTCTACTCCTTTGCCCTTGAGGCGCTAATCATCTCCCTTGGGTTCTCGTACCAACTCTTCATGGACGACCCCTAAATCTTCTTCTCTTTTCCTGAACTTTCCTCTGATCTCTCCATCAAAATATCCAAATGTCTCTCTGCAATTCAATATTGGATGGCTTTGCACTCTCTGATGTTAAACTCTACCAAAGCAGAGGTGCTCTTCTAACCCTGCCAGAAACTCTCTCCCATCTCCTCCTCTGCCTATCCAGTGCCCACCTGACACTCTCCCCTACTCTTTTTCAGCTAGAAACCTCAGCGTCATCGATGACCCTTCTAACACCTTCTCTACTTTCATCTCCAAAACTGCAACAGCAGCTCGCCTCAGCCTCCTAAATATAAGGAAAATCAGGCACCTCCTTCCTTTCAACACCCGCAAGCATCTCTTAACCACTCTTGTCTCTAAACTGGACTACTGTGCCAGTCTGCTCTTTGCTCTTCCCCGCTATGCTTTCTGTCCTCTTGAAACAGTCATTAACTTTGCTACCAGGACTCTTTGAACTCCCTCACCAGGCTGGATGGATGATGATGCAAAACAGGTCCAGATTTAAATTTCTTCTCCCAGTTCACAAATCTATCCTCGATATGGCACCACTGTATCTATCCTCCTCTATCCTTTTTTTTATTTTTATTTTTTATTTTTAATGTTGATAGAGAGAAAAAATTAATTCCGACCTTTCAACATGCAATACAAAAATAAAAACGTTTCCTTTGTTTTGATGATGATTAATTATTATTTAATTTAACCATCAATACAATATTTTTTTAAGCTTATACATATGAAGTAATGTTAGGTATTTTGATTTAACTATGCATTTGTCATGAGTGGATCATATCGCCAAATCAGTGTCATCAACATGTATCTCAATTAATTTGATCAAATTCACCAAGAGTGTATCATTAATGCCTTGCTGGGTCACTTTTGATCTTTCAGTTGTAAACAGTTCAGATAGTTTGTCACTACATATCTGAGAGATATCCTGTGTGTGTGAAGTAGTTCGGATCATAATTGGTCTTCAGTTAGATCTTTATGTTCTTTAAAGTAGTGATGGAAATGTTTTATTCTTTGTGGCAATAAAACATCACATACAACTACTAGATGTTTGAATGTTTCTGGCATTTTCTTGCAGACTCTACAATTGGTTTCCTCTTGCTGTATCATTTTTTGCTTATATAATATTTCATTCGTAGCCCATATATTGAATCTGTATCGTAAAAATCTGCACGATGTCTCGGAGAAGGTGCTTGTAGTAGGTAGGGCTCGGTTGTACCTTGTAATTTTAAATTATACGGATTTGTATACATTTTTGTAGCTTTATACAACATGCCCTGGTTTGGATCCAATCATAAGCCCATAATTGTTTTTGCATGTATCGGGTTATCTATTAGCAATTTTAATGTTATGCCCGCATCGTGCAGAATTATTTGAACAGTAGTACGCCATGAGGACATGAACCGATCTTCTGCCTTATCGAGATGATTTGCAATTGTTTTTAGTAAACCATTGGAATTTTCAATCACCTTGCATTTCCTGTATAGAATGCACAGTTGCCGTTTATATATGATATTCAAAGATGTCAGACCTTATTCATGCCTAATCATGCATATCGATTCTGACATTGGTAGTCCCAGGGCTTTCTTCCAGTATATACTTTCTATTCTGGTCCAGTAGGCGTATGTTTGGCATTGCTTTGTCTCAGAGCCATACAAAATTATGGGCACATATTTCTGCCTAAAGTACACTATCAGTGGCATAATAGAACATTTGCAAAATTTGGACCTTATTATTGACATTTGTGATAGAGCTGTGATGTGTTTGGTCTTGATGTAATCCTCATAGGGTAAATCACCTAAGTGATTATGCAGATTCCCAAATCGATATAGGAATTAACAGTAAGTATATCTATTTTTTTGTATCTGCCATTTATAATGTTTACCCTTCTGCATGGTAGTGCCAAATTGTATCACTTGGGTCTTGTTAACATGTATGCTTATGAAGTTTGTTTCCGCATATGCTTCTAACACTTTTAGGGATTTCCTTAGTCCACTTGGTGTTTTTGATGTGAGTAACATATCGTTGGCATACAGAAGCCAATTAATAGGGGTGCCTTGCAATTTAGGGGCGTCGGTTAGAATGTTAAACAACCAGAGACCCACATCAGAAATATAAAATTTAAATAATGCAGAGGCCAGCAAACAGCCCTGCTTCAGCCCACGGGCCGTTCGAATGGGGGTAGATAATAAGCCATCATTCCGTAATCTTATTTGAATGGTGGTTTCTAAATGTAATTGCACCATCCACTTTCCTACATGCCACGGACATCTTTGATCCATCCGTTTTTTAAACAGTATTTCATGAGGCACAAGATTGAATGCTGACCTAAAGTCAACGAAAGTCACATACAGTGATTGTTTACGTTCTTTCTCTTGTTGTATGATGGAATTTATTGTGAAAAGGTTTATGGATGTGCCTAGACCTTGTATAAAACCCATCTGATGGGGGTCTCTAAGCTGTCTATCATCCAACCATTTATTTAATTCAGCCAATATTAGCCTTGCAAACACCTTGCCGGGACAGTCAAGAAGGGCAATTGGCCTGTAAGCATTTGGGTCAGACCAATCACCCGTCTTGAATATGGGCAATATAATTGACTTTTTCCAAGACAATGGAATTTGTCCTGTTGTCATGATGTTCATAAATATCGTATATAAGATTTGTCCCCAGGCCTCAGGGTTGGATTTAAGCATGATGTTGTGCAGCCCATCAGGGCCCGTGGCTCTTGACCGATTCAATTTAGAGATATGGTACTGTATATCAGCTATGACAAATTCCATTTTATGTGCCTGATCTGGGAGGTTCACAGTAGTTATCAACTCAGGAAATGGAGATTGGTATATATCATCATAGTGGGACTGCCATACTGATTCAGCAATAGGATGTATTTGACGTATCAATTGATTCTGTTGAAGATGACCGTTGAGAAGGGACCACATGCCTCCTGATGATTTTGTCAGGATTTGCCTCAACATGGCTTCGCCATCATTCTGGAATTGGTGGCAGCGACGCGCTTTGTGCCAGTTTTTATATCCTTGCATTAATTGTCTAATTATTGGCTGTTTGACATGCAAGGGTATATGCTTCAAAGCACGTATGTTTTTACGCAGACTAGCTTTTCTCTCTTTGACTGCTTCGTCAAAGGCATGTTGATGGTAGCTTCTGATTTGTTTTCCCTCATGCCCATTTGTTTTATAGACTTGCATCGCCTGGACATAATTCATGGGCCCTTCATCATTTGAGATTTCTATTTGTTGTACTAGTGTCGCATTATATTCATAGAGTTTGGTTTTCGACCATCTCATGCGATTATTCACTGATAAACCGGCCATGTTGTCATTTATCTCATGCTCAATCTTTGGGGCTGGACCACTTACAAGTCAAACATATTTGGTAGTGGTCACTCATGATAGATGGTTTAACAATCCAAGCAACAATTTTATTCACAAGCGCAGCGTCAGCATACATGTAATCTAGTGCTGCTTGTTGATCACCCCTTTGCCATGTTATGTGTGGGGCAATTTGATCCTGGAATGTATCATTTATCATGATGAATCCTCTCTCTGACATGATTTTGATCCATCTATACTCTTCCATGGGTCTATTTCTGTTGCCACTTGGTAGTATGTGCAAATTTAGATCTCCCATGATAAGGGTGTGGCTCAGACTATGGTCTAATAGCAGCTAATCCAAGATGTAAATTAGGTCTTTCAAAAATTAATCTACAGATCACTGTTTTCTACTCCAGTAAATATTTACAATTGCTATCATAGCATGATTTCTTTGAGCTTTCATCACTTGAAAATAGGGAGAATGGATCTGATAAGCTGTAATTTGGAAATGCTTATCTTTTTTGAAGGCCGTGAGAAGACCTGCCATCGACGCCCCAGTTTAGATTGTACGGCATGGACTGTAAAAATGTTGTATAGGTTCCATATGGGCGATGCTATAAGCCAGGTCTCCTGGAACACTATTATGTCATATTCATGTAGCATGTTATTTTTAGTATTAATGAAATGACGATGCCCTCTTGTGGTCCAGGATATTAGGCTTATTAATTCATTGGGCTCCCCCTGTTATGAGTTTCCCCGCCCACTATGTATTTGGCATTGCAAGGGGTGACTATTTCTAATCTGTTTGTCTGTCGCTTGTCCATATATGCTCACTCTGGGTTTGTCTTGTGCTGTCTTTGAATCTTGGCTTGATGTTATGTCTTGACTTAAAGTGAAGCCTAGGTTATACAATGCAGTTCTCGCTTGCCATAGTGTATTTAGCACAATCCCCGATGGAATATACATTCTTGCCATGTCTAGTTTTTTCTCATGCAAGAACTCTACCAGGCCAATGTCCACCGATGATAGATCCTGAAAAGCTGGAATTTTCGGCACATATATTTAAGATACTTGTGAGACTTAAATCAATGCTGTGATGCGGATGTGGTCTGCATTTAATTATCAGGGGATGATGATTCCTATACTAATCCCCTTTGGTGGCCGAGACTGAGCCTTTAGCTTGGTCATAGTTAGGTACAGCGGAAAAGATTTGGGTTGCCCCTGCTCCATTCTCTTCTGAGTAAAGGTTTTTATGGGGACCTTGCAAGATGTTGTTTGGCAGGTCTCTTCTCGCCAAACCCGGACCCTTCAACAGTTGGTCTATATGAGGAAGTGTTTGTTGCTTCCATAATTGAGTCCCTGTTTCAGCACTATTTGATGTATTAGGGTTACGTTCATCTTGATTTAATGTTTTATACTGCTCTATGAAAGTTCTAATTTCATCCCTCAGTTGTTGTATTGAAATTTGTATGGGATCTATGATACCTGTTTGACTAGATTGCCTTACGTCTAATGTTTGTGAACCATTCTCCTCCGTCAACCTCCTCTGTTGTGGTAATATGCCACAATCTGGGACACTGGACCAGGATTTAGATAAAGCTGTTAGATCATCCAACGGTTTGTAGGGAGCTGGTTGAGTAGGAACCAGCGCTTGCCTACTGATGTTTGTGGTTATTTTCATCCCAAGCACTGCTGGGATAATTCTTATAAATTTCCTTGGCTTATTGGACTTTCTCTTTTTGACTTTTATGCTTTTAGATTGCAGTGTTGCAGTTTTTCTCGTAGTTGGACCTTGTTGTGTATCTTTCTGTGTGTAATGTGAGCTCGCAAATATGTTAAAGGGGTTTTGCGATTTTATGGCTCTATCGTCAGTCATTACCTCATCGGTATTTTGCCTGATTGAATTACATATATCAGTCTTCTGCTTGTTCCCCCTCTGTGTTTGCAGTGTTTCCACCTCGTTGCTATTCTCATTTTTCCCCGACTCGGTTACATCCAATTTCTTTTTGTTTTTTGTGTCTATTGGATTTGTTATATCCGGGCTTATATGGCCTATCTGCTGATTCTCAGTTTGGACCCCCACATGAGCGACATCTGTGTAGGCCTGTTTGTCACCGGTCTTTGTGCTTTGTGTGTTCAGCAATGCAGTAATGAGCTTTTGTACTTGTCCCATATAGGTTTGATTTTTCAATTCTGTTGATAATGTACTCAGTAAATCATTTTGCTTGTTACCGTTCTCACTCAAAGTTTCATATAGCTTTGCTAATGAGAATAAGGAGGCTGTATTCTGTATTGGGAGCTATACGTGAGAGTGACTTATTAAATCCCCCTGAGAATGATTTGTCAAATAAGGCTGGAGAGCGAAATAAATCAGGCTCTCCAGCTTTTGCTGCTTGTCTTCCCTCCAGTATAAGTGACTCAATAGGCGAGGTAGTTGAGTTTGAATCAAATTCAAATTGTATTAAGTCACTTGTATTTGAACATATATATTGTACTTCTTGCGAATCACTTGTCTGGGGATTACTTGTGTTCATGGAGCATATCGCTTCCTCATCAACTTCGCCTGTTATTGTCATTTTGTCGTATGCTTCTCCGAGTATGTGCTGGGCCTGTACAGAACATATGGCCGGTGATTTCAGAGCCGGGCTAGAAGCCGCAACATTCTTTATTATGCCCAATTGAGATGTGCATAGGTCACCGGATATAGAGACTGATTCCAGTGTCATGTCTATGACTTCGCCCTGACGCTGACTTATTTCATTATCAGAGGGCATTGATTTGTCGGGCTTTGACATGCATCTGTGTTAGCATTAAGCTCCAACGTGCTGTTGGAGCATTTTCCATTCAGGGTGGCATCTACTGTCCGCTCGGATGTCCATAGATAAAGATTGGATACGCTGTAATTTAGTTTTTTCTCTCCAGCCAACGTGGTCAGCCTAGTTTTTCTTTTGCTATACAGATCGTTTACATTGTTTACATCCAGGCATAACTTCGGCATGCCTGTTGTTAATTTAAACATTTCAACTATTTTCTTATATCAGTCACAGTAAGATAATAGATTAGATAATAAGCTTATATCAATTACAGTGAGATGGAATGATAGTTTTGCTCAATAATTCGCAAATATTATAGCCGCAGGCACCGCCTATGCATAATAAATATACTCTTTGACAAATACCTGTTGTCAGGTTAAAAAAGAGCACCACTTGCCTTGTCTCGTTGGGGCTCTGTTTATCAATTCAAAATCCCGCTCATAAGACACAAAAAACAGCTCCCCACTCCACGCTATCTCGCTAGACAGCGAGACAGCTCCCACACTTAGCGATCGCACTTGAGCAACCGCACGCGTGCGCATTCGCGCATGTCCAGTGAATATAATTGCTTCCTTAGGTGGAGGCTGGGCAGGAAACTCGGCTTCAGCCAATCCGCATCCAAAACCACAACGGCATTCGTCAGTTGATCACAGCACGGGAATCGCCTCACACAAATCGAGCAGAATTCTCAGCAAATACAGCGAGACAGCTCCCACACTTAGCGACCGCACTTGACCTCCTCTATCCAACTCTATAAGCCATCTCGTGATCTACGCTCTGCCTCTTCGACTATCCTTGTGGCTCCTCGCTCTCCCTGTGCTTACTCTTGTGTCTGCTCTTTCTCTCTTCTTGCTCCACCTACATGGACTTCTCTTCCCCCAGACATCTGAGAAACTGTCCACACGGATTTGTTCAAAACTAAACTGAAAGACTACCTCCTTCCCTCAGAGTTATCCTCGTAACCTACCTCTCACCGGCTTGCTAACATTTGTCCCTCACCTTTAATTTACCTCTGTCTCTCACTTCCTCTGCCTCCCTTCTAGCACTTCACCCATCATGGTCACATCCCGAGCACAGCTGGCCGTACCGCCTACCTGCACCTAAAAATGTCCAATGAAACGCCGCGGTCACAGAGCCCAGTGCATCGCAACCTTTTCCGTAAGGTTATACACTTTTGCTGTAATCTTTCTCTTGTTTTTTAGCTCTCGGCAGCCATGTGCCTTGCCACCTGTTTTCTTGCTTACCTGCTTGTCTTGCTGCTGGTCTCTTGTCACTCCTGCTGGCCAGCTTTATTCTTTCCATCTGCCTGCCCTGGGCTTCTGGGCCGGCTAACCTGCAGTTACTCTTCTGGTCTTTGTACTGGACTCGCTCTTTCCCTTATCTCCTCATCTACCTGGTTTCTCCTGACCTCCCACTTTCAGTGCTTGCACTGCTTGGTACCGCGTTAAAAAGGGCAGGGTAATTCTACCGGGATGCTGGGAACTTCTCCCTGTTCCAGGCTCATTATTCTCCTATAGCTTGGCACAAGGGGTAGAATTCCACACTGCTCTCCCACCAAGACCAGAGGGACACCCCGGTACATAATTTCCACTGGACTGGACGGACATCTCCTGTTTGAGCTATCCTAGATCGTCAGTTACGCTGTTCCACAGGGATTTGGGAATCACAGGGTGGGGGGCTCATCTTGACATGTATGTAAATAAATAAATAATCTGCTGAGAGTTAATGACTTACTTGCAGATGTATCCAGGCTACTGGTGCAATGTGTATGTTTTAACCAATTGTCACTGCAGCCACTTGATTTATATCCGTTCCTTGAACTTAAGTCCTGTTAAACACAAGCATTAACAAAGTCAACAGTTTTTGCTTGAGTATTGGTATCACCTAGGTACATGCCAGGCACTCTATCATATGCCCGTAATCACACCATTTGCCCGCCAGTAAATAGGACCCCCTGTAATGTTCCTATACCACATCGAGTGTATGAGATACGCTATGCACTCATACAGCCATACAGAATGTACCCTCACGTTGATCCAGTGCAAGGATGCCAGCACGGACATATGGACATCATGGAAGGTTAAGTGAAATCTGACAAAGGCAGAGTGATGTCAGGAAGTAGATATACAAACGTATGCTAAAACGATATGAAAATACTTAAGAGTAATGATGTAACTGAAGCACCAAGAGAAATATGTACCTGAAGCTAAAGTAATCGTGAATACAAAGAAGATGAAGTAACTTACTGGCCAATAACTGTAAATATGCAGTAAAGCAAGGTAGAAAGGAAACGTATAGAGGCTTGCTATAGAGGAATATAAAACATGGCATGGATGGCCATAATAGGAAAATGGACGCTGGCTCATGTCGAATTCAAACAAGCTACCTCAGAGACCGACCAAAGCTGTAGAATCAAGGGACAAGGAAGACTAGTTCAGTGTGCAGAACCGACGATGACTCTAGTTTGGCCCAGAATTAAGGATGCTATTTTAAGGAATAAGCACAGAGCACAAAGGCAGTTACATGGATAAGCTCTGAATGTGGGACATTCTTCATAGATTGAAGAAGAAGAAAACATCGGCAAAGTAATGGACAATTAAAAGTGTAGGAAATCTATGCTAGGTGGAGTGTGCAAGTCTCTGGAGGCCAAGAGGAGTAACACCACCCTGCACATTTGAATCAAATAGTAGTAAATGGAAGGCTGAAATGGACCACAAAATGGACCAATTTGTGGTCTGCTAACATTTGGCTCAGAAGCCAAAAACAAGGGCTTTTCATTAAAGCCTCAGACGAACATAGTGGTGTGCTCACTCTCCTTTGAACGGCCCAGGACAGTGAGCAGGCTGCAAGGTCAACTACAAATGGAAGGCTTTGGCTTAAGGCCGACTGATGAGTGACGATGGACTAATTGGGAAAACAGGGGGAATAGTCTGGCGGGATTCAAACACTTGACCTTCGTTTCACATACGTGCTGCTAAGGAGCCGAAAATCCAAGGTTGGGATAGTATGCCAACCAATCAGTGGGTCTAAGGGGCAACCTAACATACAATGTTGCATAGATCAAACCACTGCTATTTTATCTGCTATATTCAGTACTATACGTATTTAGAGGTAGTTCAAAGCGTGCCCTACAGATAAGGGCTAGGCAATGATGCACTAATCCTTATATGTTCTACATGTAGATATGCTCCCTTAACCAATCCCTACCCTCAATAGGTTTTGCATTTTGCCATGTAGAATGATGTCATCGATGACGCACATTGGGGTACAAGACCTTTGCATAATCAAGGTTAGTTGTGAGTGTGCATGCATCAGTCCAATGCCTGTCAGTTCTCCCTGCTTTATTAAATGAGAATAAAGAAGTACTTTGCCATATTCCTTGAGTCTGTCAAATAATGTGCTCTGAGTTCATTATTTGTAATTCCATCCAGCACAAAAGACGCTTCAAGGTGCTAGAGCACAGTTCTGTCAATAACCTTGAGCCATAGAGGCTAAACCAGGGGCCATCCAATTTCAATTCAATAGGGTAATCGTAGCATTTTTACCTGAATGGGTTAAGCCATGAGCTTCACAGACCAGGTAGGGGAGGAGTACCTTGGGTGACACCAGGTGGCCGTCAGGGGAATGCCTCACAGACTCTACTCCCAACTTACAGTAATGTTGGATCCAGGTCACCTTTTCAGCTTTGGAGCCTTGGTTATGGAGGATAACCAGGCTGGAAAGAGAGGTGATCGGTGACTGTAGGACTGCAACACAAACAACAAAATCATTAGAAGCCATACATACAGAATAACCAGAGACCAATTCCCCAGTTTCTGGGACACGGATACAAGAGCCATCCACGAAGAGCATCAGATCGGGGTTCAACAAGGGCACATCTGATAAATCAGCTCGGCGTGACATACGAGTTTCAACCACAACATGACAATAATGCAGTTCCCTGTCCTGCACGGTTGGCAGCAGATAAACGCGATTCAGGACTGAATGTCAGTTCAAAGTGTTGGGATGCATGTACAGATCCCAGCCCCCACCCAAAAAAAATCAGACTGCAGAAAACATGTTAAACACACGGGAAGCAAGCACACATGGGTCCATGGGGTGCGGGGTATCCTTTGGGCACAGGTGAGTAGTGTGAAGCGTATTGATTATAGAAATTCAGATAGGACAAGATAAACTAATAATGGCTCGACAGTGTGTTAGTTGGATATACTGTACGTGTAGATCACACACGGCATAACCCCCTATCCACTGACAAGAAACATAGAAGCGTTACCATATACAAAGGTAGGCCTGAATCCTTGCAGGCCGTGTTGCAAACACAGAACATGAGGCCTCATGTTTGAATATTCCACCCCTAACCCAGGCGAGGTAGGGAACATGAACACACACATCAATGTATCTTGTTAGAGCTTTGCGAAATCAGAAAAGAATGTGAATAGCTTAATACGAATAGGGCTGCGGCCGGCCATGAAGGACTAATTCATGGGAGCTAGGGCAGAGGTCTTGAGTTGCCAAAATACCCATTGAGATTTAGGATACCACTGCCCCCCAGGAGAATGGCCAGCCCATTTGAACTGCCAGACGTCCATAAAGTAAACCACCTAAATCCACCTGAAGCGCTTTGAAACACATTGTGTATAGGCACTATATAAATAAACCCTCATATCATATCATCATGAATTAGATTGATTAGGGGGACATGTAGGAAGACCAGGCTCCCTCCCCTTCCCCGGGAAGATCAGCTGATAAGGGGGAGTGGAGGACAATTTGGCCTGTGATTTGTACCAGGGAGAGCAAATGATACACAGTCTATACAATATTGTGATGGGGAGGTAGGGTGGGGGCGCCGCTGTGTCTGGGATGAGAAAAGAGTTGCTTTATTTGCAAAGACCAGACTGACCTCGAAGTTACCCACTGAGCTCATGTTGACGGCCAGGTGCACATCACGTGATTAGGATCAGGGCAGCGCAGTGATTTTAGCAGCCTGACCAATCACTTAACAGCAATCCAAGGTGAAGAAATCGAAACCCTTGCGTGGAGATGTTAGAGACATAGAGGATGTGGCAATGGACCAGGGGTACGTATGTAATCAGTAATATGTATATAGCTGGTAGCCAATGAGGGTGGGGGATGAATGTTGTATATCGTGTATGTCAGAGACAATGATTTCTGCAGTTATAATGTGCTGCTTGCTTTGAAGAAGTGAGAGCGCTCTGTGGCAGAGGACTTATAATACACTGTCGTCATTTCCTTTATGTATAAAAATAAAGCTCTTGTTCTTCTCACAAAAAGGTTGCACTGAGTCTTTTTCCTTGGGGGATTGCTATTTCTCTGACTGGCTGTTGGAGGGTTACCCTACAAAAGTTACATTAGCAGCAGAAATTAGCAACTTTTCATATCGGGTGAGATGGGAGTTAAACACATGCTGTGTCTTCACTTTTAGAATTAATTACTATATAAAATGGGGAGCTGTAATCACTACAGGATGGCCTTGTAGCAGTGAGGCAGTCTTTTCTTTCAATAAAGCAGCAGTGGTGATGGCTGGAAGACAAGCTGGGAGTCCTGCAGATGCTGGATCTAATGCTACGCTATGGTAGGATACGGGCCGATGCTTGTTACTGTGTAACTGAGTCAGCACACCATTTGCTCATCGCAGTACAGCACAAAGGGTTTTCTATAATCCAGCAAACTGAACGCTGGCGCCATTACGAGTGCCTGCTTAATGGTGGCCAAGGTATCTTCTACTTCCTGAGGCCATGAAAGGTGTTCAGGGGTTGAATCGTACGTGAAGTTTTGAAGGGTCTTAACTATAGTTACATATCCCGGGACCTACTTTCGGCAGTAACCGACCATCCTGAGGATCTCTCTCATCTGCTTTCTGGTCTGGGGCTTGGGGACTTTCTGGATCGCTGTAATACAAATTTGGGATAGATGCCTTTTCCCAGCTAAATTCACATGGCCCAGGTGTCGCACTCAGCAACCACAACTGTAACTTGTCTTCAGATGTCTTGTGACCCTTTTCAGCAAGTGCTGTCAACAGAATTAGAAAGTCTTCCTCTCATGCTTCCAGGGAGGGGAGCTAGAGCCGATCGCCTACGTACTGCACCAGCATTGACCCTCCTAGGAAATAAACTGAATCAAGATCTTTCTTTAAAATGTGGGAGGATAGGGTAGGGCTCACTAAGTTTCCCATTGGAAGATGAGTGAACGTATATTGCATCGATTTATGAGTAAATGTGAACAGATTCTGGATATCAGGATGTATAGATATGGAGAAAAATAACACAGATCTCCAACAGTGAAATACTTGTCTGTGTAGGAAATGCATGACAGGGTGGTAGCCGGGAAGGTACAACAGGAAAAGTCAGGAGCATGGCTGCATTAACTACGGGTAAGTCCCAAATGAAACTATAAACCTATTTACCTGGCTGCTTTGTGAGTAAAATCGGAGTAGTACAGGGACAACGAGTTGGTACAATAATACCTTATTAGAGAAGCAATTCTATTACAGGAAGAATGCCTTATTCAGCTTGTTGGGAGATAGGATACAGAGGTACACATGGCAGGGGCTTGGCAGGATTTAGAGTAGTTTTGACTGGTTCAGCATTAACCATGCAACCAGCGTCAGTTACATGGGTTGACCATAACTTGGCCGGGACTCGGTCCAACAGTCCTTGTCGGGAGCAGGGAGTGTCTGCCCGGTCTTCAGAATTTGAATGGGTAATTTAATACTGCCAGCATCTCATGCTCTCTCTGAGCGGGGATGTCAAGGAATACACCATCAGAAGAACAGTGAATAGAGCAAATTAACTTGCACAATGAATCTAATCCAAACAAATTCACAGGGACTCAGGAAGAATGATTTTTGGTCAGAAATTGGACCTATTGTGACCATAAGCGGGGTAAACACAGGATGTGGTATTGGTGTACCCCCTTTACCTATAGCATTAACATGTTCATCAGAATGCATCATTCGTGGACGGCCAGAGGCTTTGAATGTGGAGCGTGATGTTTCAGTGTCAACCAAATATGAAATCCTTTGACCAGCAATAACACTATCAATGTACGTGGCAGTAGAATCAATCGATATGAGTGGTGCAACAAGTTCAGAGACCCCTTGTCAATCCTAACCATCTGCCTGAGGTAGTGCTGGTGGAGGCTGGGAACGAGTGGCTCCACTTGGCGCGGGTGGCCGTCCGCCTCAATCGTCATACCGAGGCTGATGTGGACCCTCAGCTTTCCAGTGTCCAAACTCCTTGCAGTAATTACCATGATCACTGTACGTGTTCGTGTAATACCTCTCAGCAGCGGTTTGCCCTGGTTCATGTGATAGGGGTGCTGCTTTTCCCCGCCCTCTCTCGCACGCTCCTGGCATAGGGCAGAACCCTCCCCTTGCCTGGGAAGGTTGTAAACTCTGCATCTGCAATGCCAATACGTTTGGCTTCAGTAGTTTCTTTCTGTCTTTCTACATTTTCATTAAAATGGATTGTGCAGCCATTAAAACCCCCACCAATCCCTTTCCTTCCCATCCTTCTAACACTGCTTTTATTGCCTCCGATACCTTAGGTTGCAAACCCATAACAAACTGAGCCACCACAGTGTGTGGCGCTATAATGGCTGCGTCAACGATCCCAGAATAATGTTCAACACATTGTTTCAAGCGTTCAAGATATTCCACAAGATTTTCACCCTTCGTTTGCTTGCATGCATTTATTTTGGACCAATCAATCTATCAGGGACAGATTTCAAGAATAGTTTGCACCAGTTTATCACTACATATTTTCAAGTCCCTGGCAGTAGGAGGTTCTTCATCTGGCCAGATGCAGGGCCCCGTCAGCAGAGTAAATGTATCTGTGGGCAGCACTGCTCACAACAATTGAATCAAATCAGCACACGTCTGCTGATAGGAGCCTATTACAACCTGAAACTCTTCTTGGAACTTAACGGGATCCTCTTGTATCTCTGGGAATCCATAGCTAAGGAATCGCCTCTTCCAGGCAGCTGTCTGAGCTGGAATGCACCAGTACTGGTGTTGGGTGTTAGATTTGGAAACCCTTCAAATGGGGCTGAGGAGGGCACATTTGTTTTCTTTTTAGATCGGGGCTCATAATTCAGGGGTAAATGGACCGATCATGGAATTTATTGGGGTAGAATGATAATATCTTGGTGGTTGGGTAGAGTTCGGGCTAGTCAGTTGATGCTCGGGTGCAACATTCACAATTGCAGGGTTGTAAGTGTCTAGAATATCTTCAGGAGTTTCCTTTGGTGGGGGCCCCACTTGGATAACAGGACACAATTATTTGTTCCCGGCTTTATGGGCCAGTACCGCCAGGTTAGAGTACTCGGTTTTCAGGGATTTAACTTTCACTTGGAACTTGTCTTGGGTGTCTGTCAGTGCCCACGTCATGGACTCAGTCTGTCTCTTAGTAGCTTCAGTATACCAATCTAGATATCTGTCCCATTGCTGTTGGTGTACACATGCACCTCTTTTTTCTAATGCCTTGTGTAGGCTCGTTGTCTTAGTGACTCACTCTGTGTTTATTAGTTCAATTTTTCCACATACGTGCATGCTTTGTGCGAGTAGTGAGTAAACATGAAGTGTGCTGGACTTCCTTTAGGAGGAATTGGCACTTGTGTAGACTGACCTGAACCCATTCTCACAGGTGTAAGACAAGGTAGAATTTATAACAGATTCAGGTCCGTTCCTAACCCCGTTTGCATTGGTACATGGTTGGCGGAGTTGGCACGGCTCATAGCTGACCGCTCTGCCGCGTCTAGTCAGCGGCTCAGGAATCACCACCTGACCTCCATTCCCCCGGTCCATAAATTTCAATTATACCCGTAGGTGTTGGTCAAATTGAGATGATTGCTGTTTCACACTCTATATCCCACGTTACGCTACCCACAATGCAGAGCAGTATTTCAGCTTCTTTCAGAGACTTGGGTAGGAAAGGGTCAAAGACAAGACACATAATCAGTAGAAACAAAGCCTTTTACATGTCCCATATTAGGACAGAGGAGAGTCTGAAATATAAATCAGGGTTACAACTGAGTTGCACATTAGGGTTTCAAGTATCGAGGTACAGGTTTTGATAAAGCAACCATGGGGCTCTCATCCAAAATATTTTCAACGCACTCATACAGAACACATTCATCCTAGTCCCTGAACAATGCTACACTACTCTGACCAACGCCACAATTGCATGTCCTCTTCAGTCAGTAGGGAGCATGGACGCGCTGCTATTTTCTTTTTATTCTAAGGTGCAGTGGCCAACCGCTCTTAGATGAAAAGTACTATAGACAGGGTACCTTGGATCTTCAAGCAGTTTTCAGATTTTACAAATCTTTAACCAGAGACAAATATTGACCCCACCTCTTTGAAACAATATATATATATATATATTTGTTTTAATTAAAATTATATAGTTTAAATTTGAATTTTTCATTTATACATTTTACAAATGTAATCATTATTTCCAGTATTTATGCACAAGCTGGCATCAACCGGACACGGAAAAACATAAAAGAGAGAAACAGAAGAGACATCAATCTAGCATCGTAACAGGTATGATAGAAAAATAAGTCGATTATGTTACTATTTCAGATTGTCGAATTGTGCAATTCTAATATATTGTGGAGCAATTGGGTGATTGTGAAAATAAGCTTGTTTGCTTGTCCATTCATTAGCATAGTCCATCTGGTTTCGGCATCCACTTGTTACAAAGAAATTTCAAAGAATGCACCAAAAGGACTCTCTTTTGACCAAGGGCTGGGCATACCATTATCAGATGGTATAGCCTGTCTGGTGTTTCAGGGTCTTGGCAGAAACAACAGTATTGCTCTGTGAAGGGTATTTGTCTAGAATTAGCCAGTTTGATTCATGGCTGTACCATGTTCAAGCGGCGTTTCATGTAGTTGTCTCGGATTGTTTGGTCTGGAAATATGCACAAATATTTGGGGAGTTTGTTGATGGCACGTGTGTCACCAGGACATTGGTGACTAATAGGGTACATTCCTTTCTCCTTATTTGTCTTTATCCAGTCATTTGGCATGAGCTTTCTTTTTGCTTTTTGGGGTCGTAAAATTAGCATTTCGATAGAGATATCCTCATTAGCCAGTTGTCGTTTTAATTTGTGTTTCCAAGCTTGTAGAACAGAGTTATTCATGGCTTTAGAATGGGATCGCAAGATTTGCATGGCTGGTGTTTTCTCATCAGACATCGTTTTGCGGGATATGTCTAGTTGCTTCCATGGGACGATAGAAGCTAATGATTGAGTCGCTACTTCGCGTCTTATTCTGGCCATTGGATAGTTCAAGGGAAGCCTCAAGATTTTTCGCCAGATTAATAAAAAAATGATTTTTTGTGCGATGATCATGGATTCACTTCCATAGGTTATGCTTAGAATCACTTTTTGTCTATAATAGGAGATTATAGGTTTAAATGAAAACTTGACAGATTTTCGATGTTGAAAGCAACCTTGCCTTGCTAGGGATTGTATTTTCTCTTCAAGGTTGATTGCCCATTCTTTTTCTGCCTTTGATTAATTGATAGTTATTCTTAGGTATTTGAAAGTGATGACTTCATCCAGTTCATTACCGTCTAATATGTACTTAAAAGAGTTTTTCTTCTTGGGTCGTTGTTTCGTTAAAGTCATAACTTTCGTTTTTTGGCATTGATGCACAGTTCATTGTGTTCCATGTATTCGCCCAAGAGTTGCAAGCTGGTTTGTAGGCCAGATGTGGCCTTATCAAGTAACACAATGTCATCTGCATACATCATGGCCGGGACGGGAATAGAAATGATTTTTGTAGGGTTTAGAGAATTATTTTGGAGATGATCTTCAAAGTCTGCAGTGAAGAGGTTGTATAGTGTTGCAGCAAGGGGACAGCCCTGTTTTAGGCCATTCGATTTGTGTATGGAAGAGGTGGTTGCGCTTTCTTTAGGCAGTCTCATGGTTTTTGATGTGTTTGATTATAGAGGTTTAATTGGCTGGATGATTTCCGTGGGACATTTCCAGGCTGTTAGTTTAATCCATAGTTTCTGTCTGGATATGGCATCAAAAGCCATATGGAGATCAATGAAGGCTGCGTATACGATGGTGTTGTTCTTTATGGCTTCATGTTTGATCAGATTTAGTAATAGGAGATTCACATTAGTGCCGACATTGGCTGTAAAACCTGTTTGCCTTGTGGCAAATCGGTTGTTTTCTGTGGCCCACTTGCTTAGTTTTTTTGTGCAGGAGCGAAGCAAACAGTTTACCTAAAGGATCGAAGAGGGCTATAGGTCGAAAATTAGCTGGCTCATCTCAGGTTCCCTGCTTAAAGATTAGTATTATTGTGGCGGTTTGCCAAGCACAAGGAATCTGGTTTAGTTTATTGATTAGGGAAAAAAGTTGTTCCGTCAGGTTTGCCCAGGTCTGGGGGTCCTTCTTGATGATCGCTTTGGAGAGCCCATCTGGGCCCGGGGCACGAGAGGCATTTAGGTTGTGGCTCATCCCTACAATTTCTTGTTTGTCCCACGATATATGCCACTTCTCTATCTGGAGGTTGTCAGGGGAAATGGAATCCATCGGACGGGCTTAGTATATGGTAGAAAAATGTTGTATCCATTTTTGTTGGGTGACGTTTGCAGTCAACATATGCTGATGCTGAGAGTTATTATTCAGCAGGTTTCAGAACTCTCTCAGGTTATGAGTTTTGTATGTTGTCAAGATAGCTTCTGCATCATTTTGCAGTAGAGTCATTTGATGAGATTTCCTCCAATTGGAATACAAGTGTTTGGCTGTTTTTATTTTTAGGATATTGTATGCATTGGTATTTCTCCTCAATAGGCATGGTATCTTCCGCAGGGCTTTCTTTTTGTCTGCTAATTCTGCATTATATGTGTGTTTATGCATCTTTTCCCGTTGCAAAGAACTTTGTTTATGAAAGGGAATAAGAAGCCATTCGTAATTGAATTTGTCAACGTCTTCCTTGATCGCTTGTTGGAAGCAATTTGGTAAATTAGAGGCTTAGGTTTGGCTTATTCTTAATCTTGTGGATGAGCCGATAATTTCTAGTTGACTGACCCGTTGAATCTGTCTGTATTGAGTGAGGCCCGAACCTTGTATTATCAGTTGATAATGGTTTCTTTTCGAGGTTGGAATAGTATCTACTTTTACTACTGAAGCATTTAATTCCGCAGATAGGTAGATAAAATCAGTTATTGCGGAGGAGTTTCCTCGTACCCAAGTGAGTATGATGTTATTTTGATCATCAGTAGTGTGGCCTGTTAGAATAGGATCGCGGATGTGTATTTGTTTAGACCATCTCCGAGATTGTATTGATAGATCCTTCTGGTCTAGCAATTGTCCATTGGAGGCGTGTAATATTCAAGTCTCCGCAGATGATGAATTCGATAGTTCAGTGTTTGTCAATTAGATCATCTATCGTCATGAATACTCCGTCAAGAAGAGTGTCATCGTTGATGGCCGCTGAAACAATATTTAAACAAGAGATGACAAAACACTGATGCAATAACTGGCTAAATCCCAGCACTAGGCACACACAGACAACACAACATACATACACACACACACACACACACACACACGACACGTATGTCCAGGCATTCCTATAATATGTCATACATTGGAAACATATGTTCCTCTACTCGTAGCACATGCCACTTATTGCATATTCACATGCCACATGGGGTCACCACTAGTCTTTCTGCCATGCTGTTCTGCCCTGCGTGCCTCACCCATCGCTGTTTGCCTGTGCCTGCCCACCTGCTTTCTCACAGAGCTCACTGCTTCCCTGTTCTGCAACTCGTCGCCTCTTCCTCAGCTGTACCCCACTCATAAGCTCCCTCACTCTGCCCTATTTTGTCTTTTTGGCCTCTCACAGCCCACCCTATTCCCCCGTCCTTTCGTCTTTACCTTTCCTCTCTGTGCCCTTCTGCCCATCCATCCACGTTTTCCCAGTGCTAATCTGAACTATTTTCTGACCTCCGAATGTGACCCTTCATTCAGGTGTACCATATACCACAACACACGCGTGCCACCACAGCACGACACACAATGCTCATACTGTAAGATGATACACCTCATTTCGTATATACCACATAATGCCAAAATCTCACCACAAATCTCAGCACTAACCTCCCAGTCGCTCCCAATTCAATCACCTTCACAACATTCTTTGCCCACGCCCATTCCTGCACCACAGACCTTCTCTCTGTTCCTCAAAAGCCCTGTTGCACACTCCCACCCACACTTTCCAGTCTCCTCCCCTACACACCCTTTCACCCTCTGTGCACCCTTTTACAGGCCCTCATCCCTTACTCCCACCCACCCCCGCTGGCATGTCAGGAACACACATGTTAAGAAAACAAATATAAAACTGCACCTGGTGGTATCTAATGTCGTGTCTCTTGTCTACAAGGCACGAGATCTTTACCACAAGACCAAACAGCCAAACAGAGCTTGTTGCTTCATACCCTGCAACCAACGTTAAGCCTCATTTGGGCATGTGTCTACTTTCCGGGTTGTGAAGACTGCCGACCCGGATTAAAAATGCCACGTAGTACAGTTACATTTTCTTTTTAGTTTGGGGTAATAGGTGTTGTTTGTGACACCTATACTAGCCCAAACGATTGCATTAGAATACTGATTCATGTGTACATAGGGACGAGGGCTTCTGACAAGGGGCACACATGAATGAGATTTGAGGAGGGATACTCAGTGTATAAGGTGTTGTTTGGTTATTAATTCGCCCATTCCCTGCCCCTAGTCATGCTCATCCCTGTGACTAATCCCACCCATGTCTGCCCATCCTGGTAACTCTTTGAGTTCTGAGCTCTTCCATGAAGGCAGCCATCTTGGATGATTGTCTCTAAGGAAGCTCTTTGGAAACAAGCCGAAACTAGCACCCATCTTTGAATAGGAAAGATACCATGCATCTTCCAAATAAAATGATACATTTAAGTATGTGAGTGAGGTTAGGCGCTTGCCTATAATGTGAAAATGTTACCGCAGCAAATAACCACTTATACATTGTTTGTGTACATATATTTATTATTCTCTCTCATTCAAGTCTTGAGGTGGGCTGCACTCTCAGTACTGTCTGCAGCAGCAGGCACCTTAAGGTTCGTCGGGACTTGGGTGTGGGTGTGGCGCGCTCTGTAGTGCGCAGCTCCTCAGACTGCAGCTGTGCATTGGCACCTCATGTGTCCTCTTGACTGAGGCTTGTGTGAATGTACTTCTTCTCTTATGGATGGTTGTCTGGACTGGCATGTCCGTGATGCGCTCTGCGCACTACCTGCAGCCTACTGCCATGGGCACTGGGTGGTGTCCCTGCCTGCGGAGAGAGACTCAGACACACGCATAGTACAGGCAAGTGAGGGGGCCCTATTGTTGTAATTGTTCTGCTCTCTGAGCTGGCAATTGCCGAACTAGGTGGCATAGAGTAGATGCATGGAAGGGGAAGGGAGAATGAGGGTTCCATGTTTGTGTGTGTCATTGTGACTCCTGTGGCTGTGGGCCATAAATTAACTGGGGTCCATAAATTAACTGGGGTCCACTGGACCATTTCCCAAGTCACAGGTCAGCAAGGGGAGGGACAGAGCCCAGGGCAGGGGCCGGGGGCCAGGGCCGATGTTTGAACTGCATACATTGCATATAGCTGCCAATATTGCTTTCCTATTCAATATCAGCCTAGGAAAGTAGAAACTGATTGACACAGACACCGTGACTGTAACAATTCCATCTCTTTTCCTGTTGACGTTCATTCATTGGCCCCATAGGCTCCTTGTCTTTCATTGTTACTGTGCTTCAAAACCTCTAGTCTGTGGCTCTGGGCGCTAAACAAACATAAGTACAGTTGGGCCTGTGCTTTTGACACCAAGGTGTGTGTGTGTGTGTGTCCATCTGACCTTAAGGAAGACAGACACAGAGCTCAAGTTAACTCAGGCTTGTTATGTGCAGCCCATGACTCTGCATGGGCTGTCATGTGGTTTCCTTTAGTCCTATGTTTATTGCAGTTGAAACCATACACCAGAAAGCCGGGCTGTACTGTACACGGATGTCATTGAATTATTTACTGTACCTGGCGGCGGGAGTAGGAAATTAGGCTTTCTGTTTCTCTTTTTGCCCCACCCCCATCTTCCTTAGTCCTTAGTTGTGTGGTCTCATCTCGGGTTGTCCCCGGATAGAACCTGTCTGTCTTTCATCATGGCGACCTAGTAAATTAAATGGCACTCGCATTTAAATAAAGGTTTTCACAAGGAGTTGCTATGTGGTTGATTGCTCTGCCCAAAACTATCATTTAAAGGCGCAGGGAGTGGGCTTAGGTGGGAATACTGTAAATCACACTGTGGAAACGAAACTATGAGCCAGGTCTTGCCAGGGTTTATTTTACTATAGGGGTGGGGCTTGAAAGGCGGCAGAGGTGCAGAGGAGCATCCTGCCATAAACCTCCACGTTATCGTGTCTGCAGAAACAATTCCTTTCTATGCCGCCACTCAAGTGCTTGGAGATGTGTATTTTATTTCATAATATAAAGCCCCTTTCAAGCTTGGTGGCAGGAATGATGATCAAATGAGCAAAAGTAACTTCTTCCGGGTCGCTGTATTTGCAGACCGTTCTTCTGTTTGCCAGTGTCTATAACTGAGCCTAAATACTCACTTTTACTGTGTGTCCATTCACAACAACCCTATAAGTGGGGCCAGGCGGTTGCAGCAATCAGTAAGAAAATGGTGGTGGTTAGTTGAGAAATCTCAGGACCCAGAGTGGAGGGTGCCAATCTGACACTTTGCCTAGGGTGGCAAAATTCCTTGCACCGGCCTTGTGTGATTGTAATCTTTTTTTAAATATCTCATGTAAATGTGTTTGTTTTTCATGGTTTTGTTATTTTTCTGTTTTATCATTGGATTGGATGCAGATGAGTTGCAAATTCTACATTATTTACATTGCACTAGTGACTTATTTTCATTTCTGGTTCTGTTGTACTCCGTGAGTCTGTATTTCTCATGGTTCACTGACTACATGTCCTGTCTCCAGTGATTTGCTCAATCGTGCACCCCAGCCAGGAATGCTGTGTTGCAGCTGTTGGCGGCCGTCACTGATGTGTTGCAAGGCGTGTGCTCTCGCCTCCCCTGAACCCCATGTGTAGCTGCCTGTATCAGAGCAGCAGGGGCTCCGCAGGAATCCCTCCCCACCAGCCAGTAGCACAGCCGGCAGTACCCCAATGCCCTGGCACCAGGGACATAATTTGAGGGTCGCCAGGGATCACAGGTGCGACCCCTGGGGCCTCCCTTGCTACCCCTGAGGTCTCCCTTGCTACCTCTGTGGACCCCTTGCTACCTCTAATACATTTTTTTAATTGAAACTGCAGGGCTGTGGCCAGCAAAATGTGGCTCTCTGTTTCTGAAGTGGCTGACTTTCTTGTTCAGGCCTCCTAATAAAAACAGGGGGTCCCACAATTGTAACACTTTGAGCAGTTGCCCTAAATAAGAAAAAATAGGAATAACAAATCATTTTTCTTTCTGGAATTCTATAAAATAATTGCTAGACTCATTAAAGGTATATTTCAGGCACACTTCAGGAGGTGAGTCACTGATTTAGTCTATTTTTAAACACCTCAAATTCACAAAGCAGACAAAAACGTCTAAAAAGCATTTAGAGTATAATAAGCATTCCTTTTGGGCTATGTATTTTGCTTTTCACAAGTTGCAGTTATAGCATGTCTTTTCTGCTATTGTCTCATTGTCTCTGTTACCATCATCACAAAATATTCCATCTCGGTGTCCTCGGTCACTTGACAAAATCCTTCTGCCTAAAAGCTTGTGTACATTGTAGAAATATTTGACCATAGCACATCAAGTGGCCCTTGATTTAATTGTGCCACAGTTAATACTTTGTGGCAATGTGTCTATTTTTCCCATCTCCATGGCATGTTTGTTTAAATGTATGAGGTAACCAGTGCCAAGAGTACAGGATGACATGTGTGTGCAATGCTTTCCCTGCGCTACTCTAAATCCTTTAATACACAGTTTTCTTTTTTTTAAAATTTATTTTTATTATTTGAAACAAACAAAACCAACAAGCAATACAACTCTTCAGGACGTACATAACCAGTATCAAATTATCACATTATACAGTGTTATTCTCCGTCCTCTCCCCACCCCCGCATAAACTTGAGCCGGCTCATCCGTGTCATCTACAGGAGCGTTTTCGGGAATCGCAGTGCTTGTAGATTCGTCTGAGTCTTCTGTTTCGTAGTTAACCTGGTGGGGGTTTACCATAGAGGTCACTAATTGTCACCAGGCTATCAGGGGGCCCACTTCCTCCTCACCCCCCTGGTAACGGCTTCAAACCATACTACTGATTCTGCTTCCGCCCATCTTAGGAGGTCCGCCCACCATGTCTCCATCCTGGGTCTGTGGGCCGCCTTCCAGCCCATTTCGATCCTACGCTTGGCCAGGATGTAAGCCAGGTCCTCCATCTTGCTTATGTGCTTTAGATTGCGTGGCCTGGGAAAAATGCCGAGCATGCATGCCCAAGCCGACCCCACATCCAGCACCACTCCCCCTCCGGCCATCTTAGTCTTTATTTCGTCCCAGAATCTGTGCACCTCGGGGCAGGCCCAGAACATGTGTAGCAACCCCGCTTCCACCTCCACGCACCTGGGGCATTTCTGTGTGGCCGAGCCTCCAAACCTGGCTATTTTCCCGGGGGTCAGATAAGCCCTATGGGTGACATACAACTGGATCTGTTGGAGTCACGCATTTCGGGACACCTTTTGATGATACCTTTGAGCTCTCTCCCATTGACCCTCTGTCATGGGTCCTCCTCCCTCCTCCTCCCAGTCCTGCCTCAGTTGAAGCAGCTCCTTCCCAGCCTTTGCTCTCAGGAGCTCGTATACCCTGGATATTTGGTGCCCACCCTCTGAGACATCGTACATCATTTCCAGGGCAGCATTAGGTTCTTCCGCCAACACCGTCTCAGGCCACCTCTCCCTCACCCGTTTCGTGAGTCTGGTGTAAATTATATATTGGCCTCTATGCACCCGTGTCTCCTCCTGCAAACTCCGGAATTCCAATACCTCCCCTTCCTGCCATATATCCCTGAGGGTGGCCAAGCCCATCGGTTCCCAGTATCTACGGACTACCTCAAGCAATTGGGAGTCATTTCTACACAGCGCCACCAGCGGAACCTGCTGGGAGAGCGGATCCGGATCACCCACCGTTCTCCACGTCCTGCGCCAGACCTCCCAACCCAGCTCCAATAGTCTCCCTCTTCCCACCAGTTTACTCTTTTGTAGCCACACAGTCTCTCTCAGAAAGTATGGAGCCAAGTCGCCCTGCAAAACTCTAGCTTCTGCCGAGTCCTCTGACAACAACCACCTGGTCACAAACAACAGCTGCCCCGCCAGATAATAAAGCTCAAAGTTCGGCAAGTTTATGCCCCCCCTGTCACACGAGTTCTGTAGTTTCCACAGGGCCACTCTGTTCCTGGAGTTGCCCCATATGAAGCTCCTGCACATACCGTGAAGTCTCTTGAAAAAGCTTCTGGGAATCAAATACGGGACATTTACAAAAAAATGTAAGAGTCTGGGCAAAACCACCAATTTGAGCAGAGCTGCTCTCCCCATCATAGATAGGAGTAATCTAGACCAGAACACCATACAATTCTTAACTCCCTTGATCGCTTTCTCTGTGTTATGTTCGTGCTCTGTTTCTATCATATGATAAATGTTTACTCCCAGATACCTAAATGTCTCAGGTTGCCAGGGTATTTGCAGGATAGGTAGACTCTCCAACGGGACACTCGTATACCTTCCCAAGGGGAACAGACTAGACTTCCCGGGGTTCACCGATATGCCCGAGAGGGTGGCATAACGATCCATCACCTCCAATATATATTGCAGGTTATCCTCCGGGTAGCGCAAATAAAGGAGCATGTCATCTGCATACAGCGATATCAGGTGCATGCCGCTTGTACGAATCCCCACCTCCCCGTATTGTTGTCGCAGGCATATTGCCAGCGGCTCTAGCGCCAGTATGTATAACATGGGTGACCATGGGCATCCCTGTCTGGTCCCCCTGCTGAGTTGCCATTTGTCTGAAATGGTGGATCCATTTTAACTCTCGCTACCAGGGTGCTATATAACATCTGAACCCACCTGATGTATCCAGGTCCCATTCCTTATCCTTTCAGGGTCACTTTCAACCATGGCCACCGCACCGAATTAAAGGCTTTGACCGCGTCTAGCGACACGATAGCCAACTCGCCCGTGTCCTCCCCGGTGTAATCAATGATATGGTGCAGCCTCCTATGGTTGTCTATGATATTCCTACCAGGGACATAGCCCGTCTGATCTGGGTGTATCAACTTACCAATCACCCTCTTTAGCCTATTGGCTAGCACTGCCATGAGTATTTTACTGTCCTGATTGAGCATGGACAAGGGTGTATAGGACCCGCACTCCATGGCCGGCTTGCCTGGTTTCAGAAGTGAGATGATCACTGCCTCGCGGAGGGACGGTGGCAGTTCCCCCATCTCGTAGGCTTCATTAAACATGTCAAGCAAAGGCTGGAGTAGCTCCTGCTTATATGTCTTGTAAAACTCGCTAGGCAACCCATCTGACCGAGGCGCTTTACATGTGGGCAGATGTTGGATCTCCGCTTCCAGTTCGTCCGAGGTAACAGGGGCATCCAGATCTGCACCTTCTAGGTCATCCAGAGTGGGCAGCCCTATATCCTCTATTGTTCCCAGTATGTCTTGGTTCATATCCTCCCCTGTGTCCTCATATAGTTGTCTATAATACTTGAGGGACTCCTCATTTACCCCCTCCTGGGTGTTACGGGTTCGGCCTTCTGCATCCCTGATCTCTCTAATCACTGAGCGGGGGGTCTCGCTCTTGTACAGCCAGGCCAGCAATCTACCCGGCTTATCCCCACCTGCATGTAGCCTCTCCGTGTATTTTTTGTAATTTAATTTGCATAATCTATCCCAGAGTCCACTAAAGGTTAACTGTAAGTCTTTTATCTTGGCACTGTTCTCCCGGGTAGTCTCCTCATTTTGCATAAGACCCTCCAGCTCTCTTTCTGATTCCTGAAGTTTGCGTTCAATGCCCCCTTGGAGCCCTTTAGATTTTGATATAGCGACCCCCCCGCACCGCCACCTTAAACGCCTCCCATACTGTACCCACAGAGCGTACACTGCCCGTGTTAGTTTCAAAATATTCCTCGATGGCCTCTCTCAGGTCCTCTCGAAACCCTGCATCTTGTAATGCCTCAGTTCTGAGTCTCCATGTCAGGATGCGCGCCCTGGGGGGTTGGTGTCGCCACTCTACGACCAAAGGCGAGTGATCAGATAATACGTGAGCCTTATATTCCGCTCCCATCATTTCTCCCAATATCTCGGCAGCTGCAAACACATAGTCTAGCCTCGTGTGCAAGTCATGTGGTGCTGCGTAGTGCGAGTAATGTCTATCCAATGGATGCAGCTTCCTCCAAACATCCACTAGGCCTAGGTCTTCCAACAGTGTCCCCAGCGCATAGCCGCTGGCGCTGGCTTCCTGATTTGTCATCTGACCTGTCTATTCTAGGATTCAAGGTACAATTAAAGTCCCCTCCCCACACTATCGCGCCACACACCAGGGGGCTAATCTTAATGTATAGGGTCCTAAAATAAGCCGCTGTATCATGGTTAGGGGCGTACAAATTGATGATGTGCACCTCTCTGTTCTCCAGGAGTCCCGTTACCATCACCATCTGCCCTCTGGGTCTATTGTCGAACTGAGCACCTGGAACGGCCACCCCTCTTGCATATGTCGAATACGTGGCCCCCATGACGCTACCCCTCCATTTTCTCCTCACCACCTCCAGCTTCTCCTTCGTGAGGTGGGTCTCTTGTAGCAAGGCTATATCAATACGCATCCTTTTTAGATACAGCATCACTTTGTTGCATTTTAAGTAACTGTTTAGGCCCCGCACATTCCAGGTCACCACTATAAGATTACCCGATGCCATCTAATCGATCTGCTCCCAATCCACTCCTCCCTCCGATGCTTCCTGTGATGGCCCGTTTACCGACTCTTACCCTTCCCAACCTCAACAATTCCCCCCCTGTACCCCAACTCCACCCCACTGCACACAAACCAACCCCTCCCCCCGCCCTACCCTACCCCAACAAATGCCCAGCTCCATCCCTGGATCTCAGGCCCACCCGCATCTGGTCCTATCTAGCGTCCGAGGACTAGGACCCCGCAGGGCGTCACCGATCTAACAGTGACCTAACTAAGTGTACTACTAATGGGTTCAAGGGATGCCTCCTAGGTGCTCCCGCTTATCTATTTAGGGTTGTTGCGCCCAGCGGATCCCGCCAGCCTGTCTTGCAGCACACTCCCCACAAGCTTATTTTAACTCTATATTCAAGTCCCAATGTCCTAGCCATGTCCCCCGAGGAGGACATGGCTGCGTGCTACTTATCTCCTGCAGCCCCCATCTGGATATCCGGTTCCTGAGGGCGGCCCTGCATATCCAGCCATTCCATCGCATCCTTCAGCGTCTCAAAGAACAGGGATTTGTTCTTGTAGAACACTTTCAACTTGGCTGGGTAAAGCAACATATAACGATGGTCTGCTTCTTTTAATCTTCTGTTCACCGACCCAAAGTTCATCCTGCTACGCTGTACGTGCAGCGTATAGTCCGGATATGCCGTGATTTTTGCCGACCACCTTTCGATCGTTCCTCCCTTCCGAAAAAATTTGAGTATCTTCTCCTGGTCTCGATAGTTCAGAATGTTTGCGATCAGCGGTCGTGGGGGGGTTCCTGGGGGCGGTCTCCTTGTCAAGGCCCTGTGAGGCCTTTCAACCGCGAACCCCTGGGTCAGCGCCCCGCCAGTTATCTCCTGCAGGAGCATGGTTTCCACATATTCTGTTGGGTTGGGCCCCTCCATTCCTTCCGGCAAGCCAACAATTTGTATGTTGTTTCGTCTGGCCCGCCCTTCCGCCTCCTCTGGTCTGTCCTCCAAGTTGCCCACCAACTGCACAAGGGCATGTAGGTCCGAGCCATGTGCGGCGCACGGCGCAGTATTCGGGGCCATCTCCTTCTCCAAGTTCCCAGTGCGCTCCGCAATCGTCCGCACGTCCTGTCTCAGCAGGTTCACTTCCTCTTGGACCGCACCAATCTTGAGGTTCAGGCCCACTTTCAGATCGTTCATTGCCAGGCCCAGTTTAGTCTCCCAGGGCACTTTCAAGTCTGCAATTGCTGCTTGCACCTCCTGGATTGTGCCCGGTGCCTCCGCCTCTGTCGTGGGGGTCTCCTTGCTTTTGGCTCCCTCCGCACCTGGGGGTGTCTTGGTGTAGGCCTCCAACGTGGGCTGTTTGGTCTTGGGTCTAACAACTTTATTGGACATCCTGCCGTGTTGTCCCGGCGTAAGCCAGCTGCACCTCCCCACGCACAAAGCTCTGCGCGGCACCAAGCCACTCTTGGCAGCTTAGGGCCGTACCGGCTATGCCCATGTGTGTCTTGGTTGCTCGCCTCACCCTTAGAGTGGGCTGTGTCCACCCTCGTACTTGCGCACTCTCGGTGTCGTGACTCCGGTCTCTGCCTTACTCCATGGGCACCTTCCAAGTTCTGTCTGACTTCACTGCGGGCCCAGCATCAGCCGCGAGTTCGCTCGGCGGGTCTCGGCAGTTACCATCTATGCGCATTCGGGCTCCGGGCGCACGCCTCTTCGGGCGTCTTGCTGTCTCGATCTTGTCCCTCGGCTCGCAAAGCCTAAGCACAGCCCGGGCAGTCCACCTTCTTTCCTCCGCTTCTCCACACAACGGCCCCTTCAGGTCGATTGCTTAAAACAGGATCCTGAAATCCATTACAGGTGCCGCCTGATCCTTCCGTCAGTTATCGCTGCAGCGCGCCCATGACCCTCGACAATCCCTTTGTTCCCGCAGCCATTTTGTTTCCATTTTTTGAGTCGGGCCCGCAGTTATACAAATGGGTATAACTTTGTGTCCGTGCATCCCATATGCACCAAAGGTTCAGCGAGTACGGCCCCCACCTTCATGGTCACGGATGCTAATTCACAGTGCTGGCGGGCATCCGTGCGCGCACTTTTTCCCCAGTATCAATACAGGCTCGAAGGAGCTCCTCCGGAGCACGTCCCTTTACATGGCCGTCCTAGCCACGCCCCCAGTTATGAACCCTCCCAACGGTATGTATTTTTACATCCCCTGAAGCCTGAAAAGTAGATCCACACAGGCTTGACCTGTGGCCAACATTGCACCGGACCTGCAGATGAACTGGCCTGCTGTTAAAGCTCAGTTACCAGTTTAATGATATCCACTAAAGAGAGTAATTTTCTTTCTGACTTTGAGAACATTCAAACATGTAATTTCTCATTTTACTATAGTCGGTAAGATAGACATATCAGGTAAGATAGCTCAGTGCGTTGTGCGCTGGCTGCTGCAATGTGTGTGTGTGGTTGCAGGTTTGAATCCTGGCAAGGCCAATTCAACCATTCATCCTCCTGAGGTTGCTAAATGAGTAGCAACACAGGTTGGGTGAAATTGTATGTATATTTGTTCTATATAAAGTGCTTAAGCGTAAGTGCTATATGATAACAGATCATTATCATTTGGCCTTGGACAACTGCTTGCATTCACAGTAATTTGGTAAGATGGGCCTATACACACAGATATTAACGATGCATACGGTGCTCCATTCTTGTATGAAATGTACATCACATTACAGCAGAGGTCTTCAAAATGTGGGGCGCGGCTGCATCCCAGGGGGGCGTGAGAGCCCAGCATGACATTTAAACCAAAAATTGGTTGGAGGAAATAGATTGGAGGAAATGGGCAGAGGCGGCTCACATGGTCGGACTGGACCATAAAACTGTCTCAGGCACCAATGAAAAAGTGGCCCACAGTTGCAAATGGATATTCATTCCTTTAGTCACAGACTGCTTGAATAGTACCCAAGGGGGGGTGTTTTTTGTTAGAATGTAAGCAAATTTTGATATTAAAAGAATATGTATTCAGCTTCAATGGTCAAAACTACTAGCTCCATAGTGAAGTAACTCTTCAAACTGGCTCACATTGGCCAAAAAAGTGGCCCATTTTCACTGGCCTACACTAGCATTTTGCATTTTTGGTACGGGCATTGCCCTATTGCTCAATGGCTGCTCATGCGTTATGGGCGAGGGGGTGTCCACCCAGTGGCCCCCTCACCCATTATGGAGGAGCTGAGGAGCCAACCCAGTGAAACACTGAGTACTCCCTCAGCTGCATTTTCCATCTGAGGGAGTGCTCCTGGGCTGGCTGAACTGTCAAAGGGAAACACTGTTCCCTTTTGACACTTCAGTTCCCCAGCTGTGCATGCTCACTGAGCCATGCAAGTCTGGCGGTGTTTTGGCCTTGCATAGCTCATTGGAAATGCCGGCTGGGGCACTGCATGTCTGTATGTGCGAGGGAGAGCCTCCTCGCACATACAGACAGAGCAACCTAGATTTTGAAAATGCCTTTGTTGCACAAACCCTTAACCTCCTGCCAAAATCTGCTCTCCTTCTGAGGTTCTGTGGAGCTCAGGGGATAGGAATGGTATTTTCTTTACTGGAAATATATCCTAGCTGTCCAGTCAAAAATACCATGCTTTCCCTTTTTCCCCCAGAGCCAATTGCAAACTGTTTGGCTTTTTACCCATTTTTTTTAAGTATGCTCTAAAAATGCAACATCTTAACCCATTATTTTAAAGAAATTCACGGGGGAAAAATGAGCCCGTCTTGATTGGTTCCGGCTACCTTGCTGCTCTCTGTCGCTATGGAATTTTTGTGGGAAATATCTATGCTCCCCACTTAAAAAATTCACCAGCTCCCACTGGCCCTCGGACTGTGTTGGGAACGGGGTGGGGAGAGCCCAGGGACTGTGATGGGGTGGGGATAGCACAAGGGCTGGGTAGAGTGGGATGAGAGGGAGCCCAGTGACTGTGATGGGAGCAGGTGGGGGAGCCCAGGGACTATGCTGGGAGTAGGGTGCAGTGACTGTTAGGGAGAATTCTCATTTGATGGCTAATTTCCCTTACCTATAGTCCCCCAGCATCTTTGCTGGATTTGAAGGGTTTGTTTCATTTTACCTGCTAAGAGTGAGACTCTTTTTCCCACTCTTAGGCATGTTTGCTATGTGTGTTCTAGGCTATTTTTGTGTTTAATGCCTATGGGATCTTTCTCAACCCCATAGGAACCATCTTTATTCACATGTGTTACACAGCACCCTCAGTGCAGTGACACAGGGGTGTCGTAGCAACCCCCAAACATAGATTCCATACCCTGGGACTGACTACTGTCTCCCAGGGCATGTAAAGTTCCCATTGACTTTACTAGTCAAATCCTATGAACTAAACCAGTACAACCCATCTTACTATGGAGGTACTGGGAGGGGTTAATAGTTTTTCCCCTATGTTCATTTTCGAGAGGGTACCCTACAGTCCCTCTCTCAAATGTTTCTGGCTGGTGGCAGTGGTTACTACCATAAATATTCGACCGCAAATATTTCCCTATGGGATTTTCCCATTGTTCGAGGCTACCACTTTTTCTGACAGCCTCTAACATACCGCCGGTGCATTTTAATATTAACTTTGCTCTGGTAGGTTTTATTTGCCAGAACTGTAATATAACTTCTTTCTCGTGTCTTTCTCTAAACTCCTAACCCAGGTCGGGGATCCTTTGTTCGTCCGTTTGGCGGGCTTCCACCAAGAAGCCCTCCTTTCGGCGCCACTGAGACTGGGGTGGGTCCATTGTGTCGCACTCTATCCTGATAGGCTGGAGGGTCTCCCGCCAAGATGACAACTCCACTGTGTGAATGACAGCTAGGCTGTAAGAATGGGGATCTTTTTGCATAAAAGCAGGGTCCTGAGGACTGGAAGAGCAAGACATCGCCACTGGAACTAAGAAGCCGAAGAGGAGAGAAGCCAAAGACATCTGCAACAACTGAACCACCGGTGAAGGCGTGCTGCAGCGTCCCACCACTTTTCTACATATGACGAGAGAAGATCTTCACCTGCAAGAGCCTTCTTCCCTTGAGCTGGTGGGGCCAACCAGTTTGCCAATCGCCTTCCCGGACCTGCCTTGGTCGAATCTCCCATACCCTGTACTCGGAGGCCGGATAGCCAGGCACCAGTCCACCCGGACCACGATTTAAAGGAGCGTACCTTTTATTCGTCAGGCAGCACCGCGGCTGGTTTCATCCCTGGGTAGTGCAGTAACTCGAACCTTCCTCCATGACGAGAGCCTCTCTTCCTCTGCTGGATCACCCGAACTGCAGGAACTACCAGGAACAACCGCCGCCGCAGGAGCCACTTCTTCATTTAAAGGTACATTGTTCCGCCAGGCTGCCCTTTCTTCGCGGTAGCACTAAAGGTGTTTTAAATCCTTTACCTACCTGTTGGGTTGGCCGCCCCCCTCTCTTAACATTGTCTTTTCAACTTCTGCAACCACCTTTTCTAATTCGTTAACCAAAGACTTGACTGCATCTACAAGAACATTTTGCTCCTGGGCCCTTCCACTGACTCTGGCACAGGCCTACTGACTCTGGTCACATTTGTTAGATCTGCTTTCTTTAGATTGATTCTCACTGAGAACTGTGTTGGTGCACCTATTTCTTTTAACTACCCTTTACTTCCCATTCTTAAGCATTGTGAAATGCCATTTTGCTCAGTTTTCATTTTAACTGTTGCCTATACTGATGCACTGTCTTGCTGAACTGGTCCACAAACTGATGGGAAGTGTTGCTAGGGTGTATAAGAAACTATTTCTAGATAATGTGTGTTTTCCCTCCCTTGTGAGGAGTTGTTAGAGAATCCCTTGTGTGTAGTTGTCACTGTGCCGTTTTGCTCAGTTTTCACTCTGGTTCACTTGGTCTACAATTCAACTTGGGAGTGTGTATAATTTTCCTTTGACTTAATTTAACTTGCTTGATGACTGTGATGCATGTGTTTTAGTAGAAGTGTATAAATAAATATATAACTACCTTTTAATACAAAGCTTGGGTCAGTGTTTCCTTGTACCATAGTGCAGTAGACCTATTGTGTAAACCCTGAATACTGCTCATCTCCCTCTTGAGATAAGTCTGACTGCTCAGCCACAGCTACCAACTAAATATTTGTGGTACAGACTGATAGCAAAGGGGATTTATTGCTCTCACCTGTAGTCCTAATCTGGTGTAGTGCTCCCTAAGGGAACTGCACTGGATTCTGCCTAACAGTGACGGCGCGCAATAGTTCATAGCCATTTAAATACTGTCCATTTGGCATTTTTGGGGGGGGGCCGGCCTGCCCAAATTTTGCTGGGGGGGGCCAGGCCAAAAAGGTTTGAAGACCACTGCATTACAGTGATATCGTAACCATATTTTTCATAGCTTACTTAGGAACAATGGTATGTGATGCCATTTTGTCAAGGTGTGAAAGGTCCAGTTCAATCGCTTCCTGTGATGTCACTCGGCGTTGTGTCAAATGACATCACTTCCTGTGATTTCATCAGAGGTCAAGCGTCATCTGATGTCACTTCCGCTACACCTGCCATTTTGGTGAAATTACGTCCCTGCCTGGCACTGCACCCGCGCCGATTGCAGCCAGCGTCCGTCAGTCCCTAGATGTCCTGTGTGACTTAAATGGGTTCCTTTTTACATTGGCCAGAGAACACGCCTTCTCTGTCCAATGCATGCAGTCCATCCCTCCCGGAGCACAGCACACAGGTCTCATGTTCCCACAAACAACTGATGCATAATGAACATGGAAATGGCTAGCCCGACATGTACATGTTAATTAGCTCCCGTCAGCAGGTGGGTGCGCAAACGGGGGTCTTCGAGTGACAGCACGCCGCCAGTCTTCATTGCCATCAGGGAATGGGCCTCAATGGCATTCTTAGGGATTTCGTTTCTAACAGGGCAAAGCGGGTCTACTCCTGGAAAGGGGAAAACGCTGTCGCTACAGAATCACTAATGCTGTGCTGTGTTATTGGGAGACACGTCAGGTGTGAAAAGGCTACAGTGTGTGGTGGTTTGCTCATTCACCTGTCCCAGAATGCAGCATCACAAGAGAATGAATGAGTGGTCTCAAAGGAAGAAATTCAACTGAGCGGTTCCCGCCCTCGCAACTCACCTCCACCGCACGACCCCCCCATGCCCTCCTCAGTGCTGCGTGCATGAAGTATTCTACACACGCGTGTGGATGCACACACAGTGAGGCCCGCCCACGAGCATATTCAGAGACAACAAATGACAATATTGTTTTCCTAACTCGGGTTCACTAACGCTTGTGTTGTGAATATAATGGTGATAAGCAGAACTACTTCTCTCAAATCTGCAAAACAGACTGACGTGGGACACGCGCCATTTATATGATCGTAGTATTTATAAATGCCATTATCCCTCTGTGAGTGCAAGTTACTCAGCCTTAAGGTCTCAATAGTTATTTATGTCTGATGTATTGTTTTTTTCTGAGAAGTGTCGGCTGTCAAGCGCCAGGAGGGATTCCAATGTGCACTGTGCACTCTGCAAATCAAAGATGATTAGCAGAGGGAAGCGCCCAGACACAGGTTTTGTGCGCACATGGCGCTATGTTGGTTGAGCGTTCCTTCAACAGAAGGCAGCCTAAGGGTGCTTAAATGCTATATGTCAGAGGTTGATGATCTGGCACAGATTGTAGACCAGGAGAGGGGGGTGGGCGGTGCTCCCCTCCTCCTGGATCTCTCTGCTGCGTTTGACACCGTAGATCACACCTTCCAGATGCAGAGACTCAGCCAGCTGGGCTTGTCTGGCAATGTTTTGGAATGGTTTGCCTCTTTGTGGGCGGTGCTCCCCTCCTCCTGGATCTCTCTGCTGCGTTTGACACCGTAGATCACACCTTCCAGATGCAGAGACTCTGCAGCTGGGCTTGTCTGGCAATGTTTTGGAATGGTTTGCCTCTTTGTGG
This sequence comes from Ambystoma mexicanum, assembly GCF_040938575.1. Taxonomy (NCBI): domain Eukaryota; kingdom Metazoa; phylum Chordata; class Amphibia; order Caudata; family Ambystomatidae; genus Ambystoma; species Ambystoma mexicanum. The sequence continues at coordinate 1,260,162,960 of NC_090928.1, forward strand.
GCGGTGCTCCCCTCCTCCTGGATCTCTCTGCTGCGTTTGACACCGTAGATCACACCTTCCAGATGCAGAGACTCAGCCAGCTGGGCTTGTCTGGCAATGTTTTGGAATGGTTTGCCTCTTTGTGGGCGGTGCTCCCCTCCTCCTGGATCTCTCTGCTGCGTTTGACACCGTAGATCACACCTTCCAGATGCAGAGACTCTGCAGCTGGGCTTGTCTGGCAATGTTTTGGAATGGTTTGCCTCTTTGTGGGCGGTGCTCCCCTCCTCCTGGATCTCTCTGCTGCGTTTGACACCGTAGATCACACCTTCCAGATGCAGAGACTCAGCCAGCTGGGCTTGTCTGGCAATGTTTTGGAATGGTTTGCCTCTTTGTGGGCGGTGCTCCCCTCCTCCTGGATCTCTCTGCTGCGTTTGACACCGTAGATCACACCTTCCAGATGCAGAGACTCTGCAGCTGGGCTTGTCTGGCAATGTTTTGGAATGGTTTGCCTCTTTGTGGGCGGTGCTCCCCTCCTCCTGGATCTCTCTGCTGCGTTTGACACCGTAGATCACACCTTCCAGATGCAGAGACTCAGCCAGCTGGGCTTGTCTGGCAATGTTTTGGAATGGTTTGCCTCTTTTCTCACGGACCGTTCCCAATCCCTGTTTCTGTCCCCAATCACTTCACCCGCTCTCTCGCTTCTCTGCGGGGTCCCACAGTGCTCTACACTCTCGCCTCTTCTTTTCAATGTGTATATTCGTCCTCTTATCTCTCTCATTCACTCTTTTGGTTTTGTTGTTATTCCTACGCTGACGACACCCAAATTCTGCTGCGGTTGGATCTTGCTTGTCCGGAAACTGCCCCTCAGTGCTGCTCCTATCTCTCTGCCATCCATCCCATCCATGCCATCCATGCTTGGATGGCTCTCAACTGGCTCTGCCGAAATGGGGATAAAAATGAGGTTCACCTAGTCGGCTCTCATCCAGACGTTTCCTTGTGGTCCGATGCTTTCTGGACCCCCGAGTTTAAGCCTCGCCCCCGGCAATCGCTTGTTGTCAAAAATGTGGGTGTCAAGCTTTCTTCTACAATTTCCCTCCTCCCCCAGGTGAATGCAGTCTGTCAAACTGTTCATTTCAAACTTTGTGTCCTGCGTAAGGTCCTTCCCTTTCTACCAGCCTCTCTACGCTTGGTTGTCGTTTCCTCTCTTGTCTCTGGCTCTCTTGACTACTGTAACTCCCTCTACCTGGCTCAACCTATTTATTTGATTCACCGTCTTCAGATCCTTCAGAATTCTGCGGCCCACCTTGCTCGGGGGGGCTTCCCGGCTCTCTTCGGCCACTGCTGCTCTCAATGCTCTTCATTGGCTTCTGATTGCCAGCAGGATCAATTTCAAGGCGCTGTGAATTGTCGACCGGGCATTTTATAAGTGCGGCCCAGTCGATCTGCAGGCTAAAATTGCTCAGTATCCCCTTCCCGCTTTTTATGATCTGCTGCTTCTCTCAGCATCGCTGTCCCTCGTGTCCGGCGCTCTTGCGTCGGTGGGCGTTCCTTCTCCGTACGCGCGGCTCAGCTGTGGAACTCCCTTCCACTCTCTCGACGCTTGGTACAGTATCATCTCACTTTCCGACGAAAGCTAAAGACTATTCTCTTCTCCCCTTGATTTGTCTTTGGTCCTGGTTGCTGCTGTTTTCCACTTTCTTGGCCTAGCGCCCTGATGCCCTATGTTGGTGTATGCTGCGCTCTGCACATTTCCCTAACATAGCACAACATTGAGCATAGCCGGTGGTTTAAACAATCATGTTATGGTATCCCTGGGGTATTTGCAGAGCACTCGTAACTTTGCACTCAAAACAAGCATTGGCAAAGCCAGCAATTTTGGCTTGTGAATAAGTATTAGTCATTTGCCATGCACTGCTGTTAGATGCCCAAGTACTAGCACCATGTTGCACCTGCTACCATCTATTGCCATAGAATACCAACACGGGTGCGCCTGGCAAGTGTCTTTGCTGACACAAAAGCCCAAACTGTTGGCATTGCCAATGCTTGTTATATATGTCAGAGTTCTGCGCCCATTTGGCGCAAGGGTGATAAATGTCAGCAGCTGCACCTCAATCACCCTCTTGCCGAATTAGAGGTTCCAAATTTGTTGTCACGCCTCTGTTGCCATGTCGAAAGGGGCTCTGCCGTGGACTCTTCTATCCCATACACGCACCTTTCCTATTCCCCCTCTGCCCCCTCGCACCGCCCTGGAAATGGAAGAGGGAATCCGCTTGGGACCATAACTCGCAAATGCATGGGGGCCTACTTTCCATGCTTTCACATAAACAGGATCCACCGGTCGCAAGTTTACAGAGTCCCATGTGTTCAATCTAATACCCCACCCATTGCACCCAGGGGTTTACAATGTGATTCTATAGAACACTCACCTCCTAATTATGTATGCTCTTTCTAAGGTAGTTTGCCAATAATATAGCACTAAGGGTGACACTCTAGAACATGCCCCATACAGCAAAGCCAGCACTACAATCCCAGGCTCACGCACTATGGGTAAGTGGTGAAGACGGGATTTGACCTGAGTCTGCAATTTAGGCACTTAACCACATATCTAGCCATCTCCAGTGAATACTGATATGTGTTAAAGCAGTGTCATCCCAGTTCAAACATTATATCTTTCTTTTTAAAGATTACATAAAAAAGACACAAATCACATAACAAACCAACCTTCTAAAATAGAGTGTTTGCAGAGTGTTCCTACTGGCTGGAGTGACTGGATAATGAGCTTGCTGTCCCTGAGGTTGTGCTGTGCCACCCTGCTTTCCCTGAGTAACAACATCAAAAACTCCACCCTGCACGCGTAGCGTCGCCGAGTGTTTGCAGAGTGTTCCTATTAGCTTGAGTGACTGGAAAATGAGCTTGCTGTCTGCTTTCCCTGAGTCTGTCTTCAGTGTCAGTTGCAAACATCATCAAAAACTCCACTCCGGACGCAGGGTGTCACAGAGTATTTGCAGAGTGTCACGGAGTGTTTGCAGAGTGTTCCTACTGGCTGGAGTGACTGGAGAAGGAGCTTGCTGTCCCTGTGGCTGTGCTGTGCCTCCCTGCTTTCCCCAAGTCTGTCTTCAGTGACAGTTGCAAACATCATCAACAACTCCACTCTGGACGCAGAGCGTCGCAGAGTGTTTGCCGAGTGTTCCTAATGGCTGGAGTTACTGGAGAATGAGCCTGCTGCCCCTGAGGCTGTGCTTTGCCTCCCTGCTTTCCCTGAGTCTGTCTTCAGTGACAGTTGCAAACATCATCAAAAACTCCACTCTGGACACAGAGCGTCACAGAGTGTTTGCAGAGTGTTACCGATGGATGGAGTGACTGGAGAACAAGCTTTCTGCCCATGAGGCTTTGCTTTGCCTCCCTGCTTTCCCCGAGTCTGGCGTCAGTGGCAGTTGCAAACATCATCAAAAACTCCACCCCGGATGCGGAGCATCGCTGAGTGTTTACAGAGTGTTCCTACTGGCTGAAGTGACTGGAGAATGAGCTTGCTGTCCCTGAGGCTGTGCTGTGCCTCCCTGCTTTCCCCGAGTCTGTCTTCGGTGACAGTTGCAAACATCATCAAAAACTCCACTCTGGATGTGGAGCATCGCAGAGTGTTTGCAGAGTGTTCCTACTGGCTGGAGTGACTGGAGAACAAGATTGCTGTCCCTGAGGCTGTGCTGTGCCTCCCTGCTTTCCCTGAGTCTTTCTTCATTGACAGTTGAAAACATCACCAAAAACTCTACTCCGGACAAAAAGTGTCACAGAGTGTTTGCAGAGTGTCACAGAGTGTTTGCAGAGTGTTCCTACTGGTTGGAGTGACTGGAGAATGAGGTTGCTGTCCCAGTGGCTGTGCTGGTCCTCCCTGCTTTCCCCGAGTCTGGCTTCAGTGGCAGTTGCAAACATCATCAAAAACTTCCCCCCGGATGTGGAGCATCGCCGAGTGTTTACAGAGTGTTCCTACTGGCTGAAGTGACTAGAGAACGAGCTTCCTGTCCCTGAGGCTGTGCTGTACCTCCCTGCTTTCCCAGAGTCTGTCTTCAGTGACAGTTGCAAACATCCTCAAAAACTGTACTCCGGATGTGGAGAGTCGCTGAGTGTTTGCAGAGCGTTTGCAAAGTTTTCGTGGGAGGGTTCGTGACACCTGCGTGACTCTGCTTGAGGAGATCCCTTACTTCGCCGTATGGATTTTGATCCGCACCAGAGTGCGCTGCAGCGTACCCAGAGTCAGGTACGTCTCAATGCAAAAGTTATTGCTGTGGACGCTTTGAGCTGCGCCGTTTGCAACCTTAAGGCATTGGCGAAAGTATTGGATGCGCCGCAGCCCGATAGTATCCCATCTAGCCAGGACAGTGCTTCGGAACTAAAGAGTAACAGCGTCAGGGAACATAAGGGGTGTGAACGTTTTAACTCTCCAGGTCCTGTTCCCCACCCTCCCTCCTCGATGGAGCCGAGTTCTGACCTTGTTCGTGAACGGCTGTCTAATCTGGTGGAGGAAAGCTATGGGCTGTATGTTGGGCCGCTCTTCATCCCAAAAAGGATCCAACAGGAAGAAAGCAGATAGATTTGTAAAGGGGGTTGGAGGGGCTCCCCCTAAGGATCTAAGAGTGACCGCAAACCTCGATTCAGATCACAGTGAAATCTATGAATGGGAACATGAGAAGAGTCAAAATCTAAGGCAGTCATCTACCTATAGATGTCAAACTTGAGTCTCAAATTCTGGAGACACCCTCCATGGGCAGAAGAGATGCAGGATGCTACCACCTCAGCAGTTGCTATAAATCTGGCCCCTTTTCCAAATCATATGAGAACCTAAGCGAAAACTATAAAGACTTTGATAGCCCTGATGAATTCTAAATTAATATACGTGGAATCAGTAATGGAAGCGCTGCGTGAGAAAAAGGGGAGAGAAGAGGAAATTGAAGGTGCTATCCTTAAATCCCTGCTAGATCTCCTGCAGGACGCTAAATTGGACAAGCGTATATTCTTGGAGGGTGTCTGGGAAATTGCCTCATGGTCTAACGTCACTAACCAGCAAAATAAGGGGCCTTCCAAACAACCAACCAAACTTGACTGATAACAGGGCAGGGGTCGCCTCTACACAAATCTGTGGAAATACGATGCAAGTGGCTATTGCCCCAGGAAAATTCCCTTCCACAATAAGGAAAGAACAATTGAAAGTGAACGATGTGGATAAGAACCAATCTAAACCTTCACAGGAACAACGTCCTCCTAGGAGTCTAAATGGAATGGAAGAAGGGGACAGCGAGATCGAAGAATGTATTTTGGAACTTCTTGACTTGTCGGTCTATGAGGGCCTAATGACCAGAAGAAAAAGAGTCAGTGAGGAAGAGTCAAGGTTTCGCCAAGGAATAAGAGGGAGAAGTGTGCTTGTCCCCCTCAGGAACACACAAAGTTGTTTCACATTTCATGAACTTGAGCGAAAAGAGGGAAAAGTGCAAGCCAAAGAATACACTGAATACCACTGCCTCATCACAGGAATCTATAATGAAGTCCCTTCTCATAAAACCAATGCAGGGTCGCTTATTCAAAGACATAAATGCTTTGGATCAATTTAGCAATGCCCCAGTCCATAACTTACAACCAGAATCAACCAACCAGGCAACTGACAAGAAAACGGTTGGTTGGGCTCCGAGTGTTATAATCACATTGGAGAGAATTTTGAGATCCGAGGATGGCCTAATATTGAATAGGACAATTATAATGAAGCTTCTGCAACACATTCCACGGCTGAGAGAGATCCGGTCAGAAGATATAAGGATTGTGAGTTTCCCTGATGAGAAAATAAACGACTCAGTGGTACTGATATTAAATTCTGCTGCCCTAAACACCCTAATGCTTGATGCATTTGATGACTTCCGATTGCTAAGATTTGACATTAAGAGAAGTGGGGCCCTCCAAAATTATCATCAAAGAGGATCAAGAGGGCCGGCCTCCCCAATAAGTGCCTATACTTTAGAATTGCCAACGATGCCTGTCAGTAACAAGAGATTGCTGTGGTCGGATCTGGATTCAAATCAACACTTGGATCCAACGACAAATAGAGGTAACAATATTAAAGACCCTCAAACAGCAAATAAAGAAACGGAACCCCTAAGTAAGATTCGGATCACTATTAAGGTCAGAACCATTTCGAACCCAAACGTTACTGTAGCACCGCATATGGCCGTTAAGCCACACCCCCTGGAAGATCCGGCATCTTGGAGCAGGGTTGCCAGCGTGTTAGCTACGAACGTCCCGGGACTAGGATCTGAGGCAAAAGTCCCATACAGATGTGAATATAGGGAGTTGGAACACTAGGGGCGACAACCGATGGCAAATTTGGATACAATATGTATCCAAGAATCCTGGCTCAAACAACCCCCTTTGTTGGATGTATATATGGTCCTATTAAACCCCACGAAGGGGGGCCTCCTGGAAGACCCTCTTCCGGCCTTCTGACTATGATAAAAAATGGGATTGACATGACAGTCATTGAAGCCATAAACCCGAATCCCTATATCCAGATCACATTAATAAAATTGGCAAGAAAGATACCAAGAAATAATGATTTCCTCCTATTAATAAATGTTTACTGGAACCCGGCGAAAGTGGAGGGAGAGTCTTTCCTAAATCTAGTAACGGACTGGATTGACCAGATGTCTGTGAAACATCGAAACATCAGAATTGCGATTTGTGGGGACTTTAATGCTAATTGTCTGGAAGAAGCCCTGGAGGTCTCTGCGACCAAAACCTGTAATAAGGCCAGTAAACGTCTCTGGGGCAAAGCCTGGATGGAAGATATGGAGCTAAAAGGCATGCATCGACTTAATGGTAACGCCAAAGGCGATATACCGGCTGCTCCTACTTGGTCCAATGGTATTAGGAAAGCTACGTTTGACTATTTTTTCATTACAGGAAATTTGCTGCTGAGTATTCAGTCGCTAGTGGTGCAAGCAGTTGCTCATAGTGATCATGACCCCGTTATTGTTACCCTTTCGGATATGAAACAAGAGCTCAAGAACAGCTGGGAGGAAACGGTTGAACTAGAGGCAGGACGTAATGAACTGCGGAACAAACCAAAGGATATCCCCATGTTAAATGGAAGTGTGGCAACATCAGGAGCAAAGTTCAGTGGCGTATGATCAGACGCTATTGGCATTTAAAGAAAGCAATGACCAGCATTTGAAGCCCGGATTTAAAGCAATTCACATATACAACACAGAAGTGGCCAAACAAAAAAAGTTGTTGAGAATGATCTCCTACTTCTGAAAACCTCAAAACAGACCAACAAGAGGGATTTGATGCAGAAAATAAGACAGCAATATAAGAACTGGCATATGTCTTATAGAGCAGTAGTCCTCCAAAGAGACGCAGATACCATGCTAAAAGCCTTGGGTAACCCGAATAGTAGGAACCTATGGCAATTGTTAAACAAAAGAGGAGATTCAATGGACCCACGTCTTCCAAACCCAATAGCGGAGAGAGTTTGGATAGAACATTTAAAAACACTATTTGAAGATGTAAATAACAGCAAAAAGGGAACAGAGGTAAAGGATACAGTCTCACAGACCTGGAATTTGGAGTTTAAAAGAGAGGATATTGACTTGCTCATCAAAAAGGCAAGTCGATCACGAGCACCGAGGCCAGATGGTATTTCGAAGGCAGTGCTAAAAGAAGCTCCAGAACATTGGTCCAATTTCTGCGAGATTCTATTAAAAAGAATAGCAAAAATTGACAAAGTTCCGGAATCATGGAAATCAGCAATTATGGTCCCTAATTTGAAAAAATGGGCCCGATCACAACCAACAAATTACCGTCCCATCGTTCTCCTTGACTCTGTTGGGAACATTTTTGCCACGCTACTTTTGGAACGCTTGAAAGATTGGATTAAAAAGGCCAATCCTTCGACAATCGCCAGACGGGTTTTGTAAATGAAGTGTTTTGTGTTCTCAACCTATTTCCACTCAGCCTCCTAAAGAAAAGAGCACTTAACAACAAACAAAAAACAAAAAATCTACGTAGCCAGTATTGATCTTCAGCAAGCCTTCGATAGTAGGAACCGAAGATTGGTATAGAAAGAATTAGAATCCAGAGGCTGCCCCAGTGATGTATTGGACGCCATGAAAGAGCTATACTCCGAGACATATATTCAGGTCAAATTGGACCATCGTGGAAATCCGTCAAAGAGAATCAAAACTACCCAGGGGCTAAAACAAGGATGCCCGTTGGCGGCCACCCTATTCAGTTTCTTCATTGAAGATATGAAAAGGATACCCAACAATAAACACTCATTTCCACCGAAACTGAATGCCATAGAGGTTGGTGGACTTTTATATGCAGACGACCTGATCCTTTTGGATCAGACTAGCATTGGCCTGCAAAGGTCTCTAAACCAGCTATTGAGCTATGTATCCAACAATTACCTGAAAATAAACGCAGAAAAATCGGAAATTATGATATTGTGCGATGCCACAGGAAAGAAGAAATTTAAAGAAAGCTGGCTATTGGATGGGAAACGACTGGAACCAGTTAAGGAAATGAAATACTTGGGCATCTTGCTAAGCTCGTCAAAAGTAGAGAAAGCTTGGCTGGACGATTTGAGGCTAAAAGCAAAAAGACTTACTGCACAAGGAAAGGCGGTGGACGAAGATATGGAAAATTCTCGCTGCAACCAATAATAAACTTGTATACACAAAAAGTGTCCCCAGTACTTATTTACGGGGGAAAAACATGTCTGGGTTTTCGGCCAGAGCTCTCGGACCCTCTCGAGGGCTCCTTTTGGACGACAATCAATAGCAACACCTATAGCTGTGATTCGGCACAAATTGGGGCTGATCTCACTAAGTGCCAAAGTAATATGGAATAAGTCGATGCTATTCGGGAAAGCAAACCTCTGTGATTGCAGACCCCAATTCGAAGTACTCAGAATGCACAAACCAGGAAATAAAGACTGGGTTTTGAATGAATGGAAATCAGAGTGTGATTCAATATTGTATAACCTTGGGTCTTCTGTAGACACCTTAAATAACAATCCAACGCTTGTAAAGAAGATCCTCTGGGCAGGCGATTGACGGAAAACAGGAGAACTGAGATCATTGTCATTAACACACACACTCTCAGGGAATAGTGGTGGAGGAATGAACATAACACCATTACATCTGAAAACATTCCCACATCATAAACAACGCGAGATTCAGACTCAACGTACTCCACAACAAAACCTCTCTCCAAAGGTATAATAGACATCAGGGTTCTACCAACGGCCGCCTTTGTGAGCTGGAAATTGAATCTTTGAGACATTTGACATTATTCTGCTAGAAATGGAAAGATCCTAGGTCGATTCATCTATATGACCCAATATCTGGCGTAGGAGGACCCGGCGCTGAGAAATGGTGGGAACTCATAGATGGGTGCCAAAATAAGCAAATCAACTTTGCTACAGTCACATTTTTGGAGGCCGTCTTTAAAATATTGAGGGAGAGGGATGCATTGGGTTAGACTGCAGTCTACACTCTTGTGTAGAAACATGAGAAGAGGGATTGGGGACTGTAAAGGAGGGAATGGAGAATTGTTTTTATTGGTACAGGCTGGGAAATAAATAGTGAAAGGTTTGTAATAAACTAAATACACTAATAAAAAAAAATATATATAAATCATTATAAAAACATGTTAAGCAAAAGAAGTGTGATTGTAGCTTTATTTTCTCCATCATAAAAGAGGAAGGGGAGCCGGCAGGCCAGACTTCTGTCCATGGATGGCTGGTAAAGTCGGCATTTGGGAACGGGTAATCAGGTGTCCTTGGTGATCTCTGAGGAGTTGCAATCATAATGCTCCTAATATAGCCCGCCGTTGCCTGCCTGGGGCATCACTCCAGCAAGGGGAGGGGGCAGCCTGATGCTGTGAAGCACAGGCCAGGTGGCCCTATGTAGGGTAGGGTACTGTGCTATGAAACCGGATGCCCATGCACAGTACCAAGCTGCCAGCGTAGGAAACCACTCTCAGTCTAAAGCAGTACCCAAGCACGTTTGTGAAAGCACCTTTTCCCCCTGTTTGATACTCATGTTGCCCCCTCTTATATCCAAAAGCAAAAAGCCATGAAAATCCATTCACCACCCACAGGCTTGAGGATGCGGATTGCCAGCACTTAGTCTCCAAGAGTCCTTCTTCTTTGCGAGCACTTAGTCTCCAAGAGTCCTTCTTCTTTGCCATCACTTAGTCTCCAAGAGTCCTTCTTCTTTGCCACCACTTAGTCTCCAAGAGTCCTTCTTCTTTGCCACTACTTAGTCTCCAAGAGTCCTTCTTCTTTGCCAGCACTTAGTCTCCAAGAGTTCTTCTTCTTTGCCCCCACGTAGTCTCCAAGAGTCCTTCTTCTTTGCCACTACATAGTCTCCAAGAGTCCTTCTTCTTTGCCAGCACTTAGTCTCCAAGAGTCCTTCTTCTTTGCCAATACTTAGTCTCCAAGAGTCCTTCTTCTTTGCAAGCACTTAGTCTCCAAGAATCCTTCTTCTTTGCCACCACTTAGTCTCCAAGAGTCCTTCTTCTTTGCCACTACTTAGTCTCCAAGAGTCCTTCTTCTTTGCAAGCACTTAGCCTCCAAGAGTCCTTCTTCTTTGCCATCACTTAGTCTCCAAGAATCCTTCTTCTTTGCCACCACTTAGTCTCCAAGAGTCCTTCTTCTTTGCCACTACTTAGTCTCCAAGAGTCCTTCTTCTTTGCAAGCACTTAGTCTCCAAGAGTCCTTCTTCTTTGCCATCACTTAGTCTCCAAGAGTCCTTCTTCTTTGCCACCACTTAGTCCCCAAGAGTCCCTCTTCTTTGCCACTACTTAGTCTCCAAGACTCCTTCTTCTTTGCAAGCACTTAGTCTCCAAGAGTCCTTCTTCTTTGCCAGCACTTAGTCTCCAAGAGTCCTTCTTCTTTGCCATAACTTAGTCTCCAAGAGTCCTTCTTCTTTGCCACCACTAAGTCTCCAAGAGTCCTTCTTCCTTCTCACAAAACTGAATCCCAGACAGAACACATTCCTGCCTATTCCTTTCAGTGGAAGCTGACCTCTGTGTCGGGATGGGAGCAAGGGGTACTCCAGGGAAATTAACAGCGGGGTAAAGAGAGCCTTTCCAGCAACCTTTCAAGCAAGCATTGGCAATGCCAACAGTTTGACCTTTTGTGTGGGCGTGGGAAAGGCACTTGCCAGGCAACGCCATAGTGGTATTAACTACCCATTGTTGGTATCAGGTGCAAAACTGTTCCAATACCTGGGCCTCTAATAGCAGTGCCTGGCAAAAGCTTCAAATCTATGCACAAGCCAAACATGTTGGCTTTGCCAATGCTTGTTTTAACAGGGCTTTAATGGCTTTACCAATGCTTGATTTTAACAGGGCTTTAGTGAAGGACACACAGAGTGCTTATAAATCGAGTGACTGAAGGCAGGCCTGCTAAGACATTTGTATTAAACCAGTAGCGTGTTTACAGCTCCAATTAAGTCATTCCGCCCTAGCAGTATCCCAATGCAATAGTTTCAGCTTATAGGTGGCGCAAGCGACACCTAATAGCCCAAACTACAAATGGGAAAGCCCTCTTAAACTAGTAGCACAGATAAAGCGCTGCACACCTTTCTCTTATCGCTCCAATAATATGCAGATAGAGGGCTCTTAAATCCTATGTTCTTGCGTGCGTGCCATTTAGCCTTCCTGTATATTTCTAGTTTTCAACATTATAAAGTTGTGCCTACAATGACCGCAATACATATGGTCTGGACCTAGCAGCCAGGACTGGCTGATTATTTGAAACCTCTCAAGAAAAGTATTTTAGCCATTGTTTAACACTGGAAAGTATCTTGTTTTTTTATTATTATTAGTTATTTGTGTAGCGCTTCTCCTAGCATCTAAGCGCTCGAACCCATGTTGTACAAAATCATCCCTTTCCAAAGGTGAGCGCCTTGCCCCCGAGCGATCTTCCCAGTTAGGCAGGCCGTGAATAAAAAGTGCAGTCGTGCAACAAAGGGAGAGCACGTTGTGTTTATGGCAACCAATCGCACACTGCGCAGACTACTCTGTATTGTTAAGTGTAAAAGCAAGGTTTATGCTGTCATGGGTCCCTCGGAGCGAGCTGTAAGGTGCCAAAGGAATGGACTGTTCCCACCCATCATTACACACGTGCCCCTGCCATGATAACAATAATGCATTGCTTATATAGCGCTAGACACCCATTGCTCTCGGAGCGCTGAAATACCAGAAGACATTATTATCCCACAGAGTGGTACTTAACTTATAGACCTCAGACGGATGATAGGCTAAGTTGACCCTGCCGGGATTCGAACCTGGCATAGCAAGATGCACACAAATATCAAGGACAAGCGCTTAGCTCACTGTGCTATCTGACCAGCTTAAAAGGGTGCCAAATAGGTGGCTTAATAGAAACAGGCTGGGAGTGGGGAATTTCCTACAGCCTGCAAAGCCCTGCTGGAATGAGTGGGCTGGCCTGTAGGGAACTCTGGAGATTTCCCGGTAGGCCTCTGCACCCTGGGCAGCGGTGGGCTGGCCTATAGGGACCTCTGGAGATTTCCCCATAGGCTTCTGCACCCGGGCCAGGGGTGGACTGGCCTATAGGGAACTCTGGAGATTTCCCAGTAGGCCTCTGCACCCTGGGCAGGGGTGGACTGGCCTATAGGGAACTCTGGAGATAGCCCGCTAGGCCTCTGCATCCTGGGCACGGGTGGACTGGTCTATAGGGAACTCTGGAGATTGCCCGCTAGGCCTCTGCACCCTGGGCACGGGTGGACTGGCCTATAGAGAACTCTGGAGATTGCCCGCTAGGCCTCTGCACCCTGGGCATCTTTTTGTGGTAACCTATTTTAATTCCATGGGAAACGGGTTGGGCTTGCTGAAAATGTGTAATATGGGGCCACTTGGAACATTATTTCCAGGGCCTCTTTTGGTTGCCAGTCCGCCCCTGCCTGCTGGGGCATTGCCATAACATGTTGACAAGGTCCTTGGTCACAGCAACCCTTCATTAAGAAATCCAAGGCAGTCCTCTGTGATTTACATTTTTAAAAGGCACCCTTTTCATCGTTTTGAATCAAGTGGGTGTGTTGCACACTAGAGTAGGTGGCAGCACAGGGCTTTCAAGGCTGTCTGCCCCAGATCCTGTACCCAGAGAGAAATACACATAAGAGGGGCTCAAGCCCCAACAATCACCTTCATTCTTCTTTCAAATCTTCCCCTCCCTGCACCCACGCACAGATCTATGGTGCCAAACAGCATCACAGTGCTGTATCCTTGCCCCCCCCTTGCACGAGAACTAACATCCTTGGCACAGGGCCGCCCTCGTCATGGGTACCCCTGCAGGCACCAGCTGCCTTGTATATACCAAGTCATATAGATTGGGTTCTAAAGGGGCTTTCTCCTGCCTGCCGCAGGGAAGCCGGGCAGGCAACCTCAAAACACCCCTGTGACGCTCTGGAGACATACCCCCACCTGGCTCCAGCAGAAGCTGCACAGCTGGCCCCCAATGGTGCCACACAAATACTTGTTCGCTTATCACTGTTTGAGCTTCTGACTTGGCACACCATAAAGAGCTCTTTTTCTAGAACATCAGATTTTCCTTACATCATATATGAAACATATGGTATGATAAGTCATTTATAACGCGCCTGTACACAAGTGTTTCTAGGCACAATCCCTTTGTCACCTACCTTTGTCAAACAATGAAGCACAACCATGTTACCCTTTCACATCTTACGTTTTGCTGTGATTGTTTAAGTCTTGGAATTACATTTAAATAAACAGCTGGCCCATTTTCTAAGCCTTAGACTGAGTTGCATTCTGGTATGTGTAGTCTTCCATTCAAGGTGGGGTAAAATAACTCTACAATTGTACTTTTTTGCCTAACGTAGTTCAATAAGGATTTACAAATGTTGCTGAGTGCTTTATTATGTTTGCATACTTTTCAAGTCAACTTTTTTTAAAAGTATTTTTGGAATCCAAACATAGGACTATGAGGGGAAATGAGGAGAGGGCAAGTGGGTGATGATGATTTGCCAGGTCCAGGAATGTGAGAAGCGAGGCAGTTGCTCGCCTGGAGAATGCACTGGTTATTTTCCCTGGTCCTAGCTATGTGCTAATTTAACATTTGAAGTCCTGCAACATTCCTTATTCTCACTGCCACAAGACCTGCCCGGTAAATGGGTTCTGCTTCATTTGCACAACAAGGCAATCCTGCAGAGAAGGCACTTAGCCCGAGTGTGTAAGACCCAATCCCTGCTCTGGCGTTTTTGGAACATATATCCACAGCAGGAGACATTACTTACTTATATAGCTCCCGCTATACTTTAAAAATCTATCTATACATATAAAATGCTTAGGTATGTTTCCGTACTCAGCTGATGCAATTTATCAGTGTTAGGTTGCCGTCTGCTGTCCAAATGGTAAAGTGCACCCACTTCAAGAGCAGCAATCATTTCAACATACAGATGCAATTTATCAGTGTTAGGTTGCCCTCTGCAGTCCAAATGGCAAAGTGCACCCACTTCAACAACAGCACCCATTTCAACAAACAGAGCCAAACGCTGCTGTAGGAGGAATGTCTCCTCACGAGCTGACGAATGCCTCCTCACAAGCTAAAACTGAAACTAGGTGCTGTAATTATGTTACTACGCAATCCTATGCCATCACAGGGACTCTTGCATTGGAACAAGGTTGACAATTACGCGTCTACCAAGACACATCATAGAGGCCCGTGTGATCGATGGAACTTGTATACTGTAGCCTTTTCAATGACCATTAATAAGTTACAGGGACCTACAGCCCCTTCCAGGAAGCTATTGCTGGTAAATTCGATATTTAAGAATGGGGACGGAAGTGACCCTATGTTTTACCGACTGATATTGATTGACCTTCAAGATAGGCTAGAACGGCGTATGTAACGTCAGGAACAGCTAGTAATGAAATCATTTCTTTTGGATGTCAAAATAATACTCATCTGTAATTTCTGAAACAAAAGCATAACGCTGTTTATGACAATATGGCCAAATATATATATATACCATAAAAAGAAATGCAATTATGAAACTGTTGCAAAAACACTTTACTTCAGTTATCAAAAGACAATCACAATTTCTTTGCACTGCATTTCAAAGTCAGATGGTGTTTTTTAAACCAACGTTGCAAAAGGGCCTGCAGCAAACAGTGTTTCTCCCAGCTGCCGCAGGGAAGATGTGCGCTCAAGTGCCTGCATTTCCAACTGGCCTCAAATCCTGGCGTTGCCACTTAACCAAAGCGTGTGCTCCTGGGCAAATCACTGTAACTCACCGAGGTTTATCTGGCAACATTAGAAGTCCATGGAGCTGCTCCAGCGCAGACTGCCCACTGCTGTCCAAAAGTGCTGCATCCATGATACTGCAGTTTGCCACATAATAATAACAGCACCCTCTGTATGGTGGCCATCACAAAGGTTATCTCTCGGCTTATACTGCTATTTTCTGTGATGTCACTACATATGCAAATTAGGGAGCCCCACACACCTTTTGCCTCGTGGCCCTGCACATCCCAGATGCCCTGGTTTATTTATGAAGGGTTTGCTCACATCTGGTTGAGGCCTCCGAGCACCTTTTGATGAGGAACAGCAACGCAGCACCCTTCCGCGCACGCCCTCAGGCCCTGGCAGACACGCTGGCAAGGAGTATGCTTACGTTTTCCAGAAACGTGATAAGACGTGGGCGTGGGGTGTGAGTCGGAGCACTCATGTGACTTGAGGAGTGATGAAGACGTGAGAACATCTCTTCTCGAGTCCGTGCGCCTGAAATACCCTGCCTTGTTTATGCCTCTGCCATCTGTGGCACGTGGGCGTCTCGTTAAGGCGCCAGCACGTTCCTCTTCACGAGGGGCGGGGCTCTCTGAACCCCTCTCGGATCTCAGGGTGTGTAAAGCGAGCAACATTTGCAATTCAGTGTCTTGATGTCAGCTGTGACGCAGCGCACAGAAGCCAGAAATGCAGGCCTGGAGGCGCTGACATCATTTCTCGATCCCCATTGGCTGCCAAGGGGGGAGCGCGGACCATGCCCCTCGGGGCTGTTGGTACTACTTGGCGGGGGTGTCTGGCGAGGTGTGGGGGAGGAGGTAGGGACCGACTCGCCTTGATTTGCTCGGTGAAGATGGCACCCACAGGAAGGAGTTAAACAGATGCCCCCTGTAGAGATATCGCGAGAGCGCCCGCTCTCGCGAGATCTCGCGCCCGACGAAGCCCCGCCCCCGCGCGCTACGCGCGCATTACGGAGATTAGCGGAGGACGCGATCGGAGCGTCTCCCCGGCTCCTCCGAGCACGGGAAATTGGCAGGACTTGCCAGCGACTCTACTCTGCATTTACAGCCCCTTATGTTGTTGGCCACGTTGGCATCCAACAATGCAGCACCGCTGGCATCATCTATAAGGACAATTTATGTTTGTACAATAAAGCCCTTCTGGACAACACACAGCCTCCTGCCTCCTGAAATTTATTATACTACATAAATTGGCGACGAGGACCACCTCCAGGAACCGCGCAGAAGCATGCAGGGAGCAACACCGCCCCCACCCTTTTTACAGACGCCAGGTAGGCCTGCTATACCGTGGCCACAATGGCAGCCCCTGTTTACAACGTATGTGGAGGCAATGGGGGGAGCAGGATTCACGGCGGCAAGACGCAGAGCCATGCTATTAAACGCCCTAGGGGTGGAAGGACAAAGAATATTCGAGGGCCTGGCTTTGATTGCGGTAGAAGACGCCGATGATGACGTGTTCAAGGAGGCAGTCAGAAGAATAGAAAAGAGGTTTGCCAGTAAGGAAAACACAGTGCTCCACAGGATTCGGTTTTACACGCGGAAACAAGAACCGTCAGAACCTGTCGACGACTATATCACGAAATTGAGAGAACTGGCAGCTTTGTGCAACTTCGGCACCAATGCAGAGAACCGGATATGCGACATGTTAATAGTCCACACCAACAGCCGGAAGGTCCAAGACAAATATATCATGGAAAAAGAAGTACAGTTGGAGAAGGCAGTGGAAATAGCTAGAGCTGTGGAAGAAACGGCAGGAAGAAGAAAAGAGTTTGCAGGTACCCAAAGTTCCCCTGAGGTACAAGCAGTAGGGTTCCGTCCCAGAAAAGAAAAGTTCATTCCAGATTCAAGAGAAGGGAGAGCCAACAAGAAAGAACCCCTCAAGTGCCATAGGTGCACCAGCACAAAGCACCTAGCGTTCGACAGAGAGTGCCCAGCCAGAGACAAAGAATGCACAGTATGCAAACGCATAGGGCATTTCTCTATAGTGTGCAGATGGCGAAACAAGAAAGTCACAAGTCTGACCTCAGAACGCGTGGCAGAAAGGGATTCCTCGTCGGAGGAAGAAGGAAGGCCCACTGTAATCATGGTGAACAGTACACGAGCCAGGAGAGAAAAGCCACACTGCATGATCAAGATCGACGGCAGAGAGACAAGGGTCATGGCAGACTCCGGCTCTGACCTTACCATCTTACCCCTACAAACATACAAAGATATGCTCGGGAAAGAAAAAGTAAAAGTACTCACCACGAAACACAAACCGACGGTTTTCGGTGGAGCATCGGTTGAACTACTAGGGTACATCAACGGAAAAGTCGAATTTAAAGGGAGGGAAACTTACACCAGAATATACTTCAGCCACGAAGGGCCTCCAGTGCTAGGTTGGGATGACCAAGACAAATTAAAGATCAGACTTGACCCCAGCACGGAAGAACAAGTCCTATCCATAGGTGCGAGGAGTGAAACCGTAGTCAAGAGCGATTACCCAGCACTTTTCTCGGAGGAGCCGGGTCACATCAAAGGTTTTCTACACAAAATTGTCCTCAAAAGGAATGCCATTCCTGTCAAGCACCGAGTGAGACCAGTACCAGCCACAGCGAGGGACACCCTCAAACAACAATTGGACAAAATGAAGAATGAAGGGGTGATAGAAGAGATTGAAGCGTCCGAATGGCTGAGCCCAGTCGTTCTCATAAAGAAACCCCATTCGCAAGAATTAAGAGTATGTATAGACCTGCGTAGCTTAAACCTGGAAGTCGTCACAGACAATTATCCGCTTCCAAGCATAAATGAACTCATACTTTTAATGAAAGAGGCCAAAATCTTCTCAAAACTAGATATGCGAAATGCATATCACCAAATCCAGCTCCATGAAGAATCAAAACCTCTCACGGCATTCATCACCCCGTTTGGCACATTCCAATTTACCAAAATGCCCTTCGGATTATCATCAGCTGCCTCAGCGTTTCAGCGCATGATGGATGCCCTCCTGCGAAAGGTCAAAAATGTAGTTTACTTCCAGGATGACATATTAGTTTATGCAGGTGATAAACCGACACATGATGCCACTCTCAAACTAGTGCTCAACAAGTTACAAGACGCGGGAGTCCGCCTACGATACGAAAAATGTTCGTTTGGAGTAAAAGAAGTCGAGTACCTGGGATACAAAATTTCAGAAAAGGGCATCAGCCCCAAACAGAACCTGATGCAAGCCATCATCAAAGCACCCAATCCCACCAACAAGGAAGAGGTGAGATCATTTTTAGGCTTAGCAGAATATTACGCAAAATTCATACCCAAATTTTCTGAAACCACGTCACCTCTACGTGATCTTCTCAAGAAGGGGTCCGAATTCCTGTGGCAAGAACCCCAAAAGGCGGCGATAGACACCATAAAACAACATATTATGGAAGCCCCGTGCCTTCAACCGTTCAATCCCAAGTGGGAAACAGTCATCACCACTGATGCCAGTGCATATGGACTGGGAGCAGTACTTACGCAGAGGAGGGGTGACACCGAACATGTGGTGGCCTTTGCATCGAAGGCGCTATCTGAAGCAGAACAGAACTACTCCACCATCGAAAAAGAGATGTTAGCATGCGCATGGGCAGTGGAGCACTTCAGGACTTATGTGTGGGGCACCAAGTTCAAGCTGGTGACAGATCACAAACCACTCATCCATATGCTCAGTCCCGGAGGCACCAAAGCCTCCACTCCCAGACTAGCTCGCATTGCCGCGAAATTACAAGAGTATACATTTGAAATCCACCACATATCTGGCTGGAAAAACTCGCAGGCTGACTGCATGTCGAGATTACCGGAAAACAAAGAAAGGGCTACCCCATTTCTACAAGGGGAGTGCATCGTTGCTTCCATCTCGGACATAAGGACGCCAGAATATCTTGAACTCAGCGAAAAGCACTGGCAAGAAGAAGAAGGAAAAGACCCAACCATGTCCGCCATTCGAAAATGGATCAAAGAAGGCTGGCCAGATGAAAGGGTGCTACCTGAGGGCATGAGGCCATATTGGAAGGTACAAGAGGAGTTGTCCGAAACACAAGGGATAATCATGAAGTCGGATCAAATCGTACCCCCCACAGGAATGAGACGCACAATTCTCTGCAGGGCCCATGCGGGGCACTTGGGAAACACGATGACTCGCCGCAGAGTCAGAGAAGCATATTGGTGGCCATCCATGGACCAAGAAATCCGCTCCATGATAGAGCGATGCCACGAGTGTTTAAACAGCGACAAAAGATTGAAGATTCGGCAAGCACCTCTCATACCCACCGAGATACCCGAAACAGTATGGTCCAAAGTGGGCATAGACTTTATCGGACCCCTGGAAGCGATGTCAGCAGAACACAAATACGGAATTGTACTAGTCGACTACCTATCCAAGTGGGTGGAAGCAGAGTTTGTTCCAAATATAACTACAGAGACGGTTATAGAGGTGCTCACCGAAATTTTTCAAAGGGAAGGGCTCCCCAATGAAGTAGTCACAGACAATGGAGTGCAACTAGTTTCTAAAGACATGGAGGAGTTTCTCAAAAAGAACCACATCAAGCAAAAGAAGGCGGCCCTGTATCACCCTCAAGCAAATGGACTCGTGGAAAGGGCGAACAGGTTCATAAAAGGGGCTATCCAACTTGCAATGGCCTCGGGCATGGACCCCCTCAAGACTACAAAGGAAGCCATAGCAGCACATAGACTCACTCCGAATGGCATTACCCATGTATCCCCGTTCAAAATGTTGAGAGGGAGGAGTGCGGCATCAACGCTCATCCCGCCTTGGCTGTCAAAAATAAGAATAGATGAAGAGGTAGACATGTCAGAAGTTGTATGGCGTATCACAAGAAACAAGTCACGCATGAAACTGTGGAGCGACAGAAGAAGGAGAACGAAGCAAGCGCCCAGCATTGAAAGGGGGGACTGGGTCAAAATCAAACTACCAAGGAAAGATCAAGACACAGGTTCCCGGTATAGTCAACCCATACAAGTTACCCATAAAGGGACAAATCATGTCCGCACAGAAGACGGGCGCGCGTGGAACTTCGAAAGAGTAGCTTTGTATCAACGCAGACAAGAAAGACTTAGGACTCCAGAAACCCCACGCACAGAAGCAGAAAAGGACGATGTGGGGAATGAAGAACCAGAACCAGGGAGAAGCGATGGAGAGAGAGAAGAACCAGAGAGTGAACCGGAAGAACCCTATGTAAGCCCTGAACCGGTTCCGCAGGGACCTTGCCCGGGAACCAGTGAGAGGCCCAGAAGGGAGCACAAAAGACCGGTAAGATTCAATGACTTTGTGTTACAGTGACCCTACTTCCCTTTTTGATAAAGGGAGGTGTGTAGAGATATCGCGAGAGCGCCCGCTCTCGCGAGATCTCGCGCCCGACGAAGCCCCGCCCCCGCGCGCTACGCGCGCATTACGGAGATTAGCGGAGGACGCGATCGGAGCGTCTCCCCGGCTCCTCCGAGCACGGGAAATTGGCAGGACTTGCCAGCGACTCTACTCTGCATTTACAGCCCCTTATGTTGTTGGCCACGTTGGCATCCAACAATGCAGCACCGCTGGCATCATCTATAAGGACAATTTATGTTTGTACAATAAAGCCCTTCTGGACAACACACAGCCTCCTGCCTCCTGAAATTTATTATACTACACCCCCAAGTGGCAACCCCGTCCACAGTCCAGCTTAACCCTCACCCTGCAGGCCCAAGGCCCCGCCCGGCTTGCCACCAGTCCTCAGTGTTACCCAGGGTCGGACTGGGCCATGAAAGTGTCTCGGGCACCAATGAAAAAGTGGCCCAAAGTTGCAAATGGCAATTCATTCCTTTAGTGACAGACTGGGCAGAAAATAGAAGAAGCGGGCACCATGGTCCATTTAACAACATGTCTTCATAATTACACAACTGTGTTCAGTTTGTAGGGGCTACCAGGCTTAAGTCGATCTTGTGACACAGGGATCCACAAAAACTTCAAAATGCAAGAACCGGGTCCATCGACTCAGTAATGCCTCAGGCTCCCCTATTTCTCGAGATCGAGTCATCATAAAGTGACCATTTTTATAACTTCATTCCTTTTCTGTAATTCAATAGATCCATTTTATAGTTCACTGTATTTGCTTGTAATCCATAGAATTATTTACAGGGTTGCGTAAAACAAGCTTTTTAATTCAAAATAAGCTAATATGTGAATTGGTTTCTTCGAGGCAAACAGTTTCCTAAGTCGATGCGTTTCGGAGTCTAGCTCCATCTTCAGGGCTTATCATAGGAGCCTTGGAGCTTAGGTAGTGCAATCGCAGTCTTCGGAAACTCTCCATTAACAAAGCAGGCACAGCGTTCTTTCTCTGCCGATACCGCCCTGTTTGAGTAGCACACAAGGAGAGTCTATTTGATAAAATGTGATGTACGTTGTGCAATGTAAAGAATATTTATTCAGCAATGATGGTCAAAACTACTATCCACATAGTGAAGTAACCATCAAACTGGCCCACAGTGGCCAAAAAAGTGGGGCACTTTGACCCAAAAAACTGGCCCATACCAGCATTTTGCGTTATCGGTTCGGGCATTGCCTTCTTGCCCCATAGGTCAGTCCGAGCCTGGTGTTACCACAGTCTCGGGAACCCCTCAATTTCAGATGGCCACATACACTGATGCCCCCTGGCCCGTGGCCTTTCAGAAACCTGTCAGGTACCCACAAGCCTCAAATGCCATAAAACACTGCTTACACCCCCACCCCGCTGACACCTCCAACCCTGCACGCCCCTACAACTCACCTACCCCCAATCTTAGATATGCCCAAACCCAACATGCCCCCCAGGTCTGCAGAATAACACACTTCAGATGGCCCCTGCCTCAATAACCCACCTTGAGTGCCACCCATAAACACATGCACCTCAACCCTCAGACGTCCGCACAGTCTCAAATGTGCCTTCAGCATGCCGGTAAGATGGCTCAGTGGGTTAAAAACGTGTTGCTCTGAACTGCAGGTTGCTGGTTAGAATCCTAGCAAGGCCAGCTCAGCCTTTCATCCTTCTTAGGTCGATAAATGAGTAGCAGGTTCAATTGGGTGATAATAGTAATGTATGTAAATATGTCCTTTGTAAAGCGCTTTAGATAACAGCGCTATAAAAAAACAAATTGTGATTATTATATTCCGCAGTACCTCATTACCCTCCCAGCGTGCAGGCTCAGGCAGCCCCCACTCTGGGATATACAGACGCCCTCCCCACAAGCTCCCAACCTGGAGCCCACTGCCTCAGATCCTCGCCAGTTCCTCGTGGCACCTCAATGCAGAACCCCTTCTTCCCAAGCCTTTTATGCCTCCCACGTTCGAGCCAATGGAAGCCATTTTTTCTCAACTTTACAAAGTGTTGATGCCATAACTGCTTCATTTTGAATTGATAATCCGAGGGGGTATGGCAAGCAGGCCCATTTCTAAGGGTGGGCAAACTGCGCAGTGGCCCAGGGCACAGTTGGGACAAGGGTTGCAGCTTGGACAGTGTTTTAAACCTCCCACCTGGGGCTTGAGCCTGTGTATTTTAACATAATGTACCCTGTAATTGAACAGGCAGCAGCACTGCTTTCACAGAGGCACGGGACATAAGCCTGTCTCTCACCTCATAAATGAGCATCTCTTTGTGAAAGTAAACATGCTTAAACGGGCCTAGAGCTCTGGGCAGAGTGGTGATTTCTGCATTACACCTGCATGCCACGATGGAGAGTTGGAGGTTTTTATGGTGGACTAAAAGGGCTTTTTGCTGGCTTAGTCAAAAGCATCAGAGACGGACTTCACATGTATGCATTTCTGGGGGTGGTGGGTGGGAGACTGAAGCAAATGGCAAGAGGAAGGCTTAATATGATGGAGGGGAGTTATTGGCATTAATTTATGGTCTTGTACAAGGGAGGGGGCTAATTTTCTTGTTTGTGGGATGTTTTAGGCTGATTAAATGAGTGACTCCATGTCATCTGAACACCCTCGGGGTTTATTTTGAAAATCATTATTTTGGTATGTTAATCCAGTTGAACTAAAAACAAATACAACTCCCAGAATGCATTTATATGTGCCCTGAAATCCCATGAATGTAGAACATGGACTCGGGTGACACAGAGTCACCTTGCCAAAATGTGCTGTTTACTGGGAGGCAAGAAAGTTTGAATAAGTAGGAAAAAGCCATCTTTAAGTTGTAGCACTCATGGTGTTACGCAACAAACTGTTAAACTGATTCTTTTATTCAGCCTTCTGTCCAACACATATCATGCCCCTTGGGTCCTTCCCCACCTGAGCTTAGAATGAGCCAAGAACCAGGCCTGTGTACAGGAAATATATTGGTATTTATTTAAATGAAAAGTAATAGAAATCGCACAACTACACACCCCACCTTCTTTGTAGCTCACCATTAACTTCTTGTTACACGAATCAATTATACAAATTAGTTAAGAAAAAAACACAAATCACAATTCGTGTCGTGCAGAGTCTCGTGAGTCTGCTGTGCCTGCTGGACTGCCTGGAGTATCAGTCCTCTCTCTACTTTTTGCTACAGCCGAGGGGGTGTGTTCTTAAACCCCTGCACACCGCGGAGCGGCGCGGAGTCGTGCAGAGTCTCGTGAGTCTGCTGTGCCTGCTGGACTGCCTGGAGTATCAGTCCTCTCCCTACTTTTTGCTACAGCCGAGGGGGTGTGTTCTTAAACCCCTGCACACCGCGGAGCGGCGCGGAGTCGTGCAGAGTCTCGTGAGTCTCTGGAGGCTCTCGAGGCTCTCGAGGCTTGGTAGCTTCCATCTCCACCTTTATGGATCAAGGAAAAACGCTCAAGGCTCCCGCAAGGACCATACACCATCCTGTTACCCGTCTGCAGCTGAGACGCGCCGAAGAAGTCGAAGGTCCAGAAGGTACCCAAGCAGCCACCTGGAACCGCTTCGCCTTCAATACCACAACAGCAGGGAGAAACCAAGTAAGAAAATACAAACCCCCCTCCTCCCCTGCTGCACGCATTATATCACTGCCACACGCGCTAATGGAAGATCTGAGCACTCGCGCTAGCGGTGCGAGAGCTCTGAAAGATACTGTTTCTTCCATAAATCAACTGCATACCGAGATAGACATTGAGTTAGCTACTAGTCCTCTTCCCGATAGTTCGTCGGCCCAAAAAAACATAGAATCCCTCAGTATTAATCCAGCTAGCAGAAGGCATGAAGGGTATGAAGGGGAGCCCCCTAGCAGTGAATTACGAAGAGACGAAATCAGACTTGTGCTGAGTTATACGAACTCGAGTGCAGATTATCCCGCTGAAAGCGGCGCCCCACCACCGGGTGAATCTGCATTCGCAGCTGACATTATTAACCCGGATGGTGATCATTCCCCATGCACACTACCTGCCGACACGGCAAGGCTTGCACATTCATCAGGAGCTGTACCGCAAACAGAAGATATGCATGCTCCAAACAATAAAAAAAACCAACGGCTAACCTCGGATGCCATTGGTTCTTGGTTTGATTGTATTCCTGACACGAATTCCCTGATGCCCATGTCTTCGCCCACTGGATCTTCGTCATTGCCTTCCAAGTCCACCTCCGCCCATCTTCTGATAGACAAAGATAGTCCAATGCCTCGTAATAAATTTTTACATGAGACGGAAGAAAGAGTCATTGCTACTAGACCTCAGACAAACAATTTATCTGTATCTACGACCGAAGCAGAAGAACAAGACTCTGGATTAGCCAAAAATAACCATCCCTTCGCGAACTGCATAGACCTTAATGGTTCCAAAACACAACATGAACGAAAAAATAATTCTCTGGCTATAGTGAATAAACTTCTTGTGGACTTAACAAAAATGAACAGCTCTATAAATGCTAAATCAATAGCCAACGATAGTGATGCCAATGGCGGATCTCTTTCTTCTGAACCCTGCCCTATGGCAAATGATTTTGAGGATAACATGCGATTGAGAAGCGAATGGCTAAAACGCCCCAGAAAAAGAAGACGAATTGCCTCCAGTGTATCTCCTTCTGTACCATGTTCCCAAAATAGGAAACAATGGAATCGAATACCTGGCTCCCAAAACCCATCAATGTCATCATCAGGCAACAGGAAAAACAACACAGGGTCGATTACACCCTCATGTACTGAAGAGCCGTCTGATATTTCATCTCTGGATGAATCACTGAATGATTCACCCATCAGACATCAGCCTCCTAAAGGGAAAGCTCATAACTACAGGAAATCTGCTTCCCAAACTTTGAAAGACCTCAAGCTCCAAAACATTGTGAAAGACGCTTTACATGATCTTAGACCTTTTGTTTCGTCCTCGATGTCTATAGCCATGGCCCCAATGCTCAAACTCTATGAGCAACTAAGCGATAATGTTAAAGATCTAACAGCACTTACAGCTTTGACAAACACCAAGCTCGCAACAGTAGAACTGCTGCATATCGGGGAAAACACGAAAACGCTGGATTACATTCAAAGATTCGAAACCTTAACTAAGGACCTTGCGGATCAGAAACGCTTAAACGTTGACGAGAAACGTCTAATGTCCGAAATAACTTTAGAGGCGTTAAGCTTGCTGAAACAGGCCCAATCATCAAAGAGAATGTACGACGAGTCTCGTCCCGTCTCCAGAGTTTCTGAGCCAATACCTCAAGTGACAAACATTGCATCAACTTCATGGGATGGTTGCACCCATCGAAACGATGACCTTGGAATGTCGCAAAGGACTAATAATGTACTACTAAGATTGAATGGCCAAGAAAAGGTATCGACCTCCATACCTCACTTAATACCGCCGACCGGGAATATTTCCAACAGGGACTCTTTATGCGAGGAAAGACCTACAAAAGAGGGATCCTTTACTTCTGACGTGTCACAGACAGATTTATCAAAGAACCCACTATTGTCAGCCCGGGCCGTTGATTCTGATAACCCCCCGCAAGTGGCAAACCCCACATCACCTTCGTCAGGGCAAGTTGAAACTGTAATGAAACCCCTTTCAAATACTTCATCTACCCTTATAGTAGATAGTATTGCGAATATAAATACCCAGTGTCATCTACTTCTGCTAGTGCAGAAGGTATTACAGGTTCCCCAAACACTTCATCCTCTTCCCCTGTTAATAACTTGGCACAGATAAGCACCCCTATGCCATCTACGTCAGCTAACACAGAAGGAATTAAAGATCCCTCAGAACAAGAAGTAAATCATTGCACAGAAATGAAAGACAAAACGTATGGAATATTTCAAAAAGCACACTTTACTGATGCAAACAAACAACAGGAAAAAAAACAAAAGAATCAAAAATGCAAACGAAAATGTAACAATACGGGATCAAGGAAGTTTCTAAGAAATTTAAAATCAGTCAATGTATTTGTTAATACAGACAAGGTAAATGAACCACCAAAAAAGATCAATATTGATGCCTCGCAAAAGTGCCCAGATCCACCAGGACCAACAATTGTGCTAGATGAAAGCTCCGAATCTGACGTGGAAGAGCTCTTAAACTTTTCAGTTTATGAAGACGAGAATAATGTTGAACTAGATGACGAGGAGGTGGCACAAAAGATCCCAAGCCCTGACGACCTGGCTAAAACTGACAGGCAAAACCTTGCGAACGAGGCACCGCGAGCCGGCACTGGGCGAGTTTGTGAACTAATACTCCCGCTAACAGAAGCAACCCCGTTGGTCCCTACTGGAAATCCCAATAAATTTGAAACCATGGCCGAAAAAAGAAGACGTTTGGGTATTCGAAATGAAGCCCAAAAACCAACCACGGAAATCAGCCCAACCCGCTGGAATGAGACTTGGAGAACGCAGGATGAAGGAAACCCTAAAATAAAACCAAATACGACCGATACGTCGAGTTCCTCAATTCGGCCCATCCTGAAGGACCACAAAAAAACGGTAACATTCAATCAGGTTAATAAAAATCAACAAAATCTTCTCGCAAACAAAGATAAATTCGGAAACCGTGCTAAGTACACGTTAATACTGGAAAGAATATTGGACACTAAAGATGGACTAACCCTGAATCGAAATAATGTCCTTAGACTTTTACATCATGTACCAGGACTTCGGTCAATAGAGTCCAATGACATTCAAACAGTAGACTTCTTTAATGATAACCAAAACGACAGAGTCTGCCTACACATAAACTCCAGACTTGTCTGCGACCTACTTCTAAATGCAGTTTCGTTTCTGCTGCCCCTAGGCTTTGATATTCATGAAGTGCCTCAAACCAACATTGCGGATATCTGCTCAATAAAGGCAAGAGAAGCAAAAGCCAACAATTCGTCCGTACCCTACAAGGTTACATCTGGAAACAATGTTAACCCAAATTCCCCCCTTAAAGTTGCACCTATGGCACTGCTGAACAAGCCGGAAATTAACAAGGAACAAAATAGTCCAATACAGGAAAAAAACACCCGTAATATGGGAGAAAACATCAAAATTACAATTTTAGGAACAAATACCTCCGCTGCAAATGACCATACCAACGATCATGAATCCTTGGAGAATAATAACACAACAAAAAACTGGAATTGGCTTGCTGGAGTCCTGGGTGGGCAAACCAGCTAACGCCTGCAGAGACACAGTAGTCTCCACATGCATGTGCTCTCATGGAACACCCGAGGATTCATGCATTTATTCAACAAATCAATTAAAAGCCCTTTGAATCAGTCAGTGATCTGCCTGCAGGAAACGTGGCTTACCCTGTGCCCATTGTCAGACGAATATGAAATAGCCATGAACCCAGCTATATCGAGAAAAAAAGGACGACCATCTGCTGGGTTACTAACAATGGTGGCAAAAAACTCGGGATGGAAAGGGAAAAGCTCCCTCAATCTCACTCCTTACATCCAACACACAATCATAGAAGCAACTTCATTGAACTCTGGGAAAGAAACCAAAACCCAGTTGAACATAATTAATTTGTATTGGCACCACAAAGAAGCTGGTACAAATACATTTATGAACATAGTGCTGGATTTAATCGATGCGATTAACAGCGAGCAACACGCATCGAACATAATATGCTGTGGTGACTTGAACCTATCGTGCATAAGGGATGTGCAAGACGTTGTAGTTTCCACCCCAATGCAAAATCTGGCAGCAAAATGGTGTTCAGCTTTATTAGAAAGAGACATCGCAATGGTGAATGGGAACATTAGTGGAGATATACCAGCCCAAAAAACATGGAAACGTGAGAAGTCATCATCCATCATAGACTACTTCTTTATTTCTGGAAATCTAAACCATCGAGCAGTGGCACTAACTGTCCTAGAAGATCTCAATAGCGACCATAGCAAATTAACATTGACTCTGCTTTGTCCATCCGTAGTGAAACCTAACATCTGGAAGAATCAGGTCGAAGTAGAATCTAACAGAATTCGCTTAAAAATAAAGCCATTTGAGGTGGAGCGGATCACAGATTCATACTACAACCTCACAACAAACTCAAGGGACTTCACCCTTGAATACACTGTAGTTTTAAAACAGTTCATGACAACTCAAAATGGCTCAAAAAAACCGGCCTTTGCTCCAAAACACTGCTATAACAATGAAATCGCAGAAAGAAAGAGGCAATTGAGGAAAGAACTAAGACAGCATGCACAACTAGATCGCGTCCAATGTCAGCTTGCAAAAAAAGCCTCAAAACAGCAATATAAAAATTGGCTAATTTCGCATAAAGCAATACAATTTCAACTGGACAGCGAAGCCATGTTAGCGGCCCTCAGCAACAAGAACTCAGCTGACTTCTGGAAGTTAATAAATAACATGAATTGTCCACAAAGCGCAACTCAGACAAATATGGTCACACAAGCCGAATGGCTTGCTCATTTCAACTCGATCTACAGAAAAAATAGCTCCACAATTGAGCCTGAACTTCCGAAGCTATCTAAGTGGGATTTAAAGTTCAACAAGGAGAGTATAACACAGGCTATACTACGAGCATCCTCCTCAAGAGCACCGGGTCCGGATGGCCTTTCCAACCATCTAATAAAACAAAATCCAGAGGGTTGGTCCAAGTTCCTCATGCTACTCTTCACAAAAATTGCAGAAGAAGCCTCACTACCATCTAGCTGGAAATCTGCAATCATAGTCCCCATCTTTAAGAGTGGGAACAGAGCAGATCCCAAAAATTACAGGCCTATAGCCTTACTAGATGTCCTCGGAAAACTCTTTGCTACTCAGCTACAAAATCAACTGAACAAATGGATTGAATCTACAAAACACACGGACCCTCGACAAACTGGATTTGTCCGAGGTGTCGGCTGTGGCTTAAACCTGCTAATGCTTAACATCCTAAAAATGGACGCAATAAGAGCAAATAAGAAAATCTATCTCGCATTTGTGGACCTATCCCAGGCATTCGACAGCATTGATCGGGAATTACTGTGGAAGAAAATGGCGACCTGGAACTGCCCTCTTAGTTTACTTCTGGCGATTAAAGCTCTTCACACTGATACAGTGATAAGAGTGAGATTGAATCAACAAGGCCTTCTTTCTGACCCAATAAAAACCTACCGAGGTGTTAAACAGGGTTGTCCACTTGCCGCCATAATTTTTAACCTGTTCATTTCGGACTTGGGGATCGCTTTTGAAAACAACAACGCCTTCGCCCCAAAAATAAATGGAAACGAGGTAAATTGGCTCCTATATGCGGACGACCTAGTCCTTCTGGACCTAACCCCAATAGGCCTGCAACGGAAACTGTTCATACTCGATCAATATGTCATGCAAAATGGTCTAACAGTGAACTCCAAAAAATCAGTAATACTAACTCTGCAAGATCTTCAAAAACACAAAAACAGAGAGGGCACGAAAAAGTTCAAATGGAGAATTGGGAATGAGTCATTAATAAGTGTTGATCAGACCATGTATCTCGGTATGTGCATGAGCTCCAGCATTAACGACTCACCATGGGTAGTGAAAATAAAGGACAAATGCAAACAACTAACTGCACAAGCCAGCCTACTAAACAAGAAATTTGGTAAACACTCGTTAAAACCAGTTATGGACTTCTTCAAAATGAAATTCATTCCAGCAATAACATATGGAGCCAACTGTGCCCTAGGCTGTCCAGACGCCCTATGGCCATCACTCGAACATTATTTCTGGTCCAAAGTCCTGCGCCTCCCAACAGGCGTTCCAACAACCTGTATAAAATACGAGCTAAACCTGCTGTCAATCAATGCAATGGTAACATGGTCTACCTTGACTGAATTCAGAAAAATAACCATTGTCCCAACTGTACCTCAATATCAGATACTGACTAATGCAGATTCAGGTCCGATAAATTGCATTCTGTCCCAATGGTTAAAACGTTGTGACAATATCTTAAGTGATCTAAATACTAACAGAGAGCTACTTCATGTGAATCCTGGCAAAGTAAAATCCTTATTATGGCAACAAGATTGGATCGACACAGTTGACATTCGAGGAGCTCACAGAATCATGAAAACTTGCCCAGCAGAAGCAAGAAAACTGAATGCTACTCAATCTTACTTGCTAAAATTTCCAGACACCACACGTAGACTTCTGTACATGAAATTTCGTTTAAATCAATTTCCAACAAGGGAAATGCTAGCAATTCGCCAAACTAATGGCGATCCAATGCTGTCCTGTCGCTTATGTGGGGAAGAATTCGAAACCTTAAAGCATCTCACATTGTTTTGCCCTCAACTGCGACAGGAGCGATCTATTCATTTCAGACGACATATTATGACACGACCAACCATGTCTATTGAGGATTGGTGGGCCTTGATGCATCAAGACTCGGAACGTAGCCTAACGCTTGAACTAACTTTTTTTCTGGAAAAAATGAACGAAAAGCTGGAAAAATACGAAAAAGACAGTAAAGCTGTCCTAATCTCAGCCTGAATCAACAGCAATCGAAGACCTGGTACGGGCTGCGAAGACTTATGTCGTGGATTTATGTCTCATTCATCCCAATCTTTTTTAATCTTACTGTCTATTTATGCTCTACCCTAAGATTGGAGCTCCTTATATGGACCTATTAAGGCTCTAATGCTCCTCTTGTTTTTCTTTCTTTCGCTTTCTCTTTTTCTTGTTCCTTACTTTTTTAAAGGTTTGTAACAAACCAATAAAAAAAATAAAAAAAAAAAAAACAAATCACAATTCTTTACTTTCTACAAATTTCACTTAAAGAAATAATTAAACTGATCAATAACCAAAACAATTATAAATGTAGTGCGGTGCAATTTTGATTTTTCCACAGGCTTAAAAGGCTAGAAGTAGGGTTTCAAGATTGGTACCAATACATATGGCAATTATGATTTCACCCACACTTTTTGTGTTTAAAATAAACACAGGGTGATTTAGCAGTTTGTTTTTCAGACCTCCCCCCTACTTTGGTCTGTTTTGGGGAAGTCGGACAGAAAAATTGGCATAATTTGGGGACATTTCGTTTCAGGCCCCCCTCCACTGAAAGGACTGTGTTAGGGGAAGCTGGACAAAAAGATTGGACTGATTTAAGAACCCCTCTTCCTTAAAGAAGTCGGGGTCAACAGGACAAAAAGGATTACCCAATTAAATTATAGGCTATAGTTTTTCAGCGCACACTGGGAAGTGAGCTTTGTCAATTTTGAATTTGAACAGAAATTACCCTGTATGGTTCCACCAAGTGGTGAATTTTTAAATTAATCTTTTTGTTAAGTAGGCTAAGGATCTACACAGTTTTGCCCCTCTCCCCACCCTACCCACTATGAAGGGAAAGGATTTAAGGCAAGCAGATCCCCCCACCTTTTGGTTTCCCAGGGCTCAGTTCTACTTACATAGAAAGCTTCTGTTTAAATTTCAGGAAAGCCAGTTGCATGCCAGGGCCCTCTGTAAAGCTAGGGCAGGGGTCTGGTCACTCCACTCCCAAGGATGGACTCCCGCTCTCCACCATTGGACCCTGTTAGATTTTAGGCCTTCCTAGCAATAGACAGCTCGACCCAGATGCACTCTCAGCAATCTCCTCTGGTGTTCCCTTGCAGCTGTCAGATGGTAAGTTGCAGCAGCACTCTTTTGATGGTAAAGTTCAGCAGCTCTGTCAATGGTACATTTCCACAGCTTTGTACTTTCCTCATAGTGCAATCCCACTATTATATTGCAGCGATGACACCACCAATTTTACAATCTTGGGGAAGTACCCTGCCAGAATCCTCGCAACTAGGATTGGACAGTTACCCTCCCCCCTACTCCAGCCCCTCTCTACAGGTTCGTATAAGTGTCTGGAACAGACATATGACAGCTTAATTTACCTGCCCCATTTGTTCTCATGTCAAATAAATGGCAAAAACTAGTTATGTGGCAAAACTTCATAACTGTACTAATAACTGCCATATATATTTTCTGATTCAGCCAATCATGGGGAATTAAATAAGACAACAGGCAGGTTCGCACCATGTTGCACGGCCATGTGGCAGCATTCTGCCATTTCCATAAAAAGCATAACAGTTATGAATATATAATTTATTACCCATATTCCTCATTGTATCCTCCACCCGTTCACCAACTCTCACATTTAGAACATTTTCAGATCAGCCAGAAACCTAGCTTAACTGGCCATTACAGTTCCCTTACTCGTAGGTGCATGAATTTTATATCTCCAAAATCGACTGAAAATTACCAAAAATGGTACATAAATGAAGAAAATCTGCCTTATGGTTGCTGAGAAAAAAGGCCTAAATTATAATAGTCCTTTTAAATTAATAGTAAATATTCATGTAGGACAAATGGCAATTCTCCTGCCTTCAGCCCATGTGGTCTCACTGGGCTTGTTTGTAACCAGAGTTTTATTATTCTCTATGTGTTTGCAGCTTGCTCTTTGAAGTTGGTTGCCTGTTTGAAGTTGTAGCCCATTCTCTTCTCACCTTTTAGTCATGCTCCAGCCAAGGGGTACTGCCCTGGTATCACTGCCTTCAGAGCCAGCAAGTATGGGGAACACTGGGGTATAGGTAAGGGGGGTTCTGGGAGTCTCTCTACTACTGGCTTATATGCTGGGTTAGAGTATCAACCAGAGTCTTTAACTCACCATCCTTTCACAGAAGAGACATTTCAACTATATATCAGTCTTTGTCCTGCCCAAGGGCAGTCCAGCACCGAAATGCCAGCCAATTCTCTTCTGAACAAGAGTGCCAACAGCAACCCCAGACACGTGTTTTGGCCTGGTTGGGCCTCGTCAATGAGGTGGAGTTCTGCCTCTCTAAGAACAGTGAGCAAGGGTTCCACATCTGGAATACCCTAGTAATTTAGGTGAAAACCCAAAGCTACTTAATATGACTTAATATGCATAAGTAAGGGAGGATCTGGGAGTTTCTCTCTACCAGCCTATATTCCAGGTTTGAGTCTCAACCAGAGTCTTTTTCTCACCATCCTTTCACAGAAGAGAAATTGTCACTACATATCAGTCATTGTCCTGCCCTAGGGCAATCCTACACCGAAATGCCAGGCAATTCTCTTCTGAACAAACATACCAACAGTAACACCCAGACATGTGTTTCGGCCTGGCTAGGCCTTCATCAGTGAGGTGGAGATGTGCCTCTCTGAGAACAGTGAGCAAGGGTTCCACATCTGGAATACCCTAGTAACCTAGGGTGAAAACCCAAAGCTACTTAATATGCACAAACAAGGGAGGTTCTGGGAGTTTCTCTACTACCAGCCTATATCCTGGGTTAGAGTCTCAAGCAGAGTCTTTAGCTCACCATTCTTTCACAGAACAGAAATGTCCACTACATATCAATCTTTGTCCTGCCCAAGAGCAGTCCAGCACCATGTGTGCACTGTACCGTTATTTCTAAAAAATATAACGAGGGGCTGGTCATTTTCTGTATATGCATGGGCTTTTGACATCAACCTATGCCGGCAAATTAACAAAGTTCCCCCAAGGCACTTACTGTTTAGGAATGCAATAATTTCTTCTGTTAGCCCAACCATTATTTCTGCTACACAGCCCATCATTCCATCTGTCCAAACTAGTTTTGAAAAAACATTCCCCGCTATACAGAGCTGCGGCCTGGTCTGACACCATGGCAGCAAAGCTCCTGTAGCATTAGTGCATTTTTTAAGTTTGTGTTGTTGACAAGTAATCTCCCCTATGTGTGACCCTCGTATTTTCTGGACAAATTATGCAACATCTTCTGTTCCTTAACATAACCATCCACAGAAAGGGAAAAATACTCCTTACTATCTATCCACTTAACATAGGCCCAGTGGCCTTGGAACAGTCCTCTTGTTTTACAAACTCCAAGATGGGCCAATGCAATGTGCTGTGTCTACTAGTATTTCTTGTGCTACAAACAGTCTGGGGGCACCCATGGTGTGAGGTATGAGAGAGCAAATATAGCAACTTTCATTCAATATTCTTCCCACTGCCTGCACATGAGCATGCCATGTATTCTCTATTTCTTATCGAAATTCCTCATCTTTGACTCTTAAAAATAATTCTTCATTAAATATTTCTCTTTTTCTTCTTACATTTCTCCTACTTCTGTTCTCTACTTCATTTATATTTTCTACTTCTTATTTTCTCATATTCCTACTAAGTTCTAAACAAAGGAAAGAGAAAACAGGAAAGATTTCTATACACACTACTAGCCATAGCAACTTTGTCTTCAAAATATCACTTCTCCCAAAACGTTGGACACAGAAATCGAGGCATGAGTGAAACGCTTGCCCCACCATATTAAAAAAGTTCTGACAAATCAGGGGTCCACATCCTCTTCCTCTTCTTCTTGGTCTTGGTCATTGGATGGGTCACTACTGTTGCTCTTCTTGACATCTCCGCGGTGGAGCCATGCAATCCTCCCTCTGACCTTGACAGCCGATTCAGTAGTCCACTGTACTTTCTAAGGCCCTAAAAATCGTGGGGGGTCCCACTTCCTAAAACATTCCTTATCAACACTGTATCAGCAAGCTATAACTGGTGGTGGTATCTGGGCGGGTTGATCTTTATCTTCTCCCTCACTTCTTTTCGCTGTGGCCGGTATCTCCGTCTCAGGTTCACCTGGCAGGATATAAACTAGAGCATTTGTAATTGATGTATCCAATTAACTGACTTAATTTGCCATCTTATATATTTAAGTATTGTATTGTAAAGAATGGCTTTGTTTGATTAGATTTTAAACATTTATTTATTTGAACTGTACGTATTTTTTTGTAAAGGTTTGTAATAACATAAACAAATAAAAAATAAATAAACTAGAGCATCAGCAAGGTGGTCAAATATGCATGAAACTCATCACCCAAAATAGTGGCTGTACTGTGGACATGACATTTACTACGTGCAGAAACAAGGAGTAAATGAATTCTCCTACCAGTAACCAATTCATGTGGGTGAGGTGGTGGTCCGAACCTGGCTGATTGGATAAGACCAAAAGAGCCAAAGGCAGGCAACGTAACCAAAGTGTTGCGCGCAACTTAGCAATGCACTCACCTGGAGGTGACAGATACAACATAATGTATGCTTTATGCCAAATAAGGTGACAATTTCTCTAAACGGATCATTTGCTAAGTGCTGTCCATTATCGGATTGTAACATTTCACATGCTCCCCAGTGGGGGAACACCTCACATACGAAGAATTTGGCAGCTGATTTTGACTCTGGATGGGCACATGGACCTGCCTCTATCCAGCATGAAAAGGAACAAACCACGGTAATAATATACCAATAGCCATTGCATTACTTTGTCATATCAACGTAATCAATATGGAGATGCCGAAATGGCCCCGAAGTGTGAGGTAATATTGCCTTCCCCATCCTCAATGTATGCCCCACAGTAAATTGCTGACAAACTGCACAGTTAATAAGACAATTTTTAACATGTTCATGCAAATTGGGAATTAACCACTAGTCATGCAATTCAGCTGCTATGTATTCTCTAGATGTATGCATGGGGTAGTGCAACTGTAATAATGCTACTGTCTATGATTCCAACGGCATCATGTGCTTTCCCGTGATATTTGGCCACCACATCAAATCTGTAGGGGGTAAAGAACAGCCCCTCTTGGTCCATAATTCCTGCTCTTCCTGTGTTGCACGTTCTTGTAGTTCTGTGATTTGTGTCACGGGCAATGCATTTTATGGTTCTACGATTCCTTTTGGATGCACTTTCTCATTACTTGTCAATATTGTTAATTCTAATATATCTGTTAAATATGTTGCTTGTTTCACTGCTGTGTCTGCTGTGTCATTACCACGTGCTGTAAAATCAGTACCATTGGAATTGGCGGAGTACTTCATGACTGCCACTGATGTAGGTAGTGAGAGTGTGTCAATCAATGCAGATAACAATGCAGCATGCTGCACTGGTGTGCCATCTGATCACTGGAATCCATTTTGTTTCCAGCATGACAATCCTGAATGTACAGTGGACTTTACATACACTGAATTAGAGTAGATCATCACCTCTCTATTAGCATATAATTGTAGCACTGCCATTAATGTCACTAGTTTTGCTACTTGTGCAGAATAGTGTGGAGGCAATCTCCTTCTCGATATTACCTCAAGGTCTCCTTCTTCACTATGTACTACTGATGCACCTGTGTGTCTCAATCCCATGCTCTGATCGATCGTCAATGAACCCTCAATGAACGCACTCTCCATTCATCAGTGTATGTGGAACAGTCATGCTCACAATCGCCTTTATTTACCGTTTCAGTAAAACAGATTGCCAGATTCACAGTGCTGCACCTTACAATCTTCACTGCAGGATTTGATATAATCACTTCATAGCCAGACACTCTTTGTGTAGTGAGTATGCTTTTTGGTTTCTGCAAGATTGTAAACAGGGCGTACCCTACATAGAGTGCAAATACTGTTGCAGCCAATGCTTGCTCGCATGGGAAATGTCCCTTTGTTACTGGATCTAACAATCCACTGTAATATGTTAGGGGTTTGTACCCCCATCTGATATTCCTGTGTGAGGACAGCCATCATCACATACCCGTTTGAATGGGAACACAAGAAAAACTCTGCTGCATAATATGGTATTGATAACAAGAGGTAAAAAAACAATGAAATAGTCCTCTATCTGGGTTTGTCAAAAAAGAGACAACACAGAGTGATTGTGGTATGCCAAAGGCAAGGTAACCCAGTTTATTGAAATAGACTGGGGAAAAGCAAGATCAAAAGGCAAGATCTCACTCACGACTTCTCCACAATTCAACAGGAACAGCATATTTTATAGGAAATGTGATGTCACAGTTATGAAAACCTATCGCTCCTGGTCATTGTCTCCTTCTACCACAACCTCCTTCTCCCTTGTGCCCCCACCATTCTCGCAAGGTGTTGCCTGTTTTGCTTAATTCTTCTACCCTGCTCCCCCCCTCACACACCTCAAGCCTACTTCTGCAGGAGTCTCTCCTGATAAATTCTGGTTTCATCATCACCGTCTTGTGGCCAATGCTGGATTTGACTTTTATGGACTTCATTCATTCATGGTGCGTCATCCTTTCTCAAGTCTCATGCTGGACTTCCTTTGCATCTTGTACTCATGGTGGGCCTGAATCATGCTGTTCCCATCCTCATCTTGTATCCTGGCTTGCAACATTAGGTGTTACTACTGACTTCTGCAATTGTATTCACTCTCCTCTTTTGCTTCTCCACTCTTTTGACTGCTAACTCACTGTTCTCTCCTCCTTTCCCTTCTCCCTTTCCCTATCGCCTCCCCTTACTTTCTTCTATGCACTTACTCTATCAGAATTGTCCCTGGACCTAGTATGATAGCAACCTCATCTGTCTCCTCCCCTCTCCCCTTACTGGCTTTTTCCTCCCCACCCTCCTCCAGCACTATCTGAAATGTCATCAGGCCTAGTATGATAGTCTCTTCTTTTGTTCCTCCCCTACCTTTCTGCATCCCTCTCCCTCACCTCTTGTTTCTCTCCAGCTCTACCAGAAATGTTGTCAGGCCTAGAACGGTAGTCGCCTGTCTGTTTCCATTTCCTTCCCACTCTCCCCCTGCCTTCCTTATCTATGCCTTAGCTCTTGAACTATCTGAAATGTCGTCAGGCCGAGTACGATAGTTAATTTCACATCCTTACTGTTCATGGCCTGTAAGAATGTCATTGTATTTTCCCTTGTTCCCTCCCTTGCCTTGAAGCGCTTTGAAACACATTGTGTATAGGCGCTATATAAATAAACTATCATATCATATCATACAAAGCTACCTATGGAATCCTATATGTGCATAACTAGGGATTGGGCAATCGTTATCTAAGATCCCACCCATGAACCTTCCCATACAAAAGTGTGTTACTCAAAAAATTCTAATATTGGTTGTAGGCCCTAAATTACTTCTGCAGTGAAAAAAGACATGAGCTCATCAGTTAACAGACGGTCACACTGTCCATGAACTAGCTGGATGCTGACATGTTTACGTGGATGAGAGAGAGAGAGAGAACAACCACATCACCTTTTTAATTAATTAAATTAAGTAGCCCATGTTCTCTTTTGCCGTGGTCGTCGGGTCTCAAGGATTTATTCTCGAAACAGTGATCGCCATCCTGCTCTTGACACATTTATGAATAACTATTTTGTGATTCATTCTGCTTTCATCCTGCTAAGATTTCATCGCAGCAATTAGTTGCTTTTTTAGTCGCCTTTGTGTTCCTCTGTCACGACTAGCCGATCGCAGAGGCATTAATCTGCCAACTACTTCTGATTTCCTGGGATGTTCAGTTCATACCATGGTTTTGAAACAGTCTGCCGTCTTGTCATAACTTAATTTACCTCGACAGCTGGACACACACAATAATATCTTGTTCTGCCATGCAACACTCCCCTACGAAGCCTTGGACTTTTGACATTGCTTTTAATGAATGGGGGGGAATCTGTCTACCATCTAGCTGGCCACAGCATATTCTCTGGTTTGTTCAAGCGTGCTTAACTGGGCTTTTTCTTAAAGCTGCAAAGCTGAATTATCTGCTGGTGTAATTTTTAAAATGGCAGCTTGTCACGTTATGTTTCTCTGCAGGACACATTTGCTCTGCATTTATTTGCTATCTACTGAGTCCCGGTGCAAGCCTGGCACATGATATTGCTACCTATGGGTACGATGCAACATGACCCTACCATTATAGCCATGCTGCCCACTTGTGTCACCTAGTCCATTCTATTTAAAAACACACTATTTGTGCAAGTTAATGCCTCCTCTGTCCCCTACTTGTGTAGCAAAACTAACTTTTATTTGTGCCAGTTGCATTTCCAGGAGAATTTAAAGTCCAGTTTCAAATGTGTCCTTTCTGATTTTGTAATTTTGTTGAGGAAGGGAGGGGGGCACATCCTCTCTAGTCAACAATTGCCACACTACATTATTGCCAAAACTGGGCTATTTGTAATTGTATTTTTCAATTCATTAAATGCCTCAATCATCTCTTCTGTCCATTTAAGTGCTTATTTTGCTTTCCTTGCTTCCTTTAATGCTTGCAAAAGGGTTCTGATATATGTGATGTAGTTGAACATCCAGGATCAACAATAGTTGCACAATTCCAAAAATGGTTGCATTTCTCTCACTGTGGCTGGGCGGGGCATGTTATGGATAGCTTCTCCTCTTTCTGGTGTCACATTCCTTCCTTCTGCTGATATTATCTGTCCCAAGTAAATGATATCTTCCTGACAATGCTGTACTTTTTCTTTGTCTACCTTGTATCACTTTTCTGACAATAACATTAGGAGTTTCAGAGAATCTTCCTTACATTGTTCCTCTGTAGTGCTACACACCAAACGATTGTCAACATATTGTATCAATGGGCTCAGTGTCTGTATGTTCCCCAAATCCATCTGTAACACTCTGTTTAACACACTAGGGGATTCTCAGTACTCCTGTGGTAATCTTGTGTGCTGGAATGTTTTAGGTAAACGTAGTGAGTTACTGCGAGTCTGGATGCAATGGAACGGAAAAGAAGGCGTTTTTCAAATCAATAACTGTAAAAACGTTGGCAATAGTAGTGACTGGATTGGAAACAATTAGTAACTTTGCCTCCACAATATTGTATAAATCTCAATTTCCATCCTTTTACTTTTTTCACTGGTAACACAGCCTTGTTACATGGGGATTCTAATGATACTATTATGCCTTTCTGTAGAAATGCAGCTATTGTCTCGTATATTCCTTTGTCTGCCTCTCTTGACATTGGATATTGCTTCACTCGGGGTAACGTTATTAGGTCAAAAGACCTATTTAAATAAAACAAAGGAAAGAAAAGATAGATTTAGAAAGACCGCTTGGTGAACGCACAGAGCGGTCTTTCTAAATCGAACTGTCATGCTCCTGCCGCACACGAAGGCACGCAGGGGCTGACAGGCACGGGAGTGTCAGGTAAGTGAATGTGCATGTGTGTATGTGTATGTGCGTGTGTGTGCATGTGTGTAGGCAGTGTGTGTTGTGCTGGGAAGGGGTGGTTGCTGGGGAAAAAGTGGTTTGGGGTGGTTAAACCCCCCTGATCTAGAAAGAAACTAGTGGGAGAGGGTTGGAGTGGGGAAGGGGCCTGCGGGGGAATAAGTCTTATTTTAGCATTTTTAAGCCGACACAAAAATGGCTGATAAAAATCGATCTTTTTTGTGTTTGGTCTTTAAAATGCAGAAATATGACACAGACCCGGGGCAACATCACTCCCTTCTTCAATGTTCACCTAACCGCTCTTGTGCTTATAAGGAGGCCTACATCATGGGAATTATTGTTCCATAATTTTCTGGGCACTCTCTCAAAATCTTCGTGACAATATAGTGACACCTTTTTAGCCAATAGCATTCTCTGGGGGACCTCTCTGTACTGAATTTTCAATTGGCAGGGGATGCTCATCTGGAAAATAAGCTCCTCATCCTCATCTTGGAACAACCGTTCATCAGTAATGTCGGTCAGTAACAGCGCTGGATCAATCACTAAAACTGTGCACTAATCAATGCCTTCCTCATCAGTCGCATGCAAAGTTACTCTGTGTTCTCTCACTACTACTGCTTCTATATGCAGTGTAGTCACTGTGTCTCGCTCCCTGTCTGTTGATACTTCTGGCCTAAACAAATATTCGGTGGGCTATCGTAATAGTTTGTCTTTTATTCTGGGGACCCATCATAACAACACCTGCACTCTATAAGAAACAATTCTACAGTAAGTGGCACTCCTCTCATAACTCTTTGGCTACAAAATGCTTGAATAAATGTTTTGGCGTGCATATAATGAATACCTGAGGTGAAACACACTAGGCCTTCTCTGTAAATGAAATGGTCATGTTCATTAAATCTCTGGCTAAGATGTTCACTGGTGTGCTTTGTGAATATAATAAAGGTACTGACAGTATACAGGACCCAATTGTAACTGGTCAATCTTCTGTAAAAGGAACCATTAACAAAGCCCCAGTAAATCCCTGTGTGTTCATATTCATTTCTGACAATGGAAATTTTCCTCTGTAATACAGGACCTAGTTGCCCCTGTTTCAACTAGGAAGGAGCATGTCCAATGTCCTATCCTCACTCCACCCTCGGTTCCTCTTTTGGGTCTGGAATTACTAATAGTACTGTCCTATTGCGGGTACATGTTTGTGCCTGTCAGTAAAAAGAGATTCCCTCCTGTGACAGCAACCCCCCCCCAAAATGTGGTACATCATCTGCTGGTTTCAAATGTTTGTCCAAATGTTGTACTGTCTTCTGTGATTGTGCTTGTAGCACGTTCGGTTGCTGTTGAACTTGGGACTGTGTCTGTTGCTGTGCATAGTCAAAATGATTTGTTGGGGTATACGGTATCTGTTGTGCTTGTGGTGCATCATACGAATACTGTGTCTGCTGCTGTGGAAAATATGTGAGTCCAAAATGTGCTGCTCTTCCTCTGTGACCGTGAGGCACCAATCCATATGGTACTTCAAAACGGGAGTTAACTAAAGGGTCCCACGTGACTTGGACTTGCAAACACTCCAAATTACTTCCTGCTTTCAGTAATACTGTTTGGTGGTATACCTCCAAACTTGTGGTTAGACCCTATGTGTTCAATTAATATATGCAATGAGATTCAAAGGCAGTTTTGGAGTATTATAAAATAGAGATCAAGTAGTGTTGGGTGCGCAAAGGATTTGCGAGAGTGATCAGGCAATCCTGGTAGATATGTAGGATACCCCTGCAGCCCCCAGTAACGAATGCGATTTGTTTGAACTTTTCGGCTGTTCAGGATTTTCTAACAGGTGAAATTCTGCCAAATCATGCATCCAGGATTTTCAACTCTGTCATTTTGGCCGATTCCCTCAGCTCGGGTGCATTAAGCTGAATGCATCCATATTATATGGACTATGGAGCAGTGGGGCCTTCAGGCCCAGCTTGGGACCTACACTCTGCTCGGGTGAAGTGCTGCTTTCCGGAGGTCTGGAGATGGATGATGAATGCCAGAGTCAGAGGTGATGCGTGCCGACGAGAACAGGTCCCAAGGTAAGTGCTGAGGCTGGTAGCTGGAATCAAAGGTAAGATGCGCTTAGGCGGCGGTGAGCATTACGCTGCCACAGTGAAGAATAAGGCAAAGCGCTTGCATGAAGGGTGGGCGGACTTATTTAGTCTAGCTTTGGCCACGCCCACTAGCCATGGCCTACCGGCCCCACCCTGCCACTCCTAAAGGATGCTGCACGTGCAATCCAGTTTTCCCCAGAAGCCATGCCCGAATAAATGCATGTGGCAGTTCCTGCAGATGAAATAAAGTACTTTTGCACCAAATAAAGTGTTTCAGCTTACATTTGTTCATGAGCCTGGCGCCAAAGCTGCCAGGACTGAGTCCAGCTGGGCCCTCTATGCTTTATTGTCCCAAAGGGACAATTAAACGTTGTGTTACCCTTTACCCTCGTCCCCTGATGGTGCAGGGCCTGTCTTTTCGGGCCAGTGGCCATGACAATTGTTTTACTATACTTTTGACAGTCTCTGCAGAGCTAGGGGCTCCCAGAAGAGGAGTCGCAGTTCTATTGTCCCCTTGTTTTTCTGTGCATGTGCAGCACATCAGTAATAATAGAACGCTGAAGATTTGGCACCGGTTGATGTGGTCCAAAGGGCATTCTAGGGTTGGGTTTGGATGTCTATGTTGTGGTATGTTGATGAGTACAAGTGGCTAAGTTGATATGGTTATCATATTGTCTACTCAGCATTTTCACTTTTGGTTCCGGTGATCTGCAACTTGTTTTTCTTGCAGAGTGTTGGTGATAACTACCCTTATGTAGTGCCTTCACGTCTTCTGGAGCATAATCAGCTCATAGGCTTTCAGGTCCTGTCGTATGGAGATTAAGGAATATTGTTTTCTTTTAGCTTTAAATAAAAATGGCATGATATTCGAGGTTAGCAATTGACAGCAAAGATAAGGAACTGCTCGCTCTGTTTTAGTAGCGACAGTCACACGTTTATATACTGTTTTATTTCTGAAGTGCTGTGAGCACTGCCACAGTGAGTAAGAATGTCTCCTCTAGCCTCATGGGATAATGTATTCTTTCCATTTGTCATGGCCTTTTAACTTACCTGGACAAATTCAGGTAATGGTGAATGCTAACATAAGGATTACCTATCTGAGACTGTGCACATCATCAGCCCAGTCAAGCTACATGGCGATGGGTGCATACAACACAGTCTATAACAGTCTGGTGTCTACGTCCACTAATGGGGGACATGTATGCCATAATCAATGTGGTGCTTATCCCTGGTGGGAGATGTAGATGTTGAGGTCTTTACCATTAGTCCATTTTCGTGGGCCAGGTTCCTATCGGACAGGGTTTTGGTTACTTTTCTCTGTCTACTCTTTTGCTGATTTTTCATCTGCATTGGCGGTGGGAGGTTTTGTTATGCCTTCCATTTCGCTTCTCTGGATTGATTCAGTGAATGTGTGCATATAGATGGCTGTATTACCCTTCAGTCACCTCCCTGCGGGTGCAGGTATGGCTCCTCTGGAGATACTCTTGTCGCCTTCTTATACATCTATTTCTATCAGTGTATCCTTTTCCATGTATTTCATCCTCTCTGGTTTATGGGGTATAGTGTTGCAATGCAAACATGCTTCTGGGACATTAATTCTGTGATTAGGGAATGGGTATAAATGAGCATTATGACACATCTAGAGGAAATTTGAAACATATTTGGGTGTATATAATTAAAGGCTATAGGCTGCATCTCACTGGTATTACATTTGCAGAATGCTATGCAACAGCTCCTGCTTTTCCAGAGATAGCTCCTGTTCCCTAAGTGATGCCAAACACTCAAGAGCTTCTTTCAGCTCCTGCTAGTGAAATTCGTATTCCAATGCCTGCAAGATAGCTTTAAACTTGCATAATATGAAGCCTCCGGTCTTGCCATAGAATTGTTTTCTGTGTTTATTCTCCCACGTGTTTGCTTCGCATCCCTTTTATTGTAGTAAACACAATGCGTAGGGCGGTTTTCTCTGAATACTGTTGTGCTCACGTCATCAAGTGGCCCTTATTCCTGGGATTGTTTGGCAATATGGGATGTGTTAACGTTGACGAGGGAGGATTTGTCTGAGCTGTCCTGTCAAGAGATGCATGGAACATCTATGGGTATGTTAATTAGCAG
This sequence comes from Ambystoma mexicanum, assembly GCF_040938575.1. Taxonomy (NCBI): domain Eukaryota; kingdom Metazoa; phylum Chordata; class Amphibia; order Caudata; family Ambystomatidae; genus Ambystoma; species Ambystoma mexicanum. The sequence goes on from NC_090928.1 coordinate 1,260,207,816, forward strand.
GGGTGTAACATGATAATAAGGGGCGGTGACTGAAGATCAGCCTGTGCAAGGTGTTTTCTTGATTCTCACCTTGCCATGCTTCAACTTAACTAATTTCGCTCACTTTAGGGTTCAGGAAAATATTGTTTCCTCTCAAGGATTAATAATTGGATGAAAGGTATCCTTTTATGATGCTAGGAGGACTACTCCTATTGATAGGTTTGTTGCAATGGTGTGTTTGTTCCTTTCAGAATGCTCATTTATCCCAACACAGGTGATCCTCTTACATGGACACATGTTAATACTGGTTTTCAGTTTAATCCACCCCATCTGGATAATATAGAAATGGCTATTAAGGTCTAATCCTCTTTTTTCTTCCTCTTGTTTCTTTGAACATGAATTGGTTTGGATAATGGTATCTCAACATTCTTGTAAACAATCTAACTAGGTTTTAGTGGCCTTCGAGGTTAGGGTAATTTCTTTTCAATCACGCCCTGGCTTTGAGTTTGTCCGTCAAGTATTTATTTGTTACACATGGTCATCTTAATAATTATGAGGGGATGTGAGTGGTGCTCTATTGGTTACAAGTTCCATGAATAACCTTAGACAGGTAGGTGGGGGAGGTTCGCTTGGTTCCTGTAAAGATGGGTGTCTGATAAAAGCCACAACCCTTATTTTCTTCTACCAACGAGAATAACTTTCTATTGTCAAGAATATCGTTCATCATACCTGAGTATGTTGTTCTGTAAAGTCCTTCCTAGAAACATGTAACACCTTCAGGGAGCTAATGCTCCTGTAGTGTTGTTTCTCATATAAACAGGGCAATTGTTTTTTCCATATAGTTGATGTAGATTCCACTCTCCAGTGGGTCACACTGTTCCCTCCTTCTCAGGGTACCAGCGAGTGCTACAATAATGTAGTTGCTATGGTTACCTACTGCAGTTTGGATGTCAGGAGAATAAAGATTGTAGTGCTATTATGACCTGCCACCCACTGGAGTTTCTTGTATCTTCCCTCAGATGCCAATGTAGGACCGGACGCCAAGAAGCTAAGAAAGCTTCCTGGCCTATCAGTGATGAACAGGTTGAAGGTTCTTGGAGAGCGTTCATATTCAAGCACAACGTTGCAGGACAATGGCTGAAGTGGGCAGTGATGCTGGGTTACATGTTGCTTGAGTCTTTGATGTGGAGATTGTTTCAAGTACATGTTTTCATTTGGAGCGCTATAGAAGAAGGAAGAGGGACTAATGGTACAGCATTTTATGGAGTGGGTCTGGCTGTGATTGGCTGTTACTGAGGTCATTAACCCTGCTCGTTATGGAACTGTATAGCATGCTCTCACAAAACTGTTTAATTTGTTTTACACATTTTTAACTTAAAGTGTCATTTTTCTTTGCTGCTGGCCGAGTAGATAAAGTAAATGCATAATACTTGCTTCCATGTCTTTAATAGAATCTGAACCCCCACTCACGATAGTGAGGGGGATTAGCCATTGTCACACCTTGGCCATGGGACTGCTTTATGTTCAGAAAATGTGACCAGGCACCTTGAGTGTGAAGGAAGGGGGACGAGGGGTTATTAGGCATTACCTGGTCTTGACACCTGCACGGTGAAGGGGAGGGGCATAGACGAGTGAAGGGGAGGGGCATAGACAAGGGGTATTTCCTCATATCACAATGGTTAATCCCTCTCACTAATTTGAGAGGGGGTTTAGATTCTATTAAAGACAGGAGGTGAGTATTATGCATAACAATCTTTACTACTGACACATAGCAGCAAAGAAAAAACAAAGACAAGAGTTTAAATAACGAACTTCAAACACAGTTTAAATGCAATGCATGGGAAGTACCCCAGTCCAACATGGAGGACAGGTCATGCCCAGTATCTAACCAATAAGCTGAGACCGAACCCCATAAAACTCCTTTACTCTAACAGCAACCCCTCTTTCTGCAGGTGTCTTGCATCAGACGCTCACTGCAAAGATCTGATGGCGTATCGTTGAGAAGAGAATCCAAACGAACTGGAGGAGCACCACCTTTCCTCAGCTTGTGACTGCTACGAAAAACTTCCTGACCAGATCTCCTCACCCGAAGCTGTAAGAACAACAAACAAAGAACGGTGGGTGGGTGGTAAGAACAACAAACAAAGAAATGTGGGTGGGTGGGATAATACTCGCCTCCTGTCTTTAATAGAATCTAAACCCCCTCTCACGTTAGTGAGGGGGATTAACCATTCTATGACATGACATGAGGCTTCATATTATGCAAGTTCAAAGCCCTTGCATTACATTAATTACAACATGATCAATACGTTCATGATAAAAATGTCTTCAACGTGAACGTCCTCGACCAGTCTGCTGCTTTCAAATCTCTTTGTTCAAAACCTCCCCCCTCAAGGACGTTAAGGAACCCCAAGGCCTCCCCTTGACTGAGAAAGCACCGAAGGAATCAATATCAATCCCAGGAAGTTAATAACCCCCAAATCCATAAAGCCAAGGATGCAGGATATATATGTTAAAGGTTAGCCGTATGAAAGCAGCTGAAAGGTACCCAGAGATCTTAATAACTCCATATTTCAAGACATCTGAAAACATTGAAGAATACACAAAATACTGTATTTTGGGAATGTTGGATACCAAATAAGAAAACAAACATTTATTTGCTCTAGACCAAAGAAGAAATGGCGCTTCATGGGGAGAAAACCTTTATGCCAAATCCAAAGATCTACAATCTGACCCTCTTTAATTTGAAAAGAGAGGCGAAAAAACATGGCTAACTTTGAGAAAGCTTTAGTATGATAGGATATGATGGGTTATTAATAACTCGCCTACCACACAGAGGTCCCAGAGCGCAGTCCCGGTGACCTAAATTGCGCTGCTGATGTCGCCCCATCTCCCAGGCGAGCGCGCCGCCGCTGAGCTACGCTACCGAGACAGAGGACATATTAACGTTATGGGCCCAGAGAGAAAAAACCTAGGACCATATTAACTTCCTAAGAACATTAAAACTTGTGTGTAGGAGTAATCTTTAATGCGGATGGACCTAATGGCCTACCGTACTAAGAAGTTGCTGACTACTTCCTCCCATTTGGCTAGCAGGTGACCAGCCGAAATGGCTGCTTGAAACCATTAACAGTCTTGTAAGCCATGCGCTTCCTGAACAATTCAACTAAAGAAAATTGCTCAATAATTCTAAAAATTAACCACCTGTACAGGAGGAGCAGAAATGGGATCTAGGTGTCAAGCCAAACACCAGCTCACGGAGCAGTTCTATACTGATAAATAAACTTACTAAGCGGAGGCCGCCCAGGAACTCTTGCTGACAACAACAGAGTCCTGCGAGAGACCTTGAAAGCAGCAAGAAGCTAAAAAACTACCAATCCATACTAGAGAAAAAACACACAAACCCTGATAGAACCAGGACGTGAGGAAGACCCGCCGGGTCCGTTAAGAGTTCTGAGCGAATAGGGAGAGGGCGTGGGATACCTCCTGCTAACTCATAGACAATGGCAAACTACACCTGAGATGTGCAAAAAAGGAGTCGCTAATAGAAATGTTATCAATTTCTTGCGGACTTGCCTCAGAACTCTGACAACCACGGAGAAACCAGGGAAACACAAGGATAGATGCCATGCCCAATCTCGGGGAGAAACAATGGATGCCAAAGTTACAAGACCTGACCTGCAACTGCAAATTGAGAGGAGGGAGAGCGGAACTAGGCAGATGAGACGCAAGGCCAATAGGACTGCCTCCGAGCTAGAGAGCTAGACAGCTAGAGAGCTGTGTCTCTACACAGCTCTCTAGCTCGTCTGGCAGACGTCGTTAGGAATCTATTCTCCGGCTTTTCAGCAACCTTGGCCGATTTCTCTACCTCGAAAAAGCCTCCAACAACACGGCAACTCTCGCCCGTGAACTAGTTCCAGTACCATCACTGGAACACATACCAAAATAAAGATTCCCCACTACGGACGACAGAACCATTTAAATGCTTCTCTGAAATCATTTTGTGTCCAACCGTTGATAGAACACAGGCGCTCTTCAGCCCAAACCACGTCCTGATGACAGTTCGGACCCTTCATCTGTGAACATTTTCCACTCAGTGAAGGCTGACTCAATCCCGAACCAGAAACACCTATACAAAGAAGTGTCGACCACAATGACATACTACCAGTCTGATTGTAGTATCTGAAATCCACATTTTATATATGCTACTAACCCTCACTTACCAAACTGTGATGCAATAACAGTTTGTCACTGTCTATTATTATTTTTTGTCTTTTCTCTGTAAGCCATAAGAAGGCTCATATGTGATCTTTTAATTTTGTTGTTTTTTCCTGCTGTGAATTTTCCTAATGTATGTCTGAATAAATTTAATTATATTCTATCCCCCTTTGTTTGTGACCCTTAATAGCTAGTATCCACAAACTAGCTGTCTGCCTTTTGTAAGCCTACCGTAGCTACACGTTGGTACAGGGGTAGCTGTTGACTCTCCCTTTTTTCTTGTCTATGTTATAACGCCTTTTCTGAGTCAAGACCCCCTTCAACAAAAAAAATGGCCTCCCTAGCCCATATTGTCTTTAGTCTTTCCACTCCTACATGCCACACTTTGAAGAAAAATTATATATATGTAAATATATATGTAAATATATATGGCAATCAAGACACGCTTAAATTCGCAGAGCAGGCGAGTATTCCTTATGAAATAATGTCGCTGTATGAGCGCAGCTCTGTGGAGTCAGCGCAAGCCGAGACAGGCTGAGGAAATAATCCCCAGAGAAAACATTGCAGAGCGCTGACAGGCCGTAGGTAACGCCCAGCAGGCGCGCCGTCCCGAGCGCTAATAAGGGAGAGGAGGGGTGAGGAGGAAGGCGGGCTCGGGGCGGGCAGGAGAAAAGGCTCCAACTTGCCCGCTGGGTATAACAATGCGGAATGGAGGCGAGTTGCCTCCTTACACCACTCTGACAGCGTGGGGGAGGTCAGGAAGGCCTCAGTTACCACAACGCTGGAAACAGCACACTATAAACACGCAACCGCTGAGAGGAAGGGACGCAAACTCAGCGGTCGCGTAACATCAATAAACATATTCATATGAAGCGAAAATATATATAAATATAACTAAAATACAGCAAAGTACAGGGTGACAAGAAAAATACTTATTTCATGCGCCAGCAGCAAAGAAAGAGGGGTTGCTGTTAGAGTAAAGGACTTTTATGGGGGTGGGTCTCAGCTCATTGGTTAGCTACAGGGCATGACCTGCCCTCCATGTTGGACTGGGGTACTTCACATGCATTGCCTTTAAACCGTGTTTAAAGTTGGTTATTTAAACTTTTGTCTTTGTAAAAGTTTTTTCTTTGCTGCTATGTGTCAGTAGTAAAGATTGTTATGCATAATGTGAAGCCTCCTGTCATGTCATAGAATTTGGAAATCCCTAATTTCCAAATGCAGGTTTTCCCACTACCACGTTCTCAGCGAGCTGAAAACACTGCGCCCCCCCCACCCCTCGGCCTCCCCAACCCCCACCCAAACCCTTGACCACTTCTCTGTTAAGTTTCGGAAATATTCTGAGGCATGTCAGAAACAAGCAGAAGGGAAAATCATCCGAAATGGTGCTAGTGAGGCAATTATTTCCAGATGATTTGAAATGTGTTGCTCTACTCATTTGCCGCGTGCTGGTCCCTGTGGCGTTGCCCCGTAAGGGTATGCGCACGCGGTGGCGTGACGTTGCACGTCGCCGCGTGCGGCTTAAATAAACGGGGCGTTCCCGGCCGCGGCAGAGCGACCGAGGAGCCCGAACTACACAGACGTGTCATGAGTGAGGTCTGTGGGTTGAGGGGCTCACGGGCACGCATGGGGGTGCTGACCGACCCCCAACAGTGGCGACGAGTGGTACTGGACGCCCGGGCCCGGCGGTGAGAGCCATCCCGGAATTTTTCTTCATACGTCGGAACATCCGCGGATGTTTCGTCTCACGCCGTGGCCGTGGACCATACACGCGGCTGGCGGCCATTTTGCACACATGGTTGCGGAACTTCCAAGAGCTCCGGTTTGGAGTCGGAAGGTGATCTGAGCCAAATTTTTGGACATGCTGACTGCAGGCAGCCTAACCTGCAGGCCCATGCCTGGGTTTTGATGTTTTGACCAATTTTGAGTCTCTGACGTCGTGTAACAGCTGGAGAAGGACTGAGGTGGCTGGGCCTTCTCAGCCCACTCCAATTTTCAAGCTTAATTTTTGGGACATCCATTTCAAGGTGGTATGCGGCAGTGTCTCTGTCGCATTTTTCTTTAACCCCTTCATCATCACGAGGGTGGTGGCAGTGTGGGGAGAGGACTGAGTTGCGGCCCTCAGGACTGGAACGAGGGTGCCTGTGCGCTTGGTCCTATGAGTGACATCGGCGCCCTGGAGGGTGCAGCTGCCACGACCTCGGAGGATTCACAGGACGAAGGTTTGGCAGATCTATTTCGACAGGATCCCCCGCAGCCACCACCACCTGCAACACCTGGACTGCCGAGACACGCGGTAGGTGCCACCGCTCCGCCGAATCAGCCAGGACCTGGGGTCTTGCAGGGCGCTCAACCACCTCCTCTGGCCATGGCCCAGGCCAGGGCGCAAGCAGCCCTGCAGGCCATTCCAGAATTTGATACCACGGGTCCCCCGTCCAGCCTGGGCCCCCGGTGGAGAAGATGGATCGGACACCTGGACATGTACTTCAGGGCCGCCCAGGTGACGGACAATGACAGTATGGTAGCCACTATGTTATATTCAGCGGGAGCCTCTGTCCAGGAGATATTTGAATCGCTGACTCCTATGACCAAGCCAAAGCCGCTCTCCTCGCACACTTTATTCCCCTTGCCAACGTGGACTACGAGAGATTCGTCATGCTGTCGGCCAGGCAAAAGGAGGATGAGACTCTGGACACCTTCTATGGTCGCCTGCGCCGCCTCTCCCAAGGGTGTGCGTGGGGGGATGCGGAGGACGTTGATGCGGACCATGTTAATCCAGGCCTGTTCATCTGGCAAATTGAGGCGGCAGGTCCTGAGAGAGCCCGGCCTCACTCTACCCCGCATTCTTGAGCTGGGGCGTTGTCATGAGGTAGCCGAGGCCCGTGCCAACAAAATGGAAGCCGGATCCCGCGCCGCGCGGCCTGAAGAGGTGTGCGCCGTCTGGCGGGGCGGCAGAGGGGTGCGAAGGCCCGGTGGAGCTGCCAGAGACAGAGCAGGAAAGCCTGTGGAGTCATGCCAAAAGTGCGGCTATGACCTCCCCCACTCATCGGAATGCATGGCAATAGGGAAGATCTGTGGCCGCTGTGGGATACTGTCATGATCTCTGCTTCCAAAAGATCAGGACTTGCCCGACTCCCTTGGAAGCAGACCCATAACCCCGGTTCCGAGTGCCAGCCAGTCCCAATTGGGACCTTTTGGACCCTGTCCTGGCGCCAGTGGCACCAGGCTCATAAAGATGCCCAGTCCCAACGCTGGAAGCGCCGGGCTCATAATGCTTGGGTGGACTTACCTGCAGCAGACCATGCTGCTTACTTACCTGCCAGTTGAACCCCTGATCCTCTTCTGTTTGGGACTACTTTTCCTGTTGGGTGGGGCAGGAGCCACTCCCTAGGTTCAGAAAA